>NC_081415.1:50895961-51218773 GCF_030272615.1 Cryptomeria japonica | reverse complement strand
AAGAACGGAATGTGGTTGCAAGTAGGATCGTAGTGTAGCAAGTTGCATGAAAGATCATTAGCCTGAGTGATTAGAATGCCTAGAACGATTAGGGTTTGACAATGAAGAAAGCATCTTCTTAAATAGAAGACACAATATGAAATGGAGGGTTAAGATTGAGAGGTGTAAAAAGAGAGGTCGGCTAGGATTAGAGGGTAGGTAAAAGAAATACCAAAATAATGAAAGAGGTAGGTAGTGTATGAATTAAGAGATGAATGACATGTGTCATGGGTAGAAAAGGCTAATGAATTAATTAAATAAATAAAGATTTATTTAATTAATAGAAGAAGTGGAATAATTAAATAAATAAGATATTTATTTAATTTAGGAAAAGGAATAATTTAAATAAATAAATGTATTTATTTAAATGAGAAATAAGGTTAGAAGAGGATAAATGAATTAATTAAATAAATAAAGATTTATTTAATTAATAGAAGAATTAGGCTTGGATAATTAAATAAATAAAATATTTATTTAATTAGACTGGACAATTTTAGGTGTCTACATTTTGCCCCTCTTTGAGACAATGCGGCTTGTCGCGTTGTTTCAAAGAAGATAAGATGAACTGATACAAAGTTACCCCAGAATGGGAATGATATGCCCCCTCGAGAGATTGGATGAAAAAGTCTGGAAAGATTGCAGACAATCTCTCAATAAGAAAGAAAGGTTAGAATTTACTGACCGAATAAAGTGACAAAGTCACAGGATGAAGAATACTGACTCGGGAAATGAAGGCAAGGGCTAGGGTAGGCTATAAGATAGACCACGAGCAAAATACATCCTCATTGTCATCTACACCCTCACAAGATCACAGTGCAGAGCGAAAAAAAGAGTAGCAGCAGTCAGCAGCGATGGCTTTCGTACACAGATTCGACCGCGTTCGCCGATTTCAGAGGCCAGCAGAGGCAGGAGAGCCGGTAAGTACCACCAAACCTCCTTGTACTTTGACGCATTTCAATTTTGTCATTAATGCATGGTAGTTTAGCAATAAATGCGCTTAGGAATAGGGCACAAAAAAGTGCAAAAACGTGCAACCGCGTCTGTGTCGGTGCCAGGCGCGTCTGTGTCCGCTAGGCGCGTCTGTGTCAGTTCTAGGCGCGTTTACGTCTGGAACCGCGTTTGTGCTTGATGCGGGCGCGTTTATGTCTTGTAGGGGCATTTATGTTCCAAAGTCGCGTCTGTGAGTAATTTAGGCACGTTTATGTCAAACAGGCGCGTCTGCGTTGTGTAAGCGCGCTTGTGCAGTCAAGAGGCGCGTTTGTGAGTTAGAAACGCGTTTATGTCAGAAAATGCAAGTTTTTAGTCTTCTAGGTCAAATCGGCAGTTCTGTGATGAACATACGCTGTCGATTGGATAAGCTGCTGAGAGGATACACTCAAGCAGGTCCTCTAGGAAGACTAGGATAGATCAAGGCACTTTGTGATGAACAGGGAGTACCCAAAGGATGAGCAACACTTTGTGATGAACAGGGAGTGCAAATGTGAGTAACACTTTGTGATGAACAGGGAATGTCACACACGTAGTACTTTGTGATGAACAGGGAGCACTACTAGGGTAGATAGCAACACTTTGTGATGAACAGTGAGTGTCACTAGGATAGATAACCATATGCATTTAGATAGCGAGTAGCATTTTGTGATGAACAGTGAATGCCACGATAACTGACATGATTGATTGTTTGACTGCAGGAGTATCTGCCTATGCTAGAGTCACGGGAGAGATTCCCGTCCACACAGAGGTTGCAACCAGAGTTATCATTTGAGGACAGAGCTGCCATTGAGGAGATGGGATTGAGACACGTATTATATGTGCCTGAGTTTCGGGCAAACATGAGTTTGCTGACTGCGCTGGCGGAGAGATGGCACTCTGAGACATGCACATTTCATTTGCCGATGGGGGAGATGACAGTGACCCTCGAGGATGTCTACAGGATATTGCATATACCGATCGATGGAGAGCTGATCCCATACGATCGTGACGGAGATAGGGAGGCTTTGAGATGGGTGTTCCAGGATCCCGGGCTAGAGATGAGAGCAGGGCACGTGGCATGGGATACCATGACTGCGACAGGGTTAGCCTTGCTAGCTGTGATCGGAGGAGCCATCAGTGGGTTCCTGTGTCCGGATAGGGTGACACGGGGGTTGGTAGTGGGCTGGGGAGGAGCACTGGAGATATTGGTGACTGAGCACACTAGGTATGCATGGGGTCCATGTGTCTTGGCACATCTGTATTATGAGCTTCACCAGTTCGTCTACCATGGATCAGTGGGACTGGGTTGTGGAGTGACACTGCTACAGGTGTGGACATACGAGCATCTGCCTATCACACGGCCGATACACTTCAGGGGCAGAGGTCAGGGGCGGAGCTTTGTGCATCTTTATGATATGATTACTTCACAGCCTCGGATTGGCAGGTTAGAGCACTGGAGGCGTGTGATAGATGACATTGATGTAGTCATCTGGAGGCCGTACCTGGGGTGCGAGGAGTGGGAGGATGACGTAGTGGAGCTGCCTTATACCTTCAGGAGCAGATATTTGATTGGGCGGACGCCTTACATACTGGAGAGACAGCTGGTGGATAGGGTTGGCAGACAGTTTGGCAGGATCCAGAGGATGCCACGAGGCTCGGGTATGTATGCCCGCACGGTGAGGGATCAGGCATAGTTCGGGCCATTATTATCATATGATCAGGCCATCACACAGCTAACAGAGATGATGCCCCTACCCTGGGATATGTGGCCAGCGATTGAGGATGCAGGTATGGATGCAGAGTATACAGCTTACTGGGCAGAGCATCCATTCCCTCGACTGACAGATCCAGGGGAGCTACTGGAGGGAGAGGTAGGAGGAGATGATGATGATGATGGTGGGGGTGATGGAGGTAGAGGCCGATGAAGGCGGAAGGGAGTAGTTGGGGAGAGGAGGGTGGCACCTCGGAGGGAGGGTGGACAGGAGGGACAGGCCCAGGTGGTGAGGGGTCGCGGTGGATTGCCCCTGCAGGTACCAGCAACATAGGGTCCTAGAGCACAGGGATAGAGACAGGGACAGGTGCAGGGATAGGTGCCAGTACAGGCATAGGGACAGAGACAAGTACAGGGACCTAGGCATGTACCGAGACAGGTACCCGTTCAGGCACCAGTACAGGTACAGGGAGGGGTACAGGGGCAGGCACCCGCAGAGGGAGAGCCACGGGCAGAGGCAGAGGCAGAGGGGGGTGACCAAGTGGAGGCTGAGCTGCTGGATCTGAGGGAGATCTGCCAGGGCCAGGCAGATGAGATTCAGGATATGGAGAGGGAGAGGGATCGGCTCAGGACCAGGCTCAGGGACATTGAGCGAGAGAGGGATCAGGCTACCCAGCGCTATACTGAGGCTGAGACAGCGCTGAGAGCAGGGAGGCAGGCGGCGGAGGATGCAGGAGCAGGCTACGCATATGTGCTGCGAGTCGAAGAGGAGATCGCTTACTGGAGGGACCTGTATTATGGTGTCGTGCCAGCAGATCAGCGGGCGAGGAGCTTCCATAGACCATCGCGGACAGCGACGGCTACGGGAGGGAGTCGGAGGAGACAGACATCTAGTGGTGGGGTCATGGGTCCTCCACCACCACCAGACAGGCAGGGTGATCTTGGAGCGGGTCCTTCTAGGGCTCAGATTCCGTCGAGGCCAGGCGGCTCCGAGGGAGGGAGTTCATCATAGCCATAGAGGGCTCCTTTGTATCAGTATTTGTACCATTTTTTGTATTGTAGACACCTGCAAGTGATTGTAGCCATATGATTTTTTTGACATCATTGTATCATGACATTTTTGATTATATATATGAGAGATGATTCATTTTGCGGCAGCTATATGCATGTGTACCTATGTGATGAGATGTTCTTATGTGATGCTTATGATATGAATGCAACTATGTACATGATGCAATGCAATATTTTAATTCTTTTATGATTCTATATGTTATGCTAATGCAAATGTGAATGTATGTAATGCAGATGAATATGATAATACAAATGTAAATTATGCTAACAGGTGTTGTGTGCAGGATGTGATGCAATTGTGATATCTATATGTATGTATGAGATGCTTATATGTGGTAATGCAGGTGCAGCTTCATGAAATGCAAATGTTTTTGGTGTGTCATTATACTCGGTCATGTGATAGCAGGCTACGTGGACTCAAGAAGGACGATGGAAGTCAACCAAGAAAGGGGGATGGAAGACAGAAGATATGAACGTGAAAGAGCTTCTTGTGCGTTATCATCATTGAGCTTTATTATGACAAAATAGGTTATGACTATTGAGGCATATGTTCGACCCAGAAAGTCATTGTACCTGTTTGCATGGAGATAAGACAGTCACAAACAAGGAATGCCACAGTTCATACTAGACTCACAGTGTCCTCATATCCTTGGACAAGTCATAGCATTATTAAGAGACAATCCACAGACAGCAAATGCAAATAGGTGACGATACCCCATCCTCGCCTTTCTAGTCAAAGACATCCTGGAGATAGAATCTCTAGTCAGAGACATCCTGGAAAAGCTAAAAGACATGTCACCAAAAAGATGAAATCAAAAGAAAACCAAGACTCGACACCAACATCCACTGTAGTCCTCAAGTTTAGTGTCTCTTGTCACTTGTATAAGTCATGTTTGATTGTGGTCACAATGTTCACTTTCACAAAAGGGATAGATTAACACTGAACCATAATGTTGTCTGAGTCTGTCGAAAGATTTGATTTGTTGAAGCCCATTGTTGCTGCTGTGTCTCGTCTGAAACTGACTGAATCCATGAAACTGATACTTTATTGTAGAGAAAATGAAACTTTATTGTGGATCTGTGATGCAGATGCTGCTTTATTGCGAATTGTGCGTGAATAGACTGGAGAAAGCTGGAAGAAACTATACTCCTCGAAACATGTGACGTCCTCAGTTCCACACCCATCACTAGATGCAGGAATTGCCTTAGCCACAAATAGGATCTGATTTATTATGGATGGAAAGGGAGGTTTATTATGGATGGCTAACCAATCTTAGGTAGATCAATAACAAGCCATGATGGGAATGGGTAAGTTTATTATGGATGGCTAACCAATCTTAGGTAGATCAATAACAAGCCATGATGGGAATGGGTAAGTTTATTATGGATGAATAGGTTGTGAGTGTGTGCAAAGTGAAGGATAAAAGAGAATCCTGAAGGAGAGAGGAGAAAAGTCTCTACGCATGGCGCTGGTGACCCAGTTTTCACCATGGTACTTGCCCAGGGCACCACCGAAGTGGTTTTCACTATTGGACGAAATTATTTCTCTTTACTTTTTTCGATTTTTCAATTTTTTTGTGTCACAAGGCGCTTGTTTGCTAGGTTTTCACCAAGTAACGATTTTTTTGTTTTATAATTTTTTTTGTATTTTTGAAATTAGGATACTCTGATGAGCTATGTGTAGAATCGGCGAAGGTGCATGCTGTTGATAGGATCCTCCAAAGGTTCACCTTCTGTAGTTGAGAGCTGATATGCCTCAGATCCATATACTGTTGTGATGATGTAAGGACCAAGCCAGTTTGGTTCAAACTTGCCCTTCTTCTCTCTGTCTTGCTGATTCTTGGGGTTTTCTCTGAGAACCAAGTCACCTACCTCAAATGTGCGAGGCTTGACCTTGTGATTGTAGCTACGACTCATTCGCTGTTGGTAAGCCTTAAGATGATTAAAAGCAGTTTGTCTCCGTTCATCCAGCAGTTCTAGTTCTTGTAAGTGAGAGACCCTGTAATCTTCATCAGTGATGATGTTTTGTAAAGAGACCCGTAAAGAGGGTAACTTGACCTCAATAGGCAAGATGGCTTCAGCGCCGTAGACAAGTGAATATGGTGTAGCTCCTGTAGGGGTTCGGACACTTGTGCGGTAGGCCCAAAGTGCAGGATTGAGTTGGATATGTCAGTTACGGCCAGCGTCGTCAACTGTCTTCTTGAGGATTTTAAGGATTGTTTTATTAGACGCCTCAACTTGGCCATTACCTTGGGGGTAATATGGTGTGGAGAAGCGATGGGAAATATGGAAGCGGTCACAGAGTTCACGAACATCCTGATTTTTGAAGGGACGCCCGTTATCAGTAATAATGGACTTAGGAATACCATATCGGCAAATGATATAGTTAAGGATGAAAGTAGCAATTTGTTTCCCAGTGACTTGTGTGAGAGGCACGGCTTCAATCCATTTTGTGAAATACTCTGTGGCAGTGATAATGAATTTATGACCATTGGAAGAAGGAGGGTGAACCTTGCCTATGAGATCGAGTCCCCACTGACAAAAGGGCCAAGGAGACGCAAGTGGTTGTAGTTCTTGTGCCGGCGCATGTATGAGGTCTCCATGAATTTGACATTGCTTACATTTCTTGACAAACTGATATGAGTCTTTCTCCATATTGGGCCAGTAATATCCAGTCCTGATGAGTTTCTGGGCCAAGGTAGGACCACTAGTATGCGGACCACATATCCCTTCATGCACTTCACGTAACGCAATCTGAGCTTCGTCGCTTTCTAAACATCTAAGAAGAGTGCCATCTAGACCTCGTCGGTATAGGATATCAGCTAGAATGACGTATCGAGAGGATTGGCGAATGAAAGTGCGACGTTGGTTGTTTGATAGATCAGGAGGTAAGGTATTGTCGCGAAGATATGTGAATATGGAACCATATAACTGGGATTCGGGACCAACAACGCATATAATTTCAGTAGGAGTGATCTCATATGAAGGAACCAACAGGTTGTCTACCAGGAACTCATAGCAGGCTTCATTTTGAGGCAGGTCAATTAGCGAAGCAATTGTAGCCATGGCATCTGTAGCACGATTTTGCTCTCTTGGTATCTGCTCAAAGTCTATCTTTGTAAAGTGCTGTTTCAGATTATCCACCATTTGTTTATAAGGCAGTAATTTTTCATCTTTTGTTTGGTAATCATCAGTTGCTTGACGGATAACAAGTTGGGAGTCTCCAAAAACACGAAGTTCCTGGATCTTCCATTGAACTGCAATTCGTAATCCTGTTGTTAATGCCTCATATTCCGCTATATTGTTGGTGCAAGGAAATGATAAGCGGTATGATTTTGGTATAGAATCACCTTGAGGAGTTATAAAGAGGATGCCAGCTCCTGCCCCATGCTGTGTGTATGAGCCATCGAAGTACAGTTGCCATGGCTTTGCACGTGACACTGTTAAAATGGATTCATCTGGAAATTCTGAATTTAAAGGAACATCATCTATCATGGGAGCATCTGCTAGTTGATCTGCGATGGCTTGTCCTTTTATTGCTTTTCTGTCCACATACTCGATGTCAAATTCACTCAATATCATTACCCATTTGGCCAGCCGCCCAGTAAGTGTAGCTTTGTTGAGAAGGTACTTTAATGGATCAATTCTTGCAATCAACTTAGTCTTGTGAGTGAGCATATAATGTCGTAATTTCTATAAAGCAAAGACCACAGCGAGACATGCACGCTTGATTGGTGTGTAGTTTAGCTCATATCCCACCAATGTGTGACTGATATAGTATACTGCTTTTTCCTTGTCGTCAACAATTTGTTGCGCTAAGAGTGCCCCCAGTGCTGTTGGAGTAGCTGAAATGTATAGTAACAGTGGTTGATCTGGAACTGGTGGCATCAGAACTGGTGGATTTAGGAGAAAGTCTTTGAGCGTCTAGAAAGCCTGTTGACAGTTATCATCCCATTTGAATTTGATGTTTTTATGTAGCAAGTGTTGAAAAGGATTGCACTTATCCGCCAGTTGTGCTATGAAAACAGAAAGTTCCCCACGGACAAGTGAATGATGTTTTATGTTGATCCTCGGGTGCAATCCTGATTTGATTATAACCAGAAAATCCATCCATTAATGATAACATTTCGTGACCTGTTGTGAGATCAACGATCAAGTCAATATTTGGTAATGGGAAGTCATCTTTTGGACAAGCTTTGTTGATGTCTCTGAAATCTGTACATATTCTGATGCTGTGATCTGGTTTACTGACAGGTACTAAATTGGAGATCCATTCGGGATAATCAATTGGGGGTATGAATCCAACATCCAATAATTTCTCCAGCTCTGCTTTGACTAGTAATGCTACTTGCGGATGCATTTTTCTTAATTTTTGTTTCACTGGCTTTGCCCCCGGTTTGACTGTCAAATGATGCATTACCAAATCTGGATCTAGTCCAGGCATATCAGCGTATGACCATGCAAAGTTGATTTATCATTCTTTGAAGAAGCTTATGAACTTTCCCCTTTCGGACTCTGTCAAGGATTGAGCCAGGAATATGTTGTGTGGAATCTCTTCTGTACCAATGTTTGTTTTGATAGTCTCCTCTACCAACATGGATGACTTTTCCTCATATGATGCTGGGAGAATGTCGAGCCTTCCATCTTCGGGTGCCTCAGAGAGCTTTTCGCCCTCAGATACGTCCTTTCTTTTTTCTTTTTTGGGGTCAGATAGCGCCACAATGTGGTTTTCGCCATAAGACCCTTGATTTGTTCTTATTTTCACATTTTTGCGACTGGAAGGTCCGACACCCTCACCAAAATATGCCATGCTATTGAGTTCTATGGTGTATCCCACTTTATGGTCTCCAGGGGGAAGATCATTTCGTATGCCTAGATAATCAATAAAAGCTTCATCGTTTTGGAATGTATCCAACTGTGGAGGTCCTTCATTATCCCAGTCAATGAGTTGGTGATGAACAAGGGGAAGGCCGTTAATGTCTTCGAAGTTAGCGGGGCTAAGAGTGAAGATGTGGTTATATTTGGGTATGTCCAGGTAATTATCGAGGTCATCGATGGCACTCTCCTCATCAGTCTCGATCACGAGCGAGTCCAAATTATCATTACTAGTAGCGCATTCCGGGATAGGTGTCCTCATCCTATGTGATTTCGACCTAAGACCTTGAAACGAAGACTGTGGGAAATCCTTATGAGTTGTTTCTTGACCAACTCTGAATTTTTTGTAAAATTCCTCCTCTTCTGTGGGTTCATCTGGCTCTCTGAATGTCTCGGTGAGCTCGTAGTCACTGGAGGATTTGTTTGAACCCCATTCCCATTCATTGGAGTCTGTGGAATAGCGATCCTCTTGTTGAATCTTGGCAATTTTGATTTGTGATGCCTCTTCTGTCCTTTTTGTGTGGATCTTGGAAGTCAGAAAACCAAGTCCCTTTGAGCGTTCTCTTCTTACAGTCAATTCAGGTTGTAGGGGTTCCATGACGCCTTCTTTGCATAACCCAAGAGGGCTTTTTCCATCATACCCGAATTTTTGTAGAATCTTGAAGCCTTTGCCATATTTCTCACAAGGTATATTGATCTGATCATGTGTGTCATCTTCAATGTCTTTGTAGAGCATTTTGTATAAATCTTCCTCTTCCAGTTCGCCCCATCTTTGAAAGGTAGTAGGATCCCATTTGAGTATCATGATGGAGATTTGTTTGTTAGGATGTGGCCTTCCATATTCTTTTGGAGAGCTCACGACTTGTCATAAAAACATGGTCTGATTCAAAGTGTATTCTCCCATGCCTTTGTCTTGAAATTTGCCTTTAAGTTCACCTTGTTTTGATGTCGAAGGTTTTAATGACTTAGGGTCAATGTATGCCGAAGAAGGAACAGCTTCACGATTACTGGGAATGATGGTCTTTGTATGTGATCTCAAGTTATTGCAATATATGAATGGATTTGGATCACCGTTGACTATTACCTCGACTCCATTATGAGGAAACTTAATGCATTGATGATATGTTGATGGGACTGCCCTCATTTCATGAATCCAAGGACGTCCTAGCAATATGTTGTAAGTGAGATCTAGATCTAGGACTTGACAAACCACATCCTTTGTGACTGGCCCAATTCTTAGAGGTAAGGTGACCGTGCCCTTGGATGAGCGTTCTTCATCATCATATGCCTTGATGGTAATTTGGTTCTTTGAATTTACAGCTTTATCAGAATATCCCAATTGTTTAATGGTGCTCAATGTACAAATGTTTAGACCAACTCCTCCATCTATCAGAACTTGCTTTATTCGATGCTTGTGTATGAAGGCTTCAATATGTAATGGTACATTATGTGGCTGACTTATGGAGGCGTCATCAGCTTCTGTGAATGTAAGGGAATGTGGAATGGATAGGTATCCCACCATGGCTTGAAACTGGTCCACGTTCAGATCAGTAGGAACTGCGGTGTCTCTCAAGATTTTGTCAAGAATAGCTTTATGAGCGCGGGATATGCGTAAGAGCTCAAGGATGGAGATGAGCGCGGGTGTCTTCCCTAACTGTTCTACAAGGTCATACTCAGGTTTAGTAGATGAAGAAGCGGTGTTTTTAGTGGAGGCACCTGGCAAAGTAATTTTACGTCGACGAGTTGTAACATGACATTCAGAGGCAGGCTCGGAAGAAGATCCAACACCTCTTAGGACAATCTTGGGTCTCTGAGGAGGATTCTCAGGATTTTTGTTCTTGATGGTAATAGTAGAGATATGATTATCCATTGAGATGTGATTGATAGTTGAGTCATAGTTGTAAGGTGCTCTAGTATAGTTGGCCTGATCATCTGTGACTTGGGCTTTTCCTTTGTCATGCTTTGGGAATGGTTCCTTAAACATCTCATGTTCTTGATTAGACGAATGTCCCTCAATCTCAATGTCACCTCTATCAATGAGATCTTGCACAATATTCTTCAGTCGATGGCAATTTCCTGTCTTATGACCCTTGCTCTTATGAAACTCACAATACTCCTCATCATTCCACCAATTTGGTTTGACCTTTGGTTCATATGGAGGAAAATCTGGAACTGTGATCACTTTGTTTGCCACTAGCTTTTTGAAGACTGATTCAAGTGGTTCTCCCAATGGAGTGTACTTCCTTCGTGATCTGGAAGTTGTTTGAGTATTCACTTGATTGTTTGTAGAACTTGATCCTAAAAAGATGAACTTGGGTCTCACTGTATTGGCATCAACAACGCCATCGTTGATTGTGTTCTTGTTTTTATTCCAAAATCTTGGCTTGTCTTTTCCTTTAAAGTCATCTTTGTTTTCCTTGAATAGCTTAATGACTCCTTGTTCAATTAGAACCTTTTCTGTTGCTAAGCCTTTTTCAATAACATCCTTGAAGGTGGACAAACAAGCTTTCCTTAGATCATAGCCAATATCCTTGTTAACGTTTTGAGTGAACATTTCTACCATTTGTTTTTGGGGAATTTCACAAGAGCATCTGCTAGCTAGATTTCTCCATCTTTGTAAAAATGACGCAAAAGATTCTCCTTCCTTTTGCTTAGTATTGCATAGAGTAGTGACTGAGATATCTGTTTCTATGTTGTAGGAGAAATGTTGAATAAATGCCTCTGCTAAGTCACCCCATGACTTAATACCAGGAGGTAATTGAGAGAACCATTCCATAGCTTGATCGCCTAAGCTTTGTGGGAATAACCTCATCAAATATGTTTCTTCTGCCGCTACCTCTATGCAAGCTGTGAAAAATTGTCGTATGTGTGCCTTGGGGTCTCCTTTTCCTCTATACTTGTCAAATTTTGGTGTCACAAAGTGTGCAGGAAATGGAGGCATTGGGATGCTATTATCAAATGAATAAGGACATATATCTCTCATAGTGTATGTTGGTTTTGGTGTACTCATGTCCTCCATTTTCTTTTGTAAATCTCTTATTTGTTGCTCCAAATTGCTCTTGGGAGGAGATCTATTTCTTGTAACATACCCCGTGTTTGAAACACCCATTTGAGGAGGAGCTTGTTGCATGTATGGATGATACTGATCATAGACATGTTCATATGGAGGAGGCTTATATTGATGCGGCATATAGGGAGCACTTGGTATAGCTTCATGTTGAGGAACCCCATATCTATTTTGTGCATATATACCATATTCAATAGGCATTTCATTTTCCATTGTGTTGCCCCCAAATTTGACATGAGGTTTCCTTATGTCCAAATTTTGAGGATGCCTTTGAGTATCCACTTGTTTTGATTGATCCATAGCTGGAGCATGTGATTGAGCATATCTATCTGCATAAGGCTTCCATAATGGTCTTCGAAGGTAAGTATCATATGTTTGAGCTTGTGTATGTGGGATTTCTGGTTTTTGAAGCAAAACTGATGGTGACTCAGGCATCATATTCGGTCCTCTATTTCCCCCACTATTGGGTCTCCTTTGATCCATGTTGGATTGAGTTTGTTGCGAGGGTCGATTTTCCATAAGTTGAGACATGTCAAAGTCATGAGGTATTTTAGCTCCACTTTGTGCCATCATGTGTAAGAAGTATTGTTGATCTCTCCTCATTATCTCTTCAACCAATCTATTGAAATGAGGATTCATTATGGATTCTTCTATGTCTGCTGATTGTATTGAAAGGTTGTCCACATTGTCATTGTGTGTAGCATTGTTGTTTGTAGTGTCTGTGTTTTTCACATTTGGATTGTTTCTATAAACCTCCATGTCAGGTAATGTAGTGTGCTCAGGATTGAAGAATAAATCATTGTCATACTCATAAGAACTCATGTTTGCGGATTCTTGAGCTTCTTTAGCTATTCTCCTAGATTTTTGAAGGCGGGTTTCAACCATGAACTAGGTGTTTGACCAAGATGTGAGAGACTAGATGAAAAATGGAAAGAGTATGGAAGACCAAGAGTTGTATGGAGTGTAAATGAATCTTGAGGTGTACTTGCAATGTCCAAAGTGTAAGACCAAGTATGTAAGTAGTAGAGTAGGTGTGACTTCCAAAGAGATGATTGTTTCTCTTGATGAGGTAAGCTGACCTTAACTCTAAGTAAGACCAAATGAGACCCAAAGGTAAGAAACCTTGATGAGGGACCACTTAGCAAAGTGTAGTTGTATGTAGTGTGTTGGAAAAGTATAGTGAGGACAAGCAAGTGACCTTTTTGACCCAAGTTTAGACAAGTATGAATGTAAAATGAGATGTGAAGCAATGATAGACTGTATGAGACCTAAGGACAGGTTGAATGCTAGATGAAACCTGAAGAAACAACCTAGGAAGCTCAAGTATTCTGAAACTGATTTCTCTTGTTTGTTGGACTCTGAAATTTTCTTGCAATTTTAAACACAGACGCGACTGTATCCTTCACAGACGCGGTTTCCGGACACAGACGCTACTATGTTTAACCCAGACGCGCTTCTGCGATTTTCTTGTTTATGTTTGTTGGACTGTAAAGGTTTTTGCAATTCTGTACACAGACGCGACTGTATACTTCACAGACGCGATTACCAGACACAGACGTGTTTCTGTTTGACACAGACGCCGCTAGACACACAGACGCTATTATGCCCTTCACAAACGCGCTTAGATTACTCAGACGCGGTTAAAACAGATACAGACGCGTTTCTGTAAACTTCGTGCAATTTTTCCAATCTGTGAAATTGTTTTGTTGTGACCAAATCTGACTGTTTGATTGTTTTTCGTGACAAGAGGACACAATGTTGATGAGGACTCAATGTTTGCTAGTGTTTAGACTCCAAAATGACTCCAAGAAAAGTGTGTTGTTTGATGTAAAATTGTTTTGCATACACTTGAAGACACAAAAGACACAATGTTTTGTTGTTTGGTCTTGATTGTTTTGAATGTTTAACATAAGTCAAGCACAATTCTTATGGCTGGTCAAGACAATAGTTGTTGATCCCACATGGGGTTTTACCCCCGAGGCTACGCTATTCATAGTGGATACTTAGATGCTTGACCTCACTGGCTCCACCCTCGACACTCACTTCTTGGGTCAGCCAAGCATCAGTCCCCATGAAAACTCCCCATGGCGAACTTTGTATCTCTACTAAGAACCGTATGTGTGTGGGCCGCTACCAGAGGTCCGACCTCCTGCCCCAACAACTAGAAGGATTTGGGCCTCTAAAACAAAATGGTGCTAGTAAGGGCATCTGCTCGTGTGGCCATACATGCGGCACTTTCAGCTCTGTAAATACAGAAGGCTCCCAGCCGGTAGGGGTTACGCCCTACAAATGATCAAATAAATTTGATCAAACGGGTTTATGGGGAGACATAGTGTCGGTATGAACTAATCAACACACATTATTCATAGTTTTCACCATGAATACATTTGATTATAGTGGCTTGGAAGAAGATGGCTTTTCTTTTGCTACCACTTGGGTCGTCCTCTTCTCACTAGTAGTCCTAATGACCACACGGGAAGACAGGCCCTCTAAAGATTAAACAAAAAAAAAGCCTATTGCTCAAGACACAAAAGACAATGGTTCAATTTTAGTGCACCAATGGAAGTGTTTGCTAATCTATGAAAACAAGGCACACAACAAAATTATAAAACCCTAGCCAAGACCCTGCAACAAAATTTGTTAGTAGTTTGGGTTGTTTCAAATGATCACCCCTTCCTGCAAGCACACAAGTTAGGTAAATTTTAGAAAAACCCAAAAAGACTTTGTGAAAAAGGGGCCTTCAACAAAAACATTTTTGCTTCCAAAACAAGATGCACAAACTTGGTTAGCTAGATCTGCAAGGGTTAGTCCAAAAATAAACCATATCTGAAACCCTAAGTACGAAATCCAAAAAATTGAATCAAAGGAAAAAATGAAAATTTCAAAATAGTAAAACACAGACGCTGCTATACCAGACACAGACGCGTCTGTATGACACAGACGCGGTTCTGTGATGCACAGACGCGCTCAGAACACACAGACGCCCTTCGAGGACACAAACGCGATCATATGTAACATAGACGCGTTTCGGAAACGCAGACGCCCCTTTCAGAAACCTGCAAAATAAAATTTGGCAAAAACACAAGCGCGATTCCCGATCCCGCAGACGCTTCTGAAACTCAGAGACGCGATCCGAACGCTCGCAAACGCGAAAATACCTAAAATGCCGTCGAAAAATGTCCGATCTGCAACTTCAAAAATGCAAAATCTGCAACAAAAAGGTTAAATGCAAAGGGACAAGAGTCCCACCGGGCGTGCCAAAATGTTTATGGTGAAAATGGATAACAATAATAACAATATTGAAAGGCCAAATAGATTCAACCACTAAACCCTAGCCTAACAATCAACAAAGATCCACCATAACATATGAAGATTACCTAAGACAATGCAAAATAAAATAAAATCACAAAGATTATACCATCACATGTCCAATAGGGTTTTGATCTCCATTCTTCCTATCTCCATTGATCTTGCTTGATATATTTGCTCTCAGATTTTTGTATGCACAAGAGCTCAACAAAGAACGGAATGTGGTTGCAAGTAGGATCGTAGTGTAGCAAGTTGCATGAAAGATCATTAGCCTGAGTGATTAGAATGCCTAGAACGATTAGGGTTTGACAATGAAGAAAGCATCTTCTTAAATAGAAGACACAATATGAAATGGAGGGTTAAGATTGAGAGGTGTAAAAAGAGAGGTCGACTAGGATTAGAGGGTAGGTAAAAGAAATACCAAAATAATGAAAGAGGTAGGTAGTGTAGGAATTAAGAGATGAATGACATGTGTCATGTGTAGAAAAGGGTAATGAATTAATTAAATAAATAAAGATTTATTTAATTAATAGAAGAAGTGGAATAATTAAATAAATAAGATATTTATTTAATTTAGGAAAAGGAATAATTTAAATAAATAAATGTATTTATTTAAATGAGAAATAAGGCTAGAAGAGGATAAATGAATTAATTAAATAAATAAAGATTTATTTAATTAATAGAAGAATTAGGCTTGGATAATTAAATAAATAAAATATTTATTTAATTAGATTGGACAATTTTAGGTGTCTACATTTTGCCCCTCTTTGAGACAATGCGGCTTGTCGCGTTGTTTCAAAGAAGATAAGATGAACTGATACAAAGTTGCCCCAGAATGGGAATGATATGCCCCCTCGAGAGATTGGATGAAAAAGTCTGGAAAGATTGCAGACAATCTCTTGATAAGAAAGAAAGGCTAGAATGGATTGACTGGATAAAGTGACAGAGTCACGGGATAATGAAGACTGACTTGGGAAATGAAGGCTAAGGCTAGGATAGGCTATAAGATAGACCACGGGCAAAAGACATCCTCATTGTCATCTACACCCTCACAAGATCACAGTGCAGAGCGAGAAAAAGAGCAGCAGCAGTCAGCAGCGATGGCTTTCGTACATAGATTCGACCACGTTCGCCGATTTCAGAGGCCAGCAGAGGCAGGAGAGCCGGTAAGTACCACCAAACCTCCTCGTACTTTGACACATTTCAATTTTGTCATTAATGCATGGTAGTTTAGCAATAAATGCGCTTAGGAATAGGGCACAAAAAAGTGCAAAAATGTGCAACCGCGTCTGTGTCGGTGCCAGGCACGTCTGTGTCCGCCAGGCGCGTCTGTGTCAGTTCCAGGCGCGTTTACGTTTGGAACCGCGTTTGTGCTTGATGTGGGCGCGTTTATGTCTTGTAGGGGCGTTTATGTTCCAAAGTCGCGTCTGTGAGTAATTGAGGCACGTTTATGTCAAACAGGCGCGTCTGCGTTGTGTAAGCGCGCTTGTGCAGTCAAGAGGCGCGTTTGTGAGTTAGAAACGCGTTTATGTCAGAAAATGCAAGTTTTTAGTCTTCTAGGTCAAATGGGCAGTTCTGTGATGAATATACGCTGTCGATTGGATAAGCTGCTGAGAGGATACACTCAAGCAGGTCCTCTAGGAAGACTAGGATAGATCAAGACACTTTGTGATGAACAGGGAGCACCAAGATAGAGTACTTTGTGATGAACAGGGAGTACCCAAAGGATGAGCAGCACTTTGTGATGAACAGGGAGCACCAAGATAGAGTACTTTGTAATGAACAGGGAGTACCCAAAGGATGAGCAGCACTTTGTGATGAACAGGGAGTGCAAATGTGAGTAACACTTTGTGATGAACAGGGAATGTCACACACGTAGTACTTTGTGATGAACAGGGAGCACTACTAGGGTAGATAGCAACACTCTGTGATGAACAGTGAGTGTCACTAGGATAGATAACCATATGCATTTAGATAGCGAGTAGCATTTTGTGATGAACAGTGAATGCCACGATAACTGACATGATTGATTGTTTGACTGCAGGAGTATCTGCCTATGCTAGAGTCACGGGAGAGATTCCCGTCCACACAGAGGTTGCGACCAGAGTTATCGTTTGAGGACAGAGCTGCCATTGAGGAGATGGGATTGAGACACGTATTATATGTGCCTGAGTTTCGGGCAAACATGGGTTTGCTGACTGCGCTGGTGGAGAGATGGCACTCCGAGACATGCACATTTCATTTGCCGATGGGGGAGATGACAGTGACCCTCGAGGATGTCTACAGGATATTGCATATACCGATCGATGGAGAGATGATCCCATACAATCGTGACGGAGACAGGGAGGCTTTGAGACGGGTGTTCCAGGATCCCGGGCTAGAGATGAGAGCAGGGCACGTGGCATGGGATACCATGACTGCGACAGGGTTAGCCTTGCCAGTTGTGATCGGAGGAGCCATCAGTGGGTTCCTGTGTCCGGACAGGGCGACACGGGGGTTGGTAGTGGGCTGGGGAGGAGCACTGGAGATATTGGTGACTGAGCACACCAGGTATGCATGGGGTCCATGTGTCTTGGCAAATCTGTATTATGAACTTCACCAGTTCATCTACCATGGATCAGTGGGACTGGGTTGTGGAGTGACACTGCTACAGGTGTGGGCATACGAGCATCTGCCTATCACACGGCCGATACACTTCAGGGGCAGAGGTCAGGGGCGGAGCTTTGTGCATCTTTATGATATGATTACTTTACAGCCTCAGATTGACAGGTTAGAGCACTGGAGGCGTGTGATAGATGACATTGATGTAGTCATCTAGAGGTCGTACCTGGGGTGCGAGGAGTGGGAGGATGATGCAGTGGAGCTGCCTTATACCTTCAGGAGCAGATATTTGATTGGGCGGATGCCTTACATACTAGAGAGACAGCTTGTGGATAGGGTTGGCAGATAGTTTGGCAAGATCCAGAGGATGCCACGAGGCTCGGGTATGTATGCCCGCACAGTGAGGGATCAGGCGCAGTTCGGGCCATTATTATCATATGATCAGGCCATCACACAGCTGACAGAGATGATGCCCCTACCCTGGGATATGTGGCCAGAGATTGAGGATGCAGGTATGGATGCAGAGTATACAGCTTACTGGGCAGAGCATCCATTCCCTCGACTGACATATCCAGGGGAGCTACTAGAGGGAGAGGTAGGAGGAGATGATGATGATGACGGTGGGGGTGATGGAAGCAGAGGCTGACGGAGGCGGAGGGGAGTAGTTGGGGAGAGGAGGGTGGCACCTCGAAGGGAGGGTGGACAGGAGGGACAGTCCCAGGTGGTGAGGGGTCGTTGTGGATTGCCCCTGCAGGTACCAGCAGCACAGGGTCCTAGAGCACAGGGATAGAGACAGGGACAGGTGCAGGGACAGGTGCCAGTATAGGCACAGGGACAAAGACAGGTACAGGGACCTAGGCATGTACCGAGACAGGTACCCGTTCAGGCACCAGTACAAGTACAGGGAGGGGTACAGGGGCAGGTACAGGGAGGGGTACAGGGGTAGGCACCAGTATAGGTACAGGGAGGGGTACAGGGGCATGAGTTGTTCCTCTTCTAGTGTATGTTGGGCCTATAGACCCGACTTACACTTATTTTTTGATTTACCCTCCAAGGTGTAAATCGAGTCTATAGACCCGATTTTCACCACACTTTTCATGAGTTCTACCCTAGGTGCAAATTGGGCCTACAAACCTAATTGATACCTACACTTGGAAATTTTCCCGAGTGTAAATATGTAATAAAATTGATTACTTATAAATTTTCTAAGTGTGAAGATGAAAGATTTATCTATGGAGGATCTTTTGGCTAATACATCGAAACTCTACAGAAATTAAAAGTTATCTAAGACTTTGAGCTTGTAGCATATTCAAGAAGTTTAATCAAAGAAGAAAAGAAGTTTGTATCCAATCTTTATCTTGGAATTGCTTTATTGTGTGAGGGAATGTTCTCATGTCATTCTTTTCTACTTTATTTGAGATTAAATATTGCTTTGTAAAAAGGATTTGTGTTAAAAGAGACAAAGTAAAATATTGTATCTACTTTGTGTTATGATATCTTATTGAAACATTTGTATTAAGTGAATATTAAGGCATAGAATTTGTGCTTTGTTGTGTTATTTTATTAGGGTAGAAAGTTTTGTGATATATTTGGAAGACTTTGTGCTTACAATATATTGTGAATCTTATTTTAGTGTCAGTTATTTAATTGATATTTGGGTTACAGTGGTTGATACGATTTGAGTATTTGAAGGAGACTTTGGGTTCCTTGTATACAAGAAACCCGTCCCTTAAGTCATTTTTAGAAAAGGAAGCAATGAGAGTCTTTGTACTTTCAAGGACACTTAGAATAATTTTTTAAGTTAATACAAGGTAGAATTGTTTTATTTTGACTAGAGAAAATCCATTCTAGATAGGGAATTGGATAAATATTTTTTTTGAAAAAAGAGAACTAAGTTATTGTATCATCCTGAAATTAGTGTAAAGTTAGTAGGTAGATTAAGAGTAGATATAAATTTCAGTAGAAAGGGGGAGCCTTCCCTTGTAAATAGGAGAGCTCGTGTCTTGCCTTCTGAGAGATAATGTCTTGCATACTATGGTGAAAACCAAATTATGTAAACCTCCCCAAGTTTACAAAATTTTCACCCAACAAAAGGATATTCTCAAGTAGAAGGTATAGACTTTGAAGAATATTTTACTCTTGTAGCAAGGATGGAAGCTATACGCATGTTTCTTGCATTTTCTTCTTACAAGAACTAAGGTTTATCAGATGAATGTCAAATCAACATTTTTTAATGGATATATAGAAGAAGAAGTTTACATTGAGCAACCAGACGAATTTAGATTGACAATTTTTTTGGATATGGTGTAGAGACTGAAGAAAGATTTGTATAGGACTTAAATAGACACCTAGAGCCCGATATGCAAGATTGGACATGTATTTACTTCAACAAAATTTCAAGAAAGGTACAACAGATAGTAATATTTATTTCGAGATTGATGGAAATAAGTTGTTGATTCTTATAGTTTATGTTGTTGATATTATTTTTGGGAAAATGATGATCCATGCAAAGAATTTGCTAAGGAGATGCAAAATGAATTTGATATGTCAATGATTGGTGAGTTGTCTTTCTTGCTTAGGTTGCAAGTTAGTCAATCAAAAGATGGAATCTTTATTTCTTAGAGAAAGTATGTGAAGGAAATGTTGAATAAGTTTGGTTTTGATGATTGCAAACTAGTTGCTACTCCTTTAACCGTTGGGTGCAAGTTGAGAAAAGATGAGGAGTCTTCGAAAGTTGAATAGAAGAAGTACAGGTCGATGATTGGAGGATTGTTGTATTTGACTATGTCTAGATCGAATATCATGCAAGCTGTTTGTTTGGTAGCTAGATTTCAGGTAAATCCAAAGGTGACTCATGAGCAAGCAATGAAAAGAATTTTTAGATACTTGAGGAATAGTAAACTTGGAATTTGGTACAAAAAAGGTGGAGATTTCATGTTGAAAACCTATACTGATGCAGATTGGGCTGGAAGTATTGATGACCGGAAGAATACTAGTGGTGGTACATCCTGGTTTAGTAATAAACAAGATTTATTTTCTTATCTACTACTGAAGTAGAGTATATTGCAACAACATCTTGTTGTACTCAGGTGATGTGAATGAGATAGACTCTCAAGGATATCAAGTTAACATATGATGAAGCAATCCCTATCTTGTGTGACAATACAAGTACAAAACATTTCAAAGAATCGCGTTATGCATTCAAGAACAAAACATATTTCAATCAAATATCATTATTTAAGGGAGAAAGTGGTTGAAAAGGGATTTTGGTTGGAATACATTTCTACAAAGGAATAAATTGCAAATATTTTCACTAAGGCATTGGTAAAGGATTCATTTGAGTTTCTTTGAGAGAAGCTTGGGGTCATTGCCCATCCTTCTTCTAGCTATGTGCATTATGGGGATGCATCTTTTTAGGGGAACTTTCATGCTTATTTATTTTCCTAGATTGATGTTGTGGCTGCTCTCAGGGGGAGAAATGGTGAGTAGTAGTGTGCAGTGGTATGCAGTGTTGCTATGACCTTTTTCCTTGATGGCAAAGGGCGAGAGATTGGGAGAGATTGAGAGAGATTAATTGAGTAATATATGTTTGAGTAGTATATCTTATAATTCAATAGATCTTATCATATTCTTAGAAATGTATTTTGGGAGAGATTGTTTTAGTTTTGGTAGAGTTTGAGAGATATTGAGTAGTATTCTTCTTCTTTGAGTTTTGGTTGAAGTGCAGGTTTTATCAAGTGTTATCAAGTGTTTCCATCAATGATAAAGGGGGAGAATGTTGGAAATATGAGTTGACGTTGTTGTGGTTTTCATTGATGTCAAACTTTTGTTATGGTTTGGTCCAAAAAATTTGTAGTGTAGTATTATCTTGTTGTGTTATTGGTGCAGTTGTTGTGTTGGTTATTCCGAAAGTGCTTGGGTCTAGAATCTATTGTAGGTGTTGAATATTATTGTTATTCTCATTCGATATAGCTTTGGTATCATGAATATGATAATTCTAAGGTCTGAAAAGAAAATATCTTTGAGTTCTTTGGGTGTTTTGGTATTGTTCGTTGTTTGTTGTGAGATTCTATGTTTGACCTATCTTTAGGTTTGAATATGATTTGTGCAAGTGTGTTTCATGTTTTATGGGTCTCAGCGTAGTGTGTGGAGATCTGGATTTAAGTTATTTGATTTAGAGTATATTTTTTTTGGTAATTGCTTATATGGTTGCAGAACATGTGGATATGTTGTTCATTAGGTTTTGGTGATTGCAGATTGGTGAATTTATCTTAGGAAAATGTGTTTTGGTCTTGTCTCTCTCCTAGAGTGGATCAACATGTATGTTTTTGGTTCAAATTATATATTTTAATTCAGGTTGACTTGTTTTAATTTTTGATGATCTATCTTGTATTTAAGGTGTTTGGATGCTTGAGTTAGAGAACAAGGAATGAGAGTGTAGATGATATGGTGAAGCGCAAAGATCAGAGGAAGTGTGAGTAGCAAAGAATCTAGCTATGATCTAATTATAGGCAAGGTGTTCTGAGACCGTAACAAAGAGTTGAGATTTGAGTTGTGTGTTGATGTTGGTCACTTGATGCAGAGTTCAAGGACAACTTCATGATTTGGAGATCCTTGTTTTTAGATCATTTTTTTATGTCTTGCCCTGAGTGCAGTTAACTTCAGGGTTTGCAAGTCTTCTTTGTATCTTGTCCCATGAAAAGTTAGCCTTGGTGTAAAAGTTCAGAGAAATTATCTTTATCCTTTAGTAATCAATTCATATGTAGTGGATTATCTTGTGGCTTGATGCCCACTATGGTTTTTCCTCATTTGTTTTTTCCATGTATAAATCTTGGTGTTCATGTGTTGGATATGTGTGATTCATTAATTGTTTATATGTTGTTGTAGTTGTTTGTTTTGATTGATTCACCCCCTTCTCAATCCTATCTTGGGTTCAACAATTGGTATCAGAGCATGGTTCCTCTTGAGTAAGCTTAATCAATTGAGATAGATCCACTATGGCACAATAAATTTATTACAAAATTCCTATCTTTGATGGTACAAGTTTTTCATATTGGAAGGAGAGAATGGAGTCACATTTGGAGAAATTGCAGAATGAAATTTGGGAGATCATTCACTCTAGATATACAAAGCTACAAGGTGGTGCTAAGACTCTAGATGAGATGAATTCAAAGGAAGTTAATGCAAGGGCTAGAGCTATAATTCTGAGCTACATAAGTGATTTAGTTTTTGGAAGAGTAGAAGGATTAAAGGAAGCTAAAGTTGCGTTGAACAAGTTGTGTTTGGCATATGAAGGTGATGCAAAGACAAAGCAATCTGGGCTAATGAATTTGAAGCAGAATTATGAATACTTGAGAATGATTGAAGATGAAGGAGGATAAAACTATATTCACAGAGTGACTAATCTTGCTAATGGCATTAGACATATCGAAGGACATTTGGAGGAATGTGATGTTGTGCATAAGATCTTGTTCACTTTGCCTAAATCCTAGAAGACACATAAATGTTCTATATGGGAAAGTAATGACTTGAGAAAATATACTAATTGATCAACTTATTGGTTCCTTAGAAACCTAAGAGATTTTAGAAATGGAGGAAGAGAAAAGAGAAAAGAGAAGCAACATTTAATGTTTCTAGATTTGATGACCTAGAATGCAGTGTAGACCTAGATGAAGGTTTTGTAAGAAGACTATAGCGAGACATTGGGAAATATAAAGGTAAGTTACCTCTGAATTTTTTTCTTGTGGTAGAATTAGACATTATGCTTCTAATTACAAGTACAAAGAATATTATAAGAGATCCGATGAAGATGAGAAGAAGAACAAGTTTAGAAGACACAATTTCAACAACAAGAGGAGGAATTGTGCTCTATTAAAGTACATAAACCTGAAGATGAAGTTGATGATGACTTGAATAAAGAATCTTTGTTTTTTAGCAATTGAGGATAAGGAGAGTGCTTTGGATAAATTAGAAGATGAGAAGACTATTAAGACTGCATTGCATGCTAAGATAGAACTAAATACATGGATTATAGACTCCAGATGTTTAAATCATATGACCAGTAACAAAGACAGGTTTATTAATCTGAAGAAATTTGATGGAGGATCTGTGAAGTTTGGTGGAAAAGATGGTGCAACTATTTGAGGTATTGGAAGTGTTTCAATTGATGGTAAGCATAAGACTAATGGTGTTTATTATGTTGAAGGATTAAGACATAGTTTGTTAAGTGTTAGTCAGATGTTTAGAAAAGGGTATGAAGCTTTGTTTAGTAGTACCAGATGTGTGATTAGAAAGGAGAAGATTGGTTAAGAGTTGTAAAAGAAATTAGAATAGGTGAAAATGTTTGCTACATTAAAGATAAAGAGGAGAATAAATATTATCTAGCATAGAAGATTAGATTGTTCTTTCAGTTCCAGAGAACACAAGTGATCCAAGAGAAGGAATCAAATGAAAATGAAGAAGAAGAAGAAGAAGAAGAAGAGGAAGATTCAACAAAATTTCTTGCTAATTATGTTCATAAACATCATTCAAAGAATCAAATAATTGAAGATAAAGAAAAAAGTGTTCAGACAAGGAGGAAGATTGTAGAAGCTCAAGATCAAGATAATTACTACTTTCTATCAGTGATTGAGCCAAAAACTTATGATGGAGCAAGAAAAGATGAAAATTGGGTAAAGGAAATGGAAGGAGAACTAAATCAGATTCAAAAGAACAAGACCTGGGAGCTAGTACCTAGACTGGTGGACAAATAAAGAAAGAATGGTATGAAAAGGACATTCTCAAGTAGAAGGCATAGACTTTGAAGAAAATTTTGCTCCTGTAGCAAGGGTGGAAGCTATACGTATGTTTCTTGCATTTTATGCTTACAAGAACTTTAAGGCTTATTAGATGGATGTCAAATTAGCATTTTTAAATGGAGATCTAGAAGAAGAAGTTTACATTGAGCAATTAGATGTATTTAGATTGATAGAAAATCTAGATATGGTGTGCAGATTGAAGAAAGCTTTGTATGGACTTAAGTAGGCACCTAAAGCCTAGCATGTAAGAATGGACAAGTGTTTACTTCAACATAATTTCAGGAAAGTTACAACAGACAGTAATCTTTATTTCAAGATTGATGGAGATAAGTTGTTGATTGTTATAGTTTATGTTGATGAAATTATTTTTGGAGGAAATGATGATCTATTTAAAAAAATTTATAAGGAGATGAAAAATGAACTTGAGATGTCAATGATTGGTGAGTTGTCTTTCTTTCTTGGGTTGCAAGTTAGTCAATCGAAAGATGGTAACTTTATTTCTCAAAGAAAGTATGTGAAATAAATGTTGAAGAAGTTTGGTTTTGATGATTGCAAACCGGTTACTACCACTTTAACCATTAGGTGCAAGTTGAGAAAAGATGACAAGTCTCTATAAGTTGAAGAAAAGAAGTACAGATCAATGATTGGAGGATTATCTAGATATCATGCAAGTTGTTTGTATGGTAGCTAGATTTCAGGTGAATTTGAGGGTGACTCATGAGCAAGCAATGAAAATAATTATTAGATACTTGAAAGGAACAATGGACTTTGGACTTTGGTATAGGAAAGGTGAAGATTTCATGTTGAAATCCTATATTGATGAAGATTGGGATAGAATTATTGATGGCTAGAAGACTACTAGTGGTGGTGCATTCTTTTTAGGAGACAAATTGGTTTTCTAGTTTAATAAGAAACAAAATTTATTTTCCTTATCTACTACTAAAGCATAGTATATTATAGTGGCATCTTGTTGTACTTGGGTGATGTGGATGAGATAGACTCTTAAGGATATCAAGGTAACATATGATGGAGCAATTCCTATCTTGTGTGACAATACAAGTGCAATAAACATTTTGAAGAATCCTGTTATGCATTCAAGAACAAATCATATTTCAATCAGATATCATTATTTAAGGGAGAAAGTAGTTGAAAAGGAAGTTCGATTGGAATAAATTTTTGCAAAGGAACATATTGCAGATATTTTCACTATGGTATCAGTTACAATTTACAACACTACAAAAAACACCTAGAGGAGTAATCATCCTCCAATAAATCTTGTGAAAGAGAGTCACGGGATAATTCTAAGGTTTCTATTCATTTGTTACTATGGAAATGGATATGAAAAAGTATAGGAGGATGCAAGACTACAATGAAAGTGCAAAGAGAAGTGAATATAAAGGCATTGTAGCATACTAACAGATAACATAATTGAGATAGTGGCTACTTAAATGAAAGAAGGATCTAACTGTGCATCTATAGGTAAAATATGGAGTAAAATTGACAAGGCTAGGGTGTTACATTCCTTGGTTTGCTGAGCTACAAATTGGGGGCTTGAATCTTGATGCAATCGAAGCAATAAATCTAAAATTTGGAGTTGAATTGGGAGGACCAGGGTGCCTAACACCCTGGTCCTAGGATAGGGGTGTTGGGTGTCGTGGTCCTTGAGAACTAGGCTAGAATTCTTGTAGAGAACTTTTACCTACTTCTTGAACCTTCCTGGAATCTTCATGTTCTATTGGATACTTGTAACTATAGCTATAAATAGAAAAGGGTAGGGTTGTGGCTATATAGTCAAACCCCTTGTTTTGGTGATTTTCACCTCCATAAATAGCTAGTATTGTGACTAAAAAAGTGTGTGTGCTCTTGAATCTTATGTGTATGTAAGATTTATATGAGGTAAATGCAAACTAGATTTCTACCCAAATGTGTTAGAAAAAACCCTAAATTATTGTAATGAAAATGCTTGAAGCCATAATTAGGACACAAATCTAAAGAAATAATATAAGTTTGAAAAATAATGTAATGTAGAGCTGAAGCTCAATGTAGAGGCATAAGAAAAACATGAAATCATACCAAATCCTTAGGAAGAGGTACAAGCCAATCAACAGTCGATGATTTCCTTATTATCCTCCAATGTCTCTTGAAGCTTCCATGGTTGATGAAGACTTGATGGTGAATGAATTTTCTGATATGAGACTTCACATAAAGTAGAATGTTTATTTCACAAGGATCTCTTGAATTTCTAAATATGATCCCCAAACGAGGAAAGGATTTGCCTTATATATGAAACCCTAAGTTTAAATTTGATGAAAATATGACCTATAATTGATATAATTTGACATGAAGAAGGTTTTGAATTAGAAGAGACCACCAAATTATTCTCCTAAAATTTGGGGAAAAAAATGTGGGACTAGGTCGTACAGATTTGCCCTAGTCCTATCAACTTTTTCTCAAATTTCTAGGTTTATGAGGTAATGGGATTCTAATGTCGAATTCAGATTAGTGGCTCAAACCATAATGTGTAGATATGCAGGATATGCATTGAAGATTTAAATTAGGATAACATTAAAATTAAATCATAATTAAATAATAAAAAGGGGCACACCTAGAATGAAGGGCCCAATTTTATGATATGTGAATTGATGAGAGAGGACTTAGGTTTAATCAAATTATTAATTAGATGCCTAAAGAATTCCTATAATTCAAAAAGAAATGGGACACACTGAGGTGAGTGCTGACTAAGTGTGGAGTTGGACAACCTAATTAAGGGTTTTACAATTTATGATGCTACATTTAGCCCACTTTAGCGATCATACGACACTACATGCATATGCAAACTAAACTACAAAAAAGTAAACATTCATGAGAAAAAGGATATGTCCATAAATGTTAAACAAATCCCCCAACAATATATGTAGTACAATGTTAGGAATTGCACTCTGCAAAACCACATTGCTAGTTGAAATCACAAAATCTCCTAAAATTCTTACTAAGATTGAGAAAAATTTAGGGCAGCTATATGCCCCCCTATTTTAGCCTACTAATTAGGAGGTTGAAACATGGTCTCATGTTTACCACTTTGAATTGTGAAGGAAAATTGATGACAAATGCTCGCAATGAGGTTTGATACAAGATCAAAACTAATCGAGGATCATTTGGTAAGAAAGAGATTTGAATCACAATTCCAACACAACCAATAGTGCAGGAATAAAAGATCTCTAAACACCACAATTGGCATCAATTTATAAACCATCCCCATGCAATCCAATGCTCCTAGAAATCCAAATGTTAATCCACACCTTACTCTATGTAATCTAATAAAATAATCTAATTGCATACTTGGTCTTCTTACCAACCTCATTTGGTGCCTTAATCACAATCATCATCATCATCAACAAGATATATCATACTCAATACTTGTCTTATTTAAGGATACATCATTCCTACATCAACAACACCCTCTATCATCAATCAATAAATACTAGTTTTCAACTTGTTAGAGAAATATCATGTTTGATTTTGAACCATTTTGTACATATTTTATTTCTTTCTTGTATTCATTATAATTTTTTTTATTGAATATATATCATTTATTGTGAGCTAACTACCATAACAATATCATGGTATTTCATATCATTATACTATATGAAATATGGTTGCTTGTGAATTAACTTTTTCTAGGTGTAGGATACATCATCACCTTGGTTCCTCATACCTTGGTGCATAATTTCTCATGCAATATCAAATAAAAAGATTTTAATCCAATAAAACACAAATAGGTATTTTATCGTCCCTCCATTATCCCATTATTCATTTCATAACATATCTACTAACCTCTTCCATCTCATCTCTATTGCATCTATTTATATATTTCAAAAGAAAATTCTTGCTATCCCAACTTGCCTATCTTCTTAATGGGGCATCACCATTCCCATAATTTTTTATGTACTATTTATATTGAATCTAAGTCTATACATATTAGGTTTATACTTGTGTCTTCCATGCTTATGTCAATTGTGTATTTTTCCTTCTCGAGTGTGTATTTTCTTCCAAATTTTCTCTTCCCTTCTCAAAATTTAATAGTTCCCTATCTTGTCATGTCTTCCATCTACCACCACCTCATCATTATATTCATTATAATTTTGAACTCACCCTTATCAACATGCTTGTCGATTGACCTTTGATGCCCCAATTTTTAGTATGATTCTTATGATTTGGCTGACCTCCTAACTCAATAGGTCTACTTGTGTTTTGTCTCCCCTCTTAATGTCCTAGCTCATGTCATATTATTTTTATTAGTCTATTTTTGGTTTCATCACTTTTCGAAGTGGGATATTTTCTTCCCATGATGAATATTAAAATTTAAAGTTTCAAGTGTATGTGGTGGTCGACCAATTCAATTTATGGAGGATATAAAAAAGTTAAAGATATTATTTTGGAACATCATCTATGTTTAAACAAATTCCTTTCAAAATGCATGAGTACTTGTGTTTGAGCATGAGAATCCCAGGACAAAAACCTAGTGATTTTAGAGGTTGATCTTATATAGGTTTTATAATTGAGCTTAACTAGATATGGACTCCAACTTCATTGTATTGATCTAATTTGTCAATGCTATTAGTATGAATTATTGATGTTGTAGAATTATTTGAATGTAATATAATAATATTTTTTTATTTTTTCAATAAAAGTGACCAAAGTCACTAAAATATTTATATTTATATGAAAATAAAGATTACATAGTATCTAGAAGCCCAAATCTAGGAAAAAACCAAAATTTTCTAGAAGGGAAGAAGTTTATAATTGAATAACCCTAAACAAGGCCAAAGAGACAACAAAATAGGCCAACCTTGGTGCCTAAACTATCCATATATATATGTGTGTGTGTGTGTGTGTGTGTGTGTGTGTGTGTGTGTGTGTGTGTGTGTGTGTGTGTGTGTGTGTGTGTATGTATGTATGTATGTCAAGGATTTAAACATTTAAACATTATAGAAAGAGGTCTAATTGCTTGGACCAACCTTTGGTGGAACTAGTATGAGAGATGAGTTATCCCAAAATCTAACTGCATATCAACAACATCCAGGTCAACATCATCGTCCATTAGAAGGAGTTGTTGAATGGGCTTGATCTGTAGGGGTTCTTATTCATTGAGTGTAGGATGACCAAACAACGCATGTAGAGAAACAAAACAATCCAATGCAATTTCCAGGATATTAGTATTTACGAAGTCTAACAATTGTTTAAATTCCTGCAATGTCTGGTCATATTTGTCATAAATAACACCAACCCCGTTAACAACTAAGATCTCACCACAATAGTTATTAGAAACCAAATATAAAAAACTCAAGAAACTACCAATAGGGAGATCACCATTGTCAAAACAATTTATTACTAATAGAGAAGAGAGTGTGAATTACATCTAGATTTGTTGTTCATTATGATGAGTTGATTGAGTGTCACATTTGCTATTAGTGATTAGAGTGTAATAAAATTGTTGATGTATTAATAGTAATTTAAAAATAATTTATCTATGATTTAATTAATTAACAAAGCTCGATAGTATGGTTATTCAACTAATAATTATATGTGGATGGTTAAGAATTAGATTTGCATTATCATTTTGGATTAGTATATTACATCATCCTTCCTCCTAATTTCACATCTTCAAATGAAAAACCATTTTCTTCCAACTAATTTTATTCTTCTTTTAAATGATGCCACTTTACAATACCACTTCAAAGAGGGACAACATATGGGCACCTAAATTGACACATCATCAATTGCTTAATTACCTAACTATTTCCTATAGAATATTGAATAAAGCCCTATTTATCCAAATAATTATCCACTTTGGACTCCCTTATTAATTAAATAATATTTTATTATTTAATTACTAAGGTATATATTCATCCATTTTCGCTTGATCTCATTTCTAGCCTAAAATCGCTTAATCATACTTCTTCTAATGCTCACCTGTAACGTCATAAATTGTAGCCTATGCAATTTCACGTTGAATATGCCTCTACTTTAACTAGATTGAATACAATGATCGAGTTTCCATCCCATCAACCTTCTTTACCATCTTTCATACCTATTTTATCAACAATTTGGTCCAAATTATGCATGAAAGTGTGTGCATCATGGAGACATCCATATGATGCACATTCGTCTTGTGAATATCTATGACTGAAGGTGGTCATTAGGATATTAAACTTGCTAATTTAGGAAGTGTAACATGTTATAAATACTTGATTGGTTGACATTGATGTCAATTCGGGTGATCCAGATTGGTCTGGATATTGTAGTATATAGTGTTTGTAGTGTATGCCGAGTATACAAAACATCAGTATTGCAGAACAGTGGAATATAAGTATGTATGTATGATAGGCAGTTAGCAGTGGTTGTATGCAGACTGTTGCTCTGGAAGTATATAGTGTCGTACCTACGTGGATATGTTTTTCATAGTATCTGAGTTTTGGTTTTGTTTGTGGCAATCAGTTTCATGCTCCAAATGTGTATGCTTTAATGATAATGCTGGTGGTATTCAATGGTCAATACTTAAGATTGCAGTGCTCTGCATTCTTGTCTCATTGTAGATATCGTAGCACATTTTCTATATGTTGGTTGTCATTGCTCAAGATTGAACGTATTCAAGTTTTTGTGCTCTAGAAGTCATGCTCTGGATGTTGTGCTCCAAAGATATATTCGACTATGCAGTGTTTGACAGTTATATGAGCTTCAATTTTCCTTTAGCTTTTGATATCTAATGATAATCCTTTGATGATCTATTACTCATTTTTTTAACTTTCTTTATGCTGAGTCAGATTGTATTCTTCATGATTTGAAAGTGTGTTCTTGTAGAAATTCGAGGTTATGTTAGTTTCGGGTCATGCCAACCTTGAATGTTTTTATCATTATATTGCTTTGGTGATTGTAGCTTGTGATTTGACCATTGGAATATCTTTTGCGAAAGTGTATTTGAGGTCGACTTGATGTATATTCTTATCGGTGCCCACACATATATATATAAATATACATATTATATTTGGAGATATGAGAAGTTTGAGTGACAAGAAGGTAATGAGCAATAGAGTGAGAGAGTTGGTTTTTGTGGGCGAAGAAGAAAAGCTAAATTAGTGCGATAGTGTTTTGAGTCTGATTGGAGAAGGCAAATAGTGAATGAATTGTAGAGTTTTTAAACCGGATCTACTACATGCAGTTGATGTGATGTTTGAGCTTAACAAGAATTGATCCCATGCATATTTAGATGCAATTTTCTTAGTTATATAGAGGGGAAAAAATAAACCTCTTCGATAGGCAGATAACAACCTCTTGAAGATTCACTAACCAACCTGTCCACTCAAGATATAGTATGTCTTTGTACGTCCTTTGATAGCTCTTTGCACAAGGATGCACACATAGATTATGGACAATAGCACGACGCGCTAGCGTCCTGCATGGATAGAATGCAGAGTTCACACAGAAGGGCACAATGTAATGGATATGTGTTTTAGATTAATTGAAATGCGATAAATATATATAAAAGAAGGTAAAATGATTTATAAATGGAATGAAAGCCATAAAGGAAAGGAAGAAGATAATCTCACAACTAGTCCATGATATGAAGCCTCCAACCAAATGAGTCTTCCCTAATGCAACCTACACACAAGCCAGTGAGGAAAAATATTTGAGGTTGCTCGGGAACTTGCCTCAGTCAAATCCCTTTTTTGGTGTTTCCACCTCCACAAACAACCAGATAGATTTATAGAATAAAAGATAAATGAAATGAATTCAAGCTATGATAAGTGACATGATTTGATGGATAAGGGATGTGATGAATCCCAAGATGTTCAAAGATAGGATAGATAGATAGAAATATATTACCATAGAGGCTTGAGAAAGCCAAGAGATTTGCAAGAGATATTGTGAGAGCTTGAGAGTGTTGTAGCAAACTAGGAATTATTGTAGCAAGAGCAAGAACAAGAGAAAGTTGTGAGAGCCAAAAGAGAGAACAAGGGAGATTGTATCTAGAATCTAGAGAGCTTGAAAGGAGAGGAAATATATATTTAAAATGAGAGAATATGAGGGAAAGAGAGGGTTGCGAGCCATTTAGAAGATTTTGAGCCATTTCCACCGACATGCGCAAGTGACAAGTGGAAAGGCGCTCTCAAAACTGACATTTGAACATTGAGATGTCGCATGACTAATGCATGACACGCTAGTGTCCAAATGAATCACGCTAAAAAATTATAGGAGACAAGGGATACATGCAGCTAACATGAAACAGAAGTCAGAGGATAGCTGCTGAAAGGTGTCTTGAGAATCCTGAGAGGGAAAAGGCTGATGCAAGGGCTAAAATAAGCCTACTCAGGTGCTAGGGGAATGGACACCAAAGTGGTTACAAAATATGTAGGTCAAATTACAAAGAGGTATGCAATTTTCGACACTACATTTTGCCCCCACTTTAGCGGGCTTATGAATGAAAATGAATATGCACGCTAAAGGAAATCTACTGAACAAGAAATAACATCATGACACCAAAAGGATACCATAGAGGAAGCAGATCAATCTCCAAGCCAAGGAAGAATGGCCCCAAGCTGAAGACCTACAAAACATATGCATTAGATAGGAAAAACCTGCACGAGAGAACAAATTTAGGGAATAAGAGAATCCCAAGACAACAGGATTAGAACATGATAAAGAAAAAGATAGCACACAGATGAAGGCCCACAACAAAGAAACTACTATCTTGAGTCAACAAAGTGAAAGAGACCTTGATGTAAAAGGATTGTCTCAGTACCATGTGTCATCCCCAAAATAAAAAGAAACAACCAATAGAGGAATTGTAAAATGAAGAGAAGAAAGTAAGGATTGATAACTTCAAGGAGGAATGCACCCACAAGTCAGAGAAGCAATCAATGTCAAACAGATAGTACATGACCTAGACACTAGATTGACGCATCACTAGCGGTCATGATGATGATAAAATAAAAGATGATAAGTAGAACCAACCTCTCTTTGAAGGAAGGCCACTACCAAACGATAAGATAAATAAGACAGTCACGATAGGGAGGCATATTTTCATTGATCAGATGAGATTGCCCCCAGTGAGATGAAGCTAAGATTTAGAATAGATATTGTAGCGTGATACATCACAAACACGCTAGCTGCAGACTAACATGTAAGATGATAAGATAAAGATAAATGATAAATAAGACAACGTAACATAAACGAGCCTCGTTTTGGAGGAAAGCCCATTGTTACGAAAAGATACAAGATAGGCGGTTGCCATTGATATGAGATACACCTGTATGGATAGCAAAGTGAATTATGATAGATATCCATACGATAGGGCGAGATGACTACCAACATGGGTAGCGATACACTAGATAGCCATGCGATAGGGTAGATGAATATAGATTTGTTGGCATGGGTAGCGACGTGCTAGATTGCCACATGATAGGGCAAATGAATTTGGTAAGTAGTAGATTTTCCCCTACCAAGGAAAACAAGAAAGATAAATTAAGAATGGTTTGGCCCCCATGTAGGAGATCTTTAGAACAAATCAAGTGGCTTTTGCCCCCACCTAGGCGATCTTGGAAAATAAAAATATCAAGTGGTTTGGATCCCACCTAGGAGATCTTGGAAAAGAAAAATATCAAGTGGTTTGGACCCTGCCTAGGTGATCTTGGAAAAGAAAAAGATCAAGTGGTTTGGCCCCCACCTAGGCGATCTTGGAAAAGAAAAAAGATCAAGTGGTTTGGCCCCCACCTAGGCGATTTTGGAAAAAAAAAAGATCAAGTGGTTTGGCCCCCAGCTAGGTGATCATGAAAAAGAAAGTAGCAAAGGAAGCAAATGCAAGAGCTAAAAGATAAAATGCAGCTATGATGGCCCCCCCTTAGAATGATATGTGTGGAAGGCATGTTATTCTAAGGAGAAGAGTAGTTGTGGTATGTCAACATAGCGAGATGTTTTCATGGAATGTCACCAAGAGCAAGTGACACATAGATATCCACAACATCAAAAGATGCAATGCTAGAGAACAGGGGGGATCTAATAATTTGGCATCAAAACCCATATCAGTGTCAAAAGGATATATAGTATCACTATGAGATGGGTGTATTTGTCATAGTCTCAAATTTCTCAGATCGGAAGAAGAGCACATGAAAACAAAGATAGGATAAGAAGAGAATGTGTAAAAGAGCATGATAGAGGTAAGCCTCGATATCACTTGTTATGCAAAGAAGAAGAAAGTACATCAATAGATGAAAAATTAATGACACTTAATTTATGAAGTTGTTGGATCTTGTCATTCAAGGCCTTACATTCACTAGTGGAATAACCAAGAACTTGATGATATGCACATAAAGAATGATTCTTTGGAAACTTGTTATGTGTAGGAGGAGGAAGAGTAATCAAGCGATCTTTAAGAAGTTGCAACAAGATAAGCTCTTGATTAGATAAAGGATGAGGAGTAGGAAGTAATCCTTTCTCTTGTGGAGAAGGTCTTGACCGCTTGCAAGAAGGAGATACAAAGATAATAGATGATGGAGGATGAGATCAAGATGTATTAGGCTTGTAACCTAAACCCATCATAAATGAACATGATTTTGGCTCCAAAGGCACTTTGACACCTTGACCCAGGCGCTCGAGACCATTTCCTTTATATCCATACTTGGAAGCGATATTAAATCCTGGACCATAACGTGATTGCAACTCCTCCAAAGGGGAAGGATCACCTTTAATGGTGTAGCCAATGCTGTTCACATGATCCCACAATACTGAAGAATAATCATTTGTGGTAGCAGGTGTGAAAGATGTTTTTGGAAGTTTAAGGTGGACAGGGTCGACCTTGTATTCTCCAACATGAGAATCAGTTAAATCCAGGGAACCCCAATCATCACCTAAACATGCATTCACTTTATATGAAGATAGTTCAATAGAAGATGTCTTATGAGGAATAGACTCAAAGCTTTGTGCTTTCAGGAGATCTGCCTTAGAAGGATCCACTTTGGGAAAATCTTGTTTCTCAAGTGATTCCTTCTTCGAGACTTCTTCACCCTTCTAAATTTCCTTTTTAGGGGACACGACAGAGGCAAAAGTCATCACTGTGGAGGACAATGTTGGAACATAATTTTCAAATGAAGGTGTAACTGAAATTTGACCCAGTGCCGCTACTTGACATAGGTGCACAACATCAAGATCAACCTTGATTGTAACCACTTGATTATTTGCCACAAACTTCACTGATCCATGAAGCATAGAAGAAAGAACTTCTAAAGAATGAAGCCATGTTCAACCAAGAGGAGATTATAAGATAGACGACCTGACATTACATATACTAGAGTCAAAATAGTGATAGGCCCAACCTTCAAAGGCAAGATAACCATTCCCAAAGCAATTTTTCCACTGTTATCAAAACTACAAATAAACAAAGAAGATATATCTAGGGAGTTAAGATCAAACTCAATCTTTGGTAATAAATCCACACTACATACATTAAGTGCGGAACCTATATCAATAAGAGTTCATCTAATTCCAATGCCATTAACATGAACGATTATCATTAATGGATCAGTCAAGTTCCTTACTTCCGGAGGTGAAAGTTCATGGGGATAGAACATAATTTCAACGAGTCCACACAAATATGATACATCAATGCATTTACATCTATCGGCCTAGTAGAATAAGGCAAAAGATCTTTTGCAGAGCTTATTGAAGCATACCTTGATAAATCAGAGCAGTTTGAAGAAAATCTCAAAGTGAAATCTTAGCAAGAGTAACATGAAGTTTCTCAATAAGATTATAATCACTAGGTTGCTTAGCCATAGGAGGAGGTGCTTGAGGAAGACTTGGTTGAGAAGATGGTATAGAGGTATTCGATTGATCAAAATTTTGTTTATTTCTACGAGTGTTATAAGTATGGGCTACCATTCTATAAAGAGTCGTAGACTGTGCATATCTTGTAAAAATATCCGATGAGTCATTTTCAGAAGGAACACCATGGATATATTTTACCCTCTTTGGAGAAGGACTAGTTGTAGTCACATGAATGATTGGTCTCTTAATCCTTTTAGGGGCGGTAGAGACATAAATGACATTCACAGACTCATTATGATATGTAGAAGATTTAGATGAAGGAATTTGCTCAACATCAACCTTTGAAAGATCAGATATGAGTTGAGACTCATCATTCACTAATGCATCATATCTAGGAGAGAGTGCACTAGAATGAAGAAATGGTAGAGTAAACTTAAGAAAGGTGTCAATGATTTCATCCTCTTGTAACAAAATATCCTCTAAAATAGAAGAAAGGGGAAAGATTTAGAATTGTCCTTTTTTTTTAATGTATATATAGCGATATATTGAATGACGAAAGGAATGATAAAGAATTCTCTAAAAATATTATAGAAGAAGTTTTCACGTCAGGTTCACCAAAATGTAGAGGGGGAAAATGAACCTCTTTGATAGGTGGATAACAACCTCTTAAAGATTCACTAACCAACCTCTTCACTCAAGATGTAGTATGTCTTTGTATGTCCTCTAATAGCTCTTTGCACAAGGATGCACACGCGGATTATGCACAAGGACACGCACATAGATTATGGACACTATCCTCGTTAGACAAAGCATTAGAATTAAGGCTTACCAAGGTTTAATTACCGAGGAGATGGAGCCTAATTTGGGTGACTTTTTCAATGAGGATAATGCTAATTCTTCCCATCCTAATAACATTCTTGTTTACCCAATTGATGATTCCAATGATGAAGAAGAAGATTTGACTAGAGTTTCCATAGATCAAATTTCAAAATTGGATAATAAATTTGACAACTTTAAACAATTGATGTCCCAAGAATACCCTAATATTGAAGCTCTTCCATTAATTGAAGGCCTAAAGTGCATGATTCAAAGTGATAAGAATGGAATTGATATATTGCTTGGCATCACTCATATTGTTGATTCTAATGTCATGCCTATAAAGAGTTGTGTTGAGAACTTAGGTTATTCACAACCTTCTACACAAATCAATCATTCTATTCCTTTGACCACTCTGATGGCTAGTATTCGTACTTTCACTTCAAACATCATGGCTACATCAACTCAACATGACATACCTACAACCATTAGTCATGGGGGAAATCCCTCTTCTTCAATAATCCCTTCATCCTTACCCATGCCTTCAATAAGTATTCCCCTTGTCTCTCACCCAATCAATGTGATGCAAGGGGGAAATTCATCCAATCATTCTATTCATCCTTTTAGTGTCCCATTTCCTACTCAATAATCTCCTATGCCTACTTACCATAGTGTTCCTCCACCTTATTCTCAATCAATTCCTTCTTTCAACAACATCACACCACCTTCTCAATCAAACATGTCTCACGTGAATTCTTCAACTAAAGCAACCATTACTAATCTTGCTCAAACTGTGTCATCATTGCAACAACAAATTGCTTTTATGAGTCAATCCAAGTTTAGTGTTCTCACGTTTGATGTTGCGAGTCCACTTTCTCTTGATATTGTTAGAGCCATCCCTCCTAAACATGTTGAAGTCCCTCAATTGGAACTCTATAATGGAAAAGGTGATAACACATGGCAAGACATTCTAAACTTTGTGTACTAACTTTGCTTATGATCAAAGATTGCTTGCTAAATTGTTTACTAGAACACTAAGAGATAAGGATTTACAATGGTATTTCTCTTTGCCTTCCTATTCTATTACTTATTTTCAACAATTAGCAAATGATTTTATTCAACAATTTCAAAACAACATAGGTCCTAAGATCACTTTGACTGATTTAATGCATTGTAAACAAGGTGTTAAAGAAAAGGTGACTGATTTCATTGGTACCTATAGGCATTTGTGTTCTCAAATTTATTTTCAAGTGCCTGATAATGATATTCAAAGAATTTCCATTTTTAATTTGCAAAAAGATATTAGAGAAAAACTTCTCCTTTTTGAGTTTACTTCCTTTCCACAGTTGTGCACAACACTTCACAATTATCAACTGACTTTGAGGAAATTGGAGAAATCCACTCCTATGGCTCTGAGTGATAAGGGTGACAGTGCTTAACAACCATTTGCGAAGTTCAAACCAAGCAAAAAATTCATCAAATTCAATGACAACATTAACAACAACAATGTGAATGCTACAACAGGCGTGCCTCCTATTTCTAATTTTTTTAAAAGGTAAAGACAATTTACTCCTTTGAATGAATATTTACATAGAATTATGTCTCAGTTGTTACAAATAAATGTTGTCACACTTCAAAACCAGTTGACCCTTCTAAGGCAGCCTCACCTTACTTTCATAATAATTCTTTTTTTTCAATTTCATTGTCAACCTGGTCATGACACTGAGAAGTGTTTTGCATTAAAAATTAAGATTCAAGATTTGATTGATAATAATACTATATCTGTGGTAGGTGTGAATGATAAGGGAAACAAATTAGTAGCCCCTCCTAATCAAAATCTTAATATTTTTAATGATCCTTTACCTTCTCACACCTCTAACATGATTGACAATGAACATACCTCTTTCTCTCCTTCTGACTTGACTACTACGGTTCAAAAATTGGTGAATATGGTAGAGAAACAAAGAAAACCTAAGGGCTTATGTATCACATTTGACCCTAGTGAGACCATTAGAGCACCTGATGGGCCTTTATACATAGTTGCAAAGATTCAAGAAATGCCTTGTCATGGTGTGCCTATCGATCCCTCTTGCATTGTTAATGTCATCATTGAGGAGTATATTTTCATTTTACATTTGCATAAACCAATCTATGATGACACTAATATGGTCGTTAAGTTATTTGATGGATTCTCTTGTCCTACCATTGGTTGTATCACACTTCCTATTGAGGTTCACACTAAATATATGGATGTCAAATTTGTTATCATTCCTTCCTCTGACCAATTCCACGTGAAGTTGGGCAATCCTTGGTGGCTATCTTCCATGAAGGATATTGTTTCTCCAATCCATAAGTGTTTGAAATTTCCCCACAATGGAGAAATCATAATTGTTAACCATAGCTTATTTTGACCAGTCAAAAGAAGCCCAAGCGTTCCTATTGATTACTTTTGGCTTCAACAATTTCAATATCTTCGTGATGCTCTCTTTCAATATTATCAGAAATAGAAGAAAGATATGATCCTATCATTAAGACAACCTAGAAATCTAAAACTTGATATTCCCATCCTTCTTGAAGATGAGGTTCTTCTCTTGACGGATATAACTAATCTTCTTCCTAAGGAAGATTCCCAACTTATTTCTATGGATGAAACTATGCCTTCTCCTAAGAAGGATAACAATATTCCTCCTAAGGTTAGACCTATCCCTCCTCATCATGATGGATCTAGTCTTCTTCCTACACCAAACATTCCTCTTTTATATGGTGCAGTTCTGCCTCCTTGCTCTTATAGAGAGAAGAGACATGCCTCTCTACTTGTTCAACCTAAGAGACCTCAACCTAAACCTCCAACTACCAAAGATGAGAATATTTTTCCTTCAAAAAATATTCCTTCTTTTATAAATATTCCTCCTTCTTCTCAGCCTTCTACTAAGACTCGATGGAATTGATGTGCGAGAGATTATCGATGAAAACTTCGTGCTAGAGCTCATGAATTTGTTCCTCAAACTATTCAATCTCCCAAAACTCCAACAGTTGACATGAATTCCTTTTCTCCTGGACAAGATGTTGAACCTAAATCTCCAAATCACAAGTTGCAGAAAACATGTGATGGTTGTACTCCCATTCATGTTTGCGCTCCTCTTTCTATAAATCTTGATGAAGAAATAGGTGAAAATATTATTCATAATGGCAATACAACTCCTAATGCTTCTGATAGCGACTATGAATATGTTGATGTGGAAAAACATTTATCTTCAGAGTTTTCAAAAGCCTTAATCCTAGCTCCTAGAAACAAACAAAGTGACTTATCTCATGAGCATAGTCCTTGTTTGGATCTTGTGATAGTACCATTTGTTGTGCTCGATGTTTCTCCTTTGGCGTTTGATGGGGAGGTTACTCAAAGAGAGCTTACACCTTGTCTAAGGGAAATCAGATGTTGTCCTGGTGGGCTTCATGCTTTGTTCATATTATCTTCAAAACATTTTGGACACCTAAGCTCCCTAGGAGTGCTCCCAATCCAGATGTGCTCCTTGATTGCTCAAGCATGGTTGAGATTCACTAGGGCAAATCCAACATTCTACTCTAAAAATCCTCACAAGTGCTTGCAAGGGTTTTAGCAGGTGTTTGTGATATTTTCCTAAGTCAATCAATTGGTTTTGAGTGAGGGTTTCATTCTTTTCCCCATCGCTCCTTCCTTTTCCTACTTTCTAGGCCTAGTAGCCCTAGAGCCCCAATTAGCCCTACCAAACCGGTTTTTGTGAATTTTCTCCCAACTTCTCCAAAGACACGCACAAAATATTTTCTGATCAGGATACCCTTTTGGAATAACTTTCCAACTTCTTAATTTAGGAAGCTAAGTCCGATCATACATGTACGAAACCTGAGAAATGCTTGTTTTAGGTGGTTTTGGGCTTATTTTGATCTTTTTCCAAGGTTTAGGTGTCTTCCTTGATCTTCCACACCTCCAAATTCACATTTACAGTCTTCCACACATCACTTGTTCATCCCAGACACTCAGCAACTCCAATCCTGCTCTTTCCTACAAATACTTTCATAATCTCATTCATTCCCTAACCGGGCTATGACTGAGCTCACCTAGGAAATGATGCTCATTGGCATTTAAATGACCTCCAAAGGAAAATAAAATTTATACACACTATACAAAGGTTCCATTTCTCGAGTCCCAAGGGTTATTGAGAAGAACTCAAAGGAGCAGAAACCATGTCTGGGCCACTCAAACCCTTACTCAGGCCAAGAGCTTATAGAATGAGAAAATCAATCCAAACCTGAAAATAAACTAACCAAATTGCTTCTTGAGTAATAAAATAACATGAACAAAACATTAATCAAGGTACAACAATGTAATCAATCCATTAAGTACGGATTGCTGCTCTAATTCTTGACAAAATGCAATGTAAAACTTCAAAATTGATCTCAAAATGTATTCCAATCTAATCCAGGCGTTGAAAAACCTCATTACATTGATTATTAAATATTTTATATTCCATTTGTGGCCTAATTAACTCTCCATCAGTTCCCTAACCAACCTTTTGCACCAAAAATGCAAAACGTTGTTCAACGTTGCAAAAAGTTGTGAAGCAACTTTGACAACTTTTGCCAAAAAGTGCATTTTTGTCTTTCATGCTTGGTTCTCTCCTTAAAACCATATAAGATGAATAAAAAAAATTACATTGACATGTTATAATTCCAAACAAAGCTATTCAAGGCATTTTTCATCAAAATGCAAGATTTTGCCATTTTAGGCTTATAAGGGCTTACAAGCCGAAATTGAGCAAGTGCATTGTCCTAAGGACATTCAACCTACCAAAGCACTACAAAAACATATTTAGACCTAAGAGAAGACTCTTATTCACCACTCCAAACCAAACTATGAACAAACACACCAAAATGTAGAAACTGGACTCAAAACTAGCTCAAAATTAGGTGCTCCTGCACCAACGTGTTTCCCGCCTTCCCAAAATAGTGATCAGCAAGATCGGGAAGTGGATGACATGCTAGATTATCTTCATTAGCACCATATATCCTCTACCTCTCTCTCTTTTCTTTCTCTTGTGTGACCATTCCTCTATGTGTATCCCCATTCTTCTATGTTCCTTAGTAATGTCTAGTTGAGGACGATGCAAAGTATTGAGATCTTTTTTGGTCTCTTTCATGTTGACTCAAAAGACATCCTCTATTCCCTTTCTTCCAAATTAGTTTCATTTATTTGAGGAATGACGACTATTCTATGCATATAAATGATATACATGAGTTATAATACAACACATTGACCCCGAGGAAAGTGAAACTACCTCGTGATTTATGTTTGTGTTTATTATCCTTGAATTTATTCCTCAATTGGGGGCTAAATCCTTGCGATAATGTGCTGTCTCTCTTTCTCTCTCTTGGGTGTATCCTACCTTAAAGCAATCCCTCCCGATAAGGCATGCACAATCTCTTTAACGTAGGGGCATACACTCCTCTCATATTTTCCTTCTTGATACTCAAAGTTACTTAGTGAACTTGGCTTTACTTTGTAATTTTTGGTGTCCTTTCTTTTCATGACTCCTAGTGAGGGAAACCTTGCTACATGAAGTCATGGTCCTTCCCTCTTGATCTTCCATTTTACTTTGTCAATTGATGTTGTAAGATCCTTAGTCCACTGGGGGCTTGGTGTATCTTGCCTCCTTGACATGGTGAAAATATTTCAATCTTGTTTCCTTGTACATTACCAAAAGTATTGGTGTATGCTTATACTCTTGCTAAAGTGGGGGCTAAATGTAGCATCATAAAATTGTGACCTTGCAATTTCAACCACATTTGGGTCTTCACATTGGTGAAATGAATCCCTAAGCTTGATTGGAGATCCGAGACATGCTCACACTTCCTGAAGTTTGCATTTCCTCGCCCCCTGCACTCTCCTCTGTTGTTTCCTGTCCTATATTAGGGCAGGACAGGGGTGTGATACCCCTGTCCCCCCCTAGGATAGGGGTGTGGTGCCCCCATCCTTGCCCTATTTTGGGCCCCCTCTACATTTATCCTTCATTGGGCTTTGCATTTGGAAAGTGGGAAAAGTTCCCCTATGTCAGTCTATGACGAAAAATCAGTCAATTGACCCTAATTAGCGAATATATAAGATGCATTTGTCTCTCCTATTGGCATAAGATAAGTTCAATAAGCATACATGATGTGGAAATTGTGATCCTAAGCGACATCAAGCATTCCTTTCAAGCATTGAGCATTCTCAAGTCTCCTTTCAAGGCTAGGTGTTGCATTCAAGTCAAGGGTTCAACCATTGAAGAGGAGATCTCTTGTAACATACAATTATACATATCCTTTCAAACAACTCTATCAACGTTTCAATTGCATCCTCCCTTGAGGTGAATTCTATTTCAGTCATTTACTTTCATTACTTGCAAGTACTTTTCATCATTGGGTTAATTCCAAAATTGGGGTTTGACCTAAAGGCAAACCGCCAATCCCAACAACATTTCCTTTCTTTTTTGTATGTAGGTTGCAGGTGCGCAACTGTATTTGTAGACTTAGACTCCATTCTCATAGGCGGAAAAACTCTTTTCGACATGCAGATTTTTCAAAGGACCATGTGCACTTTCAACACGGTCCCAACAACTTTCGCCCAAATTTGCAAGAGAGCTTTGTCTCGACATTTTACTGCTAATTCCAGGTGCACAACTTCATCCCACACTTCCATCTCAACTAATAATCATTTCTTTGTAGCTTTTACATTTAGTCTTAAATTACATAATTCAAACTACTGCATTCTAAAAGAGGGGTTACTTTCACTTTCTAAATTCATTGTCAATTCACCTAGCATTCAATCCCTTGAGAGTGGATCTAGTGAATTCGCCCCCTCTTTTAAATGTAATGTGTGTGTATGAGGTTGAAGAGAATCTTTTGCGAAACTTTCACTCCTTTCCTTGAGGAGAGAAAAAATTTCCTCTTGACTTCTCTATCACCCCTTTTCACCACATTACACCCTTGATCTATTCTTTTAGCCCAGAACTATAGAATTCCTAAGCCAAAAAACTATAAATTGGCCTCAACCCAAGAATTTTCTGAAGAATATCTTGGCCTTACACAATTTTATGTTTCTTGTGAAGGCACTTACATTCCATTAAACATATCATAATTGAGCACACAAAACAAAGACTTGGTGCAACAAGGGTTGGTATTGATAAATGTTTACTTTATTTTCATCAATATTTGCTAACCTTTTTCTTCATGTTGAATGTTTCTATTGGTAATTGACACTCATCCGGTGGTTTTTGATGGTTTCCAATGGCTGATTATTGATTTAGTGTTGTCGTTGATGGCAACTCTTCATAGAGACTCGATCTGACAATTATAATTTTTCTTATCCGAAAGTAGGTGTGAACTGGTAGCTTGTTAACTGATATTTCAGGGAGAACAAAGCATTTTTTTTTTGGTTTTGGAAGCTTTCTGATGATTGTGGTGTATTGAATCATGTTTGAGATGATTGGGATGACTTAGAAACATCATTTTATTATTGTTTTGATGATCCACATTTATCTTTTTGGATCCAGCCAAGCCGACATGTGACTACACATTACACTAGCAGGCCGACATAACAAATGGCTTATTTTGTGATTGTTGGTATATAAGTTTGGTGTGGATGATCTTTTTAGTGCATGTGCGATTGTATGCAAGCGAGAGGTGATTGAGAATCCATTTTGGTGCATTTTCACGTGTGCATTCTTGATTTGGTAGCTGACTGAGACACTGAACAAGGCAGAACAAAGAAGGTGATCCAGTAAGTATATTTTGCACTCAACCAGAACTCATCAAAGAATTGTAGATGGTATTTTAGAGTTAATTAATTGTAATTCATTAATGTAACTATCTTGTAAGTTAGTGAGACTTTCCTGAGGGTTGTAGCCTTTCGTGTTATTATAATTGAGCAGTGAGCTCTAAGAAGTGTGCCTGAATGCCTGTGCATTCCCATATTGTAATATTGTTTTGCTACTGGCCATAGTGGAATAATAATGTAGGTTTAAATCCCACTATGGTTTTTCCCATTTGGGTTTCCACTTAAAAATTCATTGTTATGCTTTTGTGGTTTTTTTTTATGTTTCTGCATTTCAATCTCAAGTGTTTGCTTCCGATGGTTTAAAGTTAAGTTTGAAAATCTAACAACTGGTAGATCACCGATTCATCCCCCCTCTTAGTGATCCAATAATTGGTATCAAATCCTAGTTCCTCTGAGGAAGCTTAACCGCTTGAGGAAGGTCTGGGAGATTGATTCAATGGATTCCAGTTTTCAAAGACAACTCGGTGTGGCACTTTAGGATCTTGATGTAGATAGAAATTAGATTTGTACCTTGAAGAAAAACCTGAATGTTGCTAACAATTTCATTAATGACTTGAAGGATCAAGAGAACACTTTAAGGGATAAAAGGAAAGAACTGATGGACAAGCTAAAGGACAAAGAAGATCAGATCTTGGAATATTAGGGTAAAGCTGATGAATGTGACAAGCTTGAAAGAGAGAATGTTGCCTTAAAGAATGAGATGCAATCCATTGTGATGAGGCTAACTAAGGAGATTAAGGACCGAAAGAATAATGAAGAGAATCTAACACAATCATTGAAGGAAAGAGTTGATGAATGCTTCAGGCTTACCTATGAGAATGATCAGTTGAAGCTTGAATTGACTCAATCAAGGAATAATGGCCAAGAACTTGAAAGACATATTGCTACCTTAAAGGATGAACTTGCTACTGCTAATGAATACAAAGAAAAATTCAAAGCTAGCTTAGCAAGGCTTGATGAGATGCTGGAAAGTCAGAGACATGAAAAGGACATGTGAGGACTTGGATTTGAGAAAGGTGAATCCTCCGGATCTAGACAAGGCAATGCAAAACCTGATCAGAAGAAGAGCAATAATTCTTCATTAAGACGACCTAATGCTCATAAATTCAATGGTAGATTTTTTACTTGCAATAAATTCGGTTATATGGTGATTCAATGCAGAAGTAGGATGAATAATGAAATTAACAACATGAATAATGCTCCTACCTTTACTGGTCAATGTTTCATATGCAATAATTTTGGACACAAGTCAAATATGTGTAGAGTAGTAGTGAATAACTTCCAAAACAAGAGGCGCTGTGCTTGTGAAATGTTTGGAAATATCTCTAACCAGTGCAGGATGAGACCAAATCAGATGAGCTTCAAACCTATGCTGAATAATGACGTTTTCCATGCATGCAACAAAACCGGTCACATTATAAAGTATTGCAAAAGCAAAAACAGTGCTCCGGTAGACAAAAGAAAATTGGATGAGAAGGGAAAAGTAAAGGTAGAAGAGATGAGAGACAAACATGAGAAGATGTGGGTTAGAAAAGATGAGTCAAAAGCTGAAAATGGGTCTGCACTCGAATCCAATGCAGGATCTTCATCCGGTAACTACCTAGGCTTTATGCCTTAGGGGGAGTTTTTCATATAGATCCAAAGAACCCCCTCTTTGGTGGTCTGCAATCAATTCTAGAAGGTTGCAGAAGGCTTAGATCAGATATGTAGATGTTATCCGGAAGTTTTAGAGAAGAATCGGTGCTCTGGTAAGTGACTGTGAAAATCATGGTAATCGGTTACAACATTTATTACAGTGGAAAATTAGATTTTCAAAGGATAAAAGTACATTTCGGAGCTTAATTTGTCATAATGCGTTCAAGAGAATAGTTTAGAGAAGAAGAGCGAAGCGATTTGGCGATTTCAACAATTCTAAAGTGAATTTCAGCACCCAATTGTGAATCAAGGTATTTAACTATTTGGGCTTTCTATTTTCACAAACCCTAGCATTTTAAATGGCTTTAGCTTCTGGTATTACTATCCCTTTGGTAGTCAAGATTAAGGATAGGGCTAGACCTATTTTCAAGAAACACCCTTTCAAGTCGGTTGAGGATGATCTAGAAGATGCATTCTCATCAGTACCCTACGACGTTCTCCATAATGAAGATATTAGGGATTACATATACTGTGATCTCAAGGATCTTGGAAATGAGAATATGTTGGACCCACACAATAAACACTTGGCGGATGGTTGGAGCAATCTCAAACCTGAATACAAATATCTTTAGGATAAGGGTTTATCATAATTTGTTCATTTTCTATTGTTTGATGAAGCAAAGTGGATCTGATATATTCTTAGCCATGTTCATGATGAATTTATATGGTTTGATAGGCTGCACAAGATCACTAAACAAGTGATTCGAGCCACGATAGGCCTAGCTGAAACCGATGATGTACCCAGCCTGAGGAAAGTGTCGAATGATACGACGATAGCTACCACGGGTTCCAAAGTTAACAACAGGGCCATGACCATACACGATATTCTGGAGAATGATGTGAAATTTGCATCGATGGTGGTCGGTTACAAGGTTTACAAGTCAAGTAGGTACAACTCTGTCTCTATTGGCAAATGCACACTCCAATGAGAAATTGTAGGTGATTGAAGGTATTTTCATTGATGGCAACCTTACAATCATATGTTACCGGCAGGCACCGACACCAACAGACACTTCATCGACATACAGTTCATTGACATCGAAAAGATTGATTACCGATACCATGACCGACATGAATTTTGTTTAATTATATTTTGTATTTTATTGTAAAATCTTTTTGTAAGCCGACATGGTGGATTGTAATAAGACTCGTATAAGTATGAGATCTTAGAGAACATTTTGTGAAGGATATGGTGTGGATGTGGTTAGATTATTTGCAGACCTAATGTGTGAATTGTAAGGCAGACTTTGGATAAGGGTTTATGATTATTACAGAGCTTAAACCGGTACTGGATCTAGCATAGCAGATGCCCATTTGTAGCAATACATGACATTGGATTTTCATAATCCAATTTTGTAAGTCAACGAGACTTCTCTTTTGTATGTAAGCAGTGAGCTTTAGGTAGTTGGCCTTCCTGCATGTGCAGGCCCCTAGTTGTAACAATAATATTCTCTTATCGGCCAGTAAGCGAATATTGTGGGTCACAAATCCCACCGAGGTTTTTCCCACACCGGATTTCCTCGTTAAAATATTATGTTATGGTGTGCTTTTCATGTTGTGCTTTTTGTTCTTATTTATTGCATTAATTTTAGTTTACCTGCTACACAGTTTTGGAATGCTTTTCATATAATAAGTTTAGAAAATTCATTAACTGGTTAGATATTGATTCACCCCCCCCCTCTCAGTATCTTTGGGCATCCTAACAATTGGTATAAGAGCTTGGTCCTCTATTTTCAAAAGCTTAACAGCTTGAGGAAGATTTTGACACCAGTAGAGATGGAGAACTTGAGGAAGCAATTTGAAACATCTCTTGTAGACTATGATGCAGAAAAAGTGAAGAATATCAAACTCGAAGATGATATGAAGGCTGCATAGGAAATCATTCAAGGACTTCAGAAAAATCTCACTTTTGCTAGGAACAAAAGAAGAGAACTTTTTGAGAAGATGCAGAGTGATGATGATGAGAAAGAAACTCTTAATGACCTTGTGAACAAGCTGAGACAAGAAAATAGTACAATGAAAAACGAGATGCAAGATATGGCTATGAGATTTAGTAAAGACATTGAAGATAGAAAGAAGAATGAAGATGACTTGGTTAGAAGACTAAATGATGCTGGAAATGAAAACACAAGACTCAGTCATGAAAATGATATGTCAAAGACAGATTTGATGCATACACAAAATGACAAAACTAAACTCATGAGACAGAAAGATTTCTTGGAAAATGAGTTGGCTACTGCAAATCACCACAAGGAGAAATTCAAGAAAAGTTCAGAAGAACTTGATGACATGCTGAAGAATTAGAAACCTAATAGAGATACAAATGGCCTTGGCTTTGAAGTTGGTGAAAACTTCGGTACTGCAAAAAATCATGATCACAACAAACCGGTAAGACAATCTAATGCTTATAAATTTAATGGAAAATGCTTTAACTGTAACAAGTACGGTCATAGAGCAAATCAGTGTAGATCTAGAAATTATTAGAACACTAATACACCCATCGGTCAATGTTCTAAGTGCAATAACATACCGACATAGGATATGGGAAAGCTATTCAAAAAAACAATGTGACTTATTATGCTTGGAACAAAATTGGACATATTACAAAATTCTGTAGAAGTAAGGCATCACTGACAAATAACAAAGGACCCATTTTGAAAGGTAAAGAAAAGGTTGAAGAGGTAAAACAAGAATTTTCAAAACAATGGATTAAAAAGTCTGACATGAATGTTAGTGAAGCTATTCCTTCACCGGTAGAACAAAGTTTCACTTCACAGGCAGGAGATTCTTCATCTAACTGAGAAATAATCCTTTGGGGCTATGGCAACAAATTGAAAACATGCTAATTAACCCTCGGTTGATGGTGAGAAGTTGGATTACTTCTTTACCGGCAGACAAGTTAGGTTTTTGACTTAACTGACAGGCATTAAATGTGGCAGTTGAAAAAAAAAACATTATAAAGCAAGTGTTTTGGCTCCTTTTTCATTCACCGAGCATTCAAATCTCCAAAGAGCGTGGAAATCCTAAGCGAAGGCATCCACAAAAAAAAGTGAAGCAATTAATCCAAGCAATTCATCCTAAAGGGAGATTAAGGTATTTATAACTATGGCTTCTTCATCTGCACTTGAATTTATCGCAAATCCTACTGTGATTGAGGTTATCAAGCGTCCTAGATCCGTGTTCAAACTTATTCCCAAAATTGCAAAGAAATATGATACCCTAGGAACATTTTTGAAAATACCTAAGGGAGTAGTTTATGTAGAGGATCCTATAATGTATATACATTGTCATATTGAGGAACTAGGAGCTGAAGAAATAATGAACATGTATAGAACTAAAATTTGTGATGAAAATGGTAATGTTAAAGCGGAACACAAGATAGTGGAAACCCTAGGCTTTGTGGACATTATTTGTATCCCCGGTTTTCCTAAAGATGTGATAAGAATAGTCTTGAGCAGAGTTCATGGAGAGTTATTTTGGTTGGATTCCATCCATAAGATCACTAAAGAGGCAGTTAGGGCTGTACCAGGCTTACCTTCCACCGGTAGCAGGCCTGACAGAACTAAGAAAGTTTCAAATGACACTGTGATGAACTTAACCGACACAACATTTGACAAAAGATCCCTAAGAGTCAATGATGTGAAGGACATCAATGTTAGATTTGTCAGTATGATTCTTGGCTATAAGGCTACACATGCAAACAGACTAAACTCAGTTTTCAGTTTATGTATTAAAAATGTATATGACATGGTAAATGACAATGCAATAATTGATGTATGTGAATGGCTTAAAGATGAACTGATAGACAACTTACAGAAAATCAAAGGTGGTAAGAAGGTAACTTTTAGATTTGGTAACTTGCTTGTATGCTTAATGTTATATATTACCAAGGAAGTACCTGATATTGGTAGGAAAGACTTTGGTTTTGATATCCCGGTAGGAAAGCAACTGTTAGACACAATAAATAACATGGGAGATGACAAAGAGAAAAGCATAAATGAATACATTCAAACTTTGAAAGCAAGAATGAAGACAAGAATAAGGCTATCTCAAGAAATTGTTTATAAGTATCAAAAAGAGATATGCTTTGTGATTAAGAAAGATGAAATCTGGATGGAGGTAGTTATCCCTAGGACCGTTTGGGTTACAGAGATGGGATATGAGGTTGATGACAACATAGTTGAAACTTATGCAAAAATCCTCTTAGAAGCCCCTAAGGAACCGAAAGAAAAATTATTTGGCAATGCTAAAACAATTGAGGGTGGCATTCAATCTCAGAAAAGAGTTAAGAAAACTGACCAGATAGTTAGGAGAGGTTCAAGATAGGAAAAAGCAATAAAGGAGTATGTTTTGAATAAGACTGGTATTAAGGAGAGTGAATTGGAAGGACTACAACCAGAGACACATCTCTCACCGGTTGCTACTTCTTCTGACAATGAGATACCAGTTGTATTGAAAAGGGTAGAAAGAAAAAGAAAACCCTCAATGACACCCTCACCTACACCCAGAAAGACAAGACAAAAATAACAAGTAGTGAGGCCCCCAGCTAAAAAGATGACACCAAAGAAGAGGAAACAGGTTATTCCTACTTTTGACAAACTTTTGGAAGAGATCACTGAAGATGGCAAACTGACAAATATCAACAAGTTGTATAATACATTATCCAATGATGAAAGGGAGAGCATGGAAAATAGTGAATCTTACACTTAGACATTTATAAGAAATTTTTGGTGGAGATTGTAGATGACATACCCAATGATCTATATAGAAGACTAGAAGTTAGAAGGGTAGCCATTGTGGAGTTAGACAAGAAAATCAAAATAGAAAAGCTACTTGCAGTTCACCCAGTGAACTCCACTTAGGAAATTGATGAGCTGATTAGCGTGTAAGTTCTGATACTAAATGTAAAGAACTGATGCCAATAGCTAACAAGATGAGAGAGGGGGGGGGGTGAATCATACAAACTTAATCTTCCATAAAATCAATAGATTCAACCTCGGTAACCTATACTTCAACAATATAACCAAAAACTGCTAAACATGCAAACTCATAAACACATAATCATCATAACACATATAACACCAGATTTAACGTGGAAACCCAAATAGGGAAAAACCACTGTGGGATTTCGGACCCACTAGGAAATATACTCTTCTAGAGTATGCTCGATTAAAAGCAAATCCTGTTAAAGATTACAAACACATTGCTAGATGTGACCCGGTTAAAGGATTTCCCTTAGATATGTTAGGATCTTCACTTTTTTAGAAGTGACCTTGTCAAAGGATTTCAAACACTCATTTAGAATGTCACTGTGCTAGAGGGTTTACAAATAAGATTGTTAAGTCCACTCGGTTAAGAGATTTTCTGTCACTTACAAAATAATAGTAATAAAAATATATCTGCAACTTCACATCTAAAATGCTAAAGCAGATTCTTATTTGCTCAAAACAATCCTGTCATAGGACTTATCTTGTCCCTCTGCTAGGCTCCTTACTCTGTTATTCAAACAGGTCTTCAAGCTTCTGTGCTCGGTAATCACTATGTAGCATCCCCATGCTTACACTTGCCTGCATACATTGTTCATCAATAATTTCTTATTTATAAACAATTCTAACTGCTGAATCTCCTTGATCACATTTCCCATGATCAATCTTAACCATCAGATCTTCAATCTTGACTAGGTTCAATATATCCTTCAATTTGAAAATGTTTTACCTTGCCTAGGGACTTGCATTCCCTTCTTGGAACTTGCACAAGGTTATTGCGGTTCAATTTGCGCTATAGATCTTCCTGCCCATCTTTCATTGCCATAGATCCTTAACAAACGTCATGCGCGACATACCTATCATTTATACATCTCCAACTAATCATTGTCCTTCATTAAATAATGATTTTATCCATGCAATGCGATCTATCATAACTCGGTTGCAACTCGGTAAATACTAAACTTTACTTGGTAGACATTCCGCCTTCATTAACTGATATCGATAACCTTAAGGTTTACCGACTAGGTTCCTTAGGGTTTATCGACTAGGTTCTTTGCTTGGTAACATAGTATAGTATTAACCTTACAATTAACAACATATGTAGGATATCAAAATAATCTAAACATCATGATCTCATCATTGTCTAACTCGGTAATAGTTGCCCATTGAATATCTTATTTCTTCCCTTATTCATCACATTCTTTCTGTGTCTTTTACCAACCACTTAATTCTCTTCAAATCAATCTTCTTAAGATATGGCAACATCATACTGAATCAGAAAATCAATTTCTTGACATCAATGACAAAATAATGTTATAAAGATAGTTATCATCCTTTTTTCAGTTATATCAATAATCTTCAACAACCTTCTCAACATCCTTAATGAATATCAACAATCTTTCTTTCTACTGAAATGCCAACAATCTCCCCCTTTGGCATTGATGGCAAAACCAACTTTTAAAGGGTAATACCAACAAGATATTCAAATTGATTTGGATTCAGATTGCTGTTAGACTTCTCCTATTATCCTTGAGCTATTAAAATTTTTCTGAAGTCTTCTCCCTTTTGTATTCTTCTCCCCCTGTCATTAGTCTTCTGTTATCTTCTTCATTTATGACTTTACCATTTAGTCTTCTACCCCTTTGACAACAATGCCAAAAAGCAAAATAACTAAATCATGATTTCTTCCTCTGTGAAGTGATTTGCCTTGTTGTGTATCATCTCAGTCTCGGTCAGAGCAACTTGTCTCTTTCACTATATCCTGCACACCTTTAGAAAACCTTCTAAAGTGCGTAAATCAACATCAATCCACACATAATATTCTATAGATTCATCAAATTGATGCTTTCACCAAACTCTGTTAGTGAGTAGAAGATAGGGGTAGGACCCCTAACTTGCTTTTGAGATACTCAAAAGTGTCCCTTGGCAGTGGCTTTGTGAAGATGTCTGCTAATTGCTCATTTGAACCGATATATTCCAACACAACTTTCTTCTCTTGAACTTCTTCTCTGAGATAATGATACTTTATAGATATATGCTTTGTCTTAGAGTGCATTACAGGATTCTTTGAAATGTTAATGGCACTAGTATTATCACAAAATATAGTTACTAGCTCAGTAAATTTCTCATTTATACCTTCGAACAGTTGTTTGATCCATGCTATATTGGTACAATTCAATGTTGCAGCAACATATTCAGCTTCTACTGTTGACTGTGAGATACATCCTTATTTCTTGCTAAGCCAACTCACTAGTCTTTCTCCTAAAAAGAAAGATCCACCACTTGTGCTTTTCCTATCATCTATGTTGCCTGCCCATTCAGCATCAGTATAAATTTTTAAATCAAAATCATGTCTCTTTTCATATACTAAGCCATAATCTTCATTGCCTCTCAAGTATATGAAAATTCTCTTGATTGCTGTCATATGGGTTTCCTTGGGATCTGCAGAAAATCTTGCAACAATACCTACTGCATGTGCTATATCCGGTCTACTATGCACAACATATTGCAACTTCCTAATCATAGATCGGTAAAGTGTCTCATCAACATATGCAGATTCATCATTCTTTGATAGTTTAAAGTTAGTAGTCATAGGAGTACTTACTGGTTTAGAATCCTCCATTCCAAATTTTTTCAAGATTTCCTTTATGTACTTGGATTGAGTAATGAAAATCTCATCTTTCATTTGCAGTATCTGTAAACCTATATCTCACTGATTAATGACATCTCAAATTCTTTACACATTTCATTTCCAAAGTTCTTGCATAAGGAGTCATTACCACAAAAAATAATATCATCAACAAATATGGTTGAGATCAGTATTCCATTGTTCTCATCATTCTTCATGTACATGTTGCTATTTTCACTTGTCCTTATAAAACCAATCTTGATTAAGTAAGAGTGAAATCTTTCATACCATGCTCTAGGTGCTTGTTTCAGACCATATAAAGCTTTTTTCAATTTGCATACCCGATCTTTACTCTTGTCTTCAACAAATCCTTCAGGTTGTTCAATGTAAACTTCTTCTTCTAGTATACCATTCAAAAATGCAGATTTAACATCCATTTGATATACCTTGAAATTTTTGAAAGCAGCATATGCCAATAACGTTCTTACTCCCTCAAGTCTAGCCATGCAAAAGTCTCACCATAATCTATTCCTTCTTCTTGAGCACAACCTTTGCAAACTAGTCTTGCTTTGTTCCAAATGACCTCACCTTTTTCATTTAGCTTGTTTCTGAAAATCCACTTTGTACCGATTACATTTTTGTCCTTCAGTCTTGGGATCAGTGTCCATGTGTCATTCTTCTTGATTTGATCAATCTCTTCTGTCATAGCATTTACCCAATCTTCACTGTTAAATGCCTCTTTTACTATTCTTGGTTCAAATTCAGATATCAGACATGTGTTCTGTGTCAGTTTGTTCCTTGTCATCACTAGATCATCCTTATCTTCTATAATTTGACTTGATGCATGATGTCTTCTAACATATTTGGTTAATATAGGCTCAGTAGGCTTTGTATGATCTTCTTCATCACTCGGTAACTGGACATTCTCTTCATTTTCTTCAGCAACTTTCTCGATAGGACTTCTCGGCTGAACATAAACAAATTCTTCATAATCTTCTAGTTCTTTGGAATTTCCTTCATCATTTCTTTCTGCAAATTCATCAATTTTCACATTTGCACTTTCTACTATTTTGTTAGATGATTTGATCAGACATTTAAATACTTTACTTCTAGAAGAATAACCAAGAAATGTTCCTTCTTCACTTTTCTAATCAAACTTTCCATTTCTGTCATCTTTGTGAACATAGCATCTACTTCCAAAGATTTTAAAATAACTTACATTAGGTTTCTTGTCATACCAGATCTCATATGGTGTCTTCATAGTTCCTTTCTTCAGTTGAACTTGGTTCAAGGTGTAAACTGCAGTGCTGATTGCTTCTCTCCAAAATGTTTGAGGTACCCTCTTTTCTATCATCAGGGTTCTTGCACAATCCACAATTGATCTGTTTCTTCTCTCGGCCATCCCATTTTGCTGAGGTGTTCTTGGTGCAAATACTTATCTTTTTATACCATGATCATTGCAGAATAAGTTAAATTCATCAGAAGTGAACTCTCCTCTATCAAATCTAAGACATTTCAGTTGTCTTCTTGTTTCATTTTCAACTCTTTCCTTGTACCATTTAAACATTTGAAAAGCTTCTGATTTTTCTTTTAAAAATATAACTGACATCATCTTTGAGTAATCATCCACAAATAATATGAAATATTTATCACCATAATAACTTTGAACTTTCATGGGGCCACAAAGATTAGTGTGTACTAGATCTAAAATTCCTTTAGAAGTGTAGGACTTACTTGTAAAGCTTGATCTTGTCATCTTACCCATCTGGCATCCTCGACATATAGCATTCTCAGGTTTTTCAAGACTCGGTAGACCTCTTACTTGGTGCTTCTTGCTTATTTTGATCAGATTATCAAAATTTACATGACAAAACCTTTTATGCCATAACCATGTATCATCTATCTTTGCATAAAGACACTTGTTCCGAGTTGAGTCAACATGAAATGTGTTACCTTTTGTTTGTGTCCTGGTAGCAGCTAACTTTCCATGCTTGTCATGAACTTTGACAATTCCTTTATGAAATTCTATTCGGTATCTTGTATTGTTTAGTTGTGCTACACTCAACAAATTGTATTTCAATCCTTCAACCCAGTATACATCATCACATTTAGCATTGTCAAGAAGTGTTAGAGATCCTTTACCTTTCACCAGACATGGTGCATCATTACCAAATCTTACATAGCCTCCATCATAGTCTTCTAATTTAACAAACTTGTGTTTATCACCTGTCATGTGATGTGAGCATCCACTGTCTATGATCCAAGAATCATTATTATTTATGTGAGATATTAGGGCTTTTTCTTCATACCTTTCTTCATCTGATCCATCTTTAATAGCCACATAAACAACTTCCTCAGTATCAGTTTCGTCCGATTTATCATCGTTGGATTCCTCATCAACTACTAGGCATGTCTTTCTGTCTCTCCTTTTGAAGTCTTGGTGTCCTCTGTATTGGTTGTCTTTCTACATGTTATCTCGGTATTCTCTCTTTTCACTATATTCTTTGTCAGGACAGTTAGAAGCCACATGTCCTATTTTATCACAATTGAAACATTTTAAAGGTAGCTTTCCTTTATACTTACCTTTTCCTCTCAGAAACCTTCTAGCTAATAATGCTTCAAACTCTTCTTGCTTCTTGATTTCCTCATATAGTTTGTGCACTTCCTCCATGTTCTTGCGAAATCTTTCACTTGCTCCACTATGATTCCCTTTAGAGTACTTACTCATTCTATCATTGTAATCATCAGATTTACCAATATGAAAAGAACTGAATGCAGATTCGACTTTATTTACCGAAGACCCATTGTTATCAAAATTACTTAGCTCAAATGCATGTAGCTTACCAATAGTAGCATCCAAAGAAACTGGCATGTTAGGTACAGACCCCAACTCATTAATTGTAGAGACTCGAATGGCATAAGCAGGTAGAAGGGTTCTCAACAACTTACTTGTTATATCCTTTTCTTCAATAGTTCCTCCTGTTCCTTTAATTTGATTGACAGTCTCCTTTAACCTTGTACTGTATTGGGTTATTTTCTCACCTTCATTCATTCTCATGGATTCAAGTTGTCCTCTTAAACTATTTCCTTTTTCTCTTTGAACATGTTCATCACCACCATACACAGATATGAGCTTAGTCCATATTGCTTTTGCATCATTGCAACCTTCTAGGTCATTAAACTCTGAGTTGGTCAATGCTGATGTTATTTCAATCATAGCTTGAATGTGTTCTTGCTTTTCTTTTATCTCTTCCAAGGTCATTGGGCTGGTGCTTGGTGGTATGTAATCATTCTCCAAATAATATGTTGCATATTCTCCAATTCCTGATAAATGCAGCTTCATCCTTTTCTGCCATGTGGAGAAACTTGACTTGTTCAGCTTTGGTGCATCCCTTTTATACATCTTCGGATCTTTGCCTCATGTACCTTTAAACTTTTCTTTCGGAGTCCAAAGCTCTGATACCAATTGTAAGTTCTGATACTAAATGTAAAGAACTGATGCCAATAGCTAACAAGATGAGGGGGGGGGGTGAATCATACAAACTTAATCTTCCATAAAATCAATAGATTCAACCTCGGTAACCTATACTTCAACAATATAACCAAAAATTGCTAAACATGCAAACTCATAAACACATAATCATCATAACACATATAACACCAGATTTAACGTGGAAACCCAAATAGGGAAAAACCACTGTGGGATACTCTTCTAGAGTATGCTCGATTAAAAGAAAATCCTGTTAAAGATTACAAACACATTGCTAGATGTGACCCAATTAAGGGGTTTCCCTCAGATCTGTTAGGATCTTCACTTTGTTAGAAGTGACCTTGTCAAAGGATTTCAAACACTCATTTAGAATGTCACCTTGCTAGAGGGTTTACAAATAAGACTGTTAAGTCCACTCGGTTAAGAGATTTTCTGTCACTTACAAAATAACAGTAATAAAAATATATCTGCAACTTCACATCTAAAATGCTAAAGCAGATTCTTATTTTCTCAAAACAATCCTATCATAGGACTTATCTTGTCCCTCTGCTGGGCTCCTTACTCTGTTATTCAAACAGGTCTTCAAGCTTCTATGCTCGGTAATCACTATGTAGCATCCCTGTGCTTACACTTGCCCGCATACATTGTTCATCAATAATTTTTTATTTATAAACAATTCTAACCACTGAATCTCTTTGATCACATTTCCCATGATCAATCTTAACCATCAGATCTTTAATCTTGACTAGGTTCAATGTATCCTTCGATCTAAAAACATTTTACCTTGCCTAGGGACTTGCATTCCCTTCTTGGAACTTGCACAAGGTTATTGCGGTTCAATCTGCACTGTAGATCTTCCTGCCCATGTTTCATTGCCATAGATCCTTAACAAACTTCATGCGCGACATACCAATCATTTATACATCTCCAACTAATCATTGTCCTTCATTAAATAATGCTTTTATCCATCCAATGCAATCTGTCATAACTCGGTTGCAACTCGATAAATAATAAACTTTTCTCGGTAGACATTCCACCTTCATTAACCGATATCAATAACCTTAGGGTTTACCGACTAGGTTCCTTAGGGTTTACCGACTAGGTTCTTTGCTCGGTAACATAGTATAGTATTAACCTTACAATTAACAACATGTGTAGGATATAAAAACAATCTAAACATCATGATCTCATCATTGTCTAACTTGGTAATAGTTGCCCATTGAATATCTTGTTTCTTCCCTTATTCATCACATTCTTTCTTTGCCTTTTACCGACCACTTAATTCTCTTCAAATCAATCTTCTTAAGATATGGCAACATCATACTGAATCAGAAAATCAATTTCTTGACATCAATGACAAAATAATGTTATAAAGATAGTTATCATCCTTTTTTCAGTTATATCAATAATCTTCATCAACCTTCTCAATATCCTTAATGAATATCAACAATCTTTCTTTCTACTGAAATGCCAACACAGTGAAGCTAACCAGACAGTATTCTCAACTGGACACCAACATGTAGCATTAATGATAGGAAGAGTAAATGAGATATCAGAGGAAACATCAGATAAGTGGGACATATTTTTTGTAGAGAAAGAAAAACATGAAGAACTTAAGAGACCAAAGACTATCAAAGTCTACCAGAAGGATAAGGGGAAAGGTAAGGTAGGTGGACCTCTGAGCCTAAAGATAACTGATAACTTGCCCCCACCTCTTTCTGATACTCCATCGGTAGAAACTATTGACACACAACTGGCAACAAAGAGTATGGAAACACCACATGAGGATACAAACCCTGATTCTGAGGTGTTATACACAATGAACATTGACACTCAGGAAGTCAATATTGTGGTGGATAAGGAATCAATTTAGAAGATAGATGTGGCAACTGAGCCACTGACAGGAAATGTTGGAGTTGAAAACATTAGAATTGGGGAACAACAAACTGAAGGATCAAATGAACCCCCAAACATTGGAAAGGCAGAGGCCACAAATGTGCATACTGTTGCATCTACTAAGGCATCGACAACTACCAAAACTGAAAAACCAACAGAGTCACCGACAGTAGACAACACAATGGTAAATAAAGAAAAACCAGTAATGGACACTACAGTGAAATCATCTAAAGCACAAACAGAGAAACCATCAGAGCAACAGGCTCTTGCTGAGGAAAACACAGAGAAACAGGTAGAACATCAGGCTCCTTTTTAGGTACCTACTCAGACTATACCACCGACTACATCTATAAATCCCAAGACTTTGGTAGTAGAAATGCAACCACATACTGATCCTCCAGAGAAAGAGGAAAGCAAAGCTATCACTACAACCGGTGGACTACAGATTGTGAGAACAGTTGGACAGTCATCCGACACATCAATGATTGAATTCAGGCCTACAAATGTAACAGAGGTACTCTTGGACTCAATAAAGAAAATAAAAGAGTGTAATGCACAAGCTTATAAGGCTATAGATGACACTTTACCAATTTTGAAAGTGTAACATAGACAATAAAGATTCTTTGAGCCAATTAGACACATTGTCTAAGTATATAACCGACAACCTAATAACTCTGGACCAGATAAATGAAGATACATTCAAAGAGAAAATGAATAAGGAGAAAGAAAAATTCTTTGAGGAAACGGTGAAGAAGAATAAGGAACAAATGGAAACCTTATTATCGACACTAGGAAAAACAATTTTGGATTTCAAGAAACTGTACAGAGATACCTGCAAAACCGATATTTTGACAGAGGACATAGATTCAGAGATCAAAAAAGCACAAAAAGACATCAACAATATTGCTGTCAACTTAATAGGAACATCAAATTCATTTTTGGAAGTTGAAAAGAATATTGCAGTTCTTGAGGAGAAAATGGAAAAGTTAGAAAAATTTAAAGAAAAGATAAAGTTTAAGGAAAAGGATTTAAAATGCAAACTAGGCCCTAAACTAGATTACCTCATTTCTTTGAGAAAATAAATCTCCAAGGCTCTGGTTCCAGGACTTAAGACACTGGAAGAGAAAATGCTCCTACTCACCGGTACAATTCAAAGAACAGAAGTGACATTAAAGGACAATCAAAGGTTCAACGACAGTCAAAATTTTGCATTGGTGGACATCTATCAGATTGTAACCCACCGGTTACAAGGATCTAGGCAGGAACCACACTCCATTGATAGTGAATGAAAGCCTTTGTCATTGATGCCAAAGGGGGAGTAGTGGAGATGAGAAAAATGATTAGCAGGGACATTATCAGCTCAGGGGGAGCACACATTTTGATAAGACATTTTGGCAGATTCTTTTGGACAACATTTTTTTTGGACACCTTTTGGATTTTTCTCATGAGTGTTGCCATCAATGCTAGAAAGGGGGAGATTGTTGACAAATGCACACTCCAATGAGAAATTGTAGGTGATTGAAGGTATTGTCATTGATGGAAACCTTACAATCATATGTTACCGGCAGGCACCGACACCAGCAGACTCTTCACCGACACCGAAAAGATTGATTACCGGCACCATGGCCGACAAGAATTTTGTTTAATTATATTTTATATTTTATTGTAAAATCTTTTTGTAAGTCGATATGGTGGATTGTAATAAGACTCATATAAGTATGAGATCTTAGAGAACATTTTGTGAAGGATATGGTGTGGACGTGGTTAGATTATTTGCAGACCTAATGTGCGAATTGTAAGGCAGAATTTGGATAAGGGTTTATGATTATTACAGAGCTTAAACCAGTACTGGATATGGTATAACATATGCCCTTTTGTAGCAGTACATGACATTGGATTTTCATAATCCACTTTTGTAAGTTAGTGAGACTTCTCTTTTATATGTAAGCAGTGAGCTTTAGGCAGTTAGCCTTCCTGCATGTGCAGGCCCCTATTGTAACAGTAATATTCTCTTATTGGCCAGTAAGCAAATATTATGGGTCACAAATCCCACCGAGGTCTTTCCCACACTGGGTTTCCTCATTAAAATATTGTGTTATGGTGTGCTTTTCATGTTGTGCTTTTTGTTCTTATTTACTGCATTAATTTTGGTTTACCGGTACATAATTTTGGAATGCTTTTTATAGAATAAGTTCAGAAAATTCATTAATCGGTCAGATACTGATTCAACCCCCCCTCTTAGTATCTTTGGGAATCCTAACAGTCATTCTGCATACCAGATGCTCAAGGATGACAAGAGGTATGACCCGTGTTTAGCCCTCCTGAATGAGTTGTTGAGCAATTTGAAGAAGATTAAGCAAGATAAAAAGCACTCTTTCAAATATGGTACTCTTCTTATTTTCTTGGCCTTATACTTCTTGAATGAGATACCTGGTATAAAAGGAAAGGTCCAATGGGCCTATGACAAACTGGTGGCCATGTAGATTAAAGAGGGATTGTGGGGAATTGGTGATGCAACAATGAGAATATCTGCTCTCCGGGGATACTTTAAATATTTTCAAATAATAATGAAAAGAAGAGAGAGGATCCCTAAGGAAATTGTTGAAAAGTATGAGCAAATCATATGCTTCATGGTCAACAAAGATCAATGTTTGATGGAAGTAGTAGAGCCCAGAATAGTGTGAATCATGCCCATGGGGTATGAAGTTGACTCCATTACACTTGAGGCATATGCCAAAAACCTTTTGAGTCAACCAGTGGACACTAAGGAAGGGATATTTGGAACATTCAAGGATAAAGACCTTGAATTGCATAGACAATTAACTACACCTGTCAGAAAAAGAAAAGTTACTAAGATGGCCGAGCAGGTGGTAGCTCAGATGGGATTCACCCAGGATGAGGTGAAGAAAGAAAGAGAAATATATGCATAGAAAGAGGCCAAAGAGGAAACCAAGAAACCTAAGGTTGATCTGGTTCCCTCCAAGGTCAAACCTAAGGAGACCAAGTCTGCTCCTGCTCTGGTGGCACAATTTGCAGGACCTAGCCCATCCGAGAAAGGTGTGTTGAAGCAGAAGGAGAAGACTAAAAGGACCTATGTTGTAGTATCTTTGATAGCCTTTGAAACAAAGTTTGATGAGGAAGTTGGAAAAACAAAGAAGAAAGGAGAATTTGTCAGAGTGGTGAGGAAGCCGTAGTCCGGTGGAGCCCAACAGAGCAAGAAGGCAAAATAAGATCATGTTCCTGTCGGAAGGGCCAAGAGAGAAAGAAAGGTCAAAAGTCAACCCGATCAAGTTAAATCTGAATCTGTTCCCTCATTGACAACATATCAGTTAATTGATGAGATAATTGTCGATGGGAATTTGAAGAATCTTAGAGCCTACTATGAGAAATTAAATGAAGTTGATCAGAGAAAAGTTGAAGAAGCTATTGTATTATACATGCATAATTCAGTAAGACATTAATTGAATTGGAGAAGACCATTCCTAAGGATTTGTACAATCTCATTGATGCAAGGAGAATGATTGCAAGCAAAATTGATAAGGAAATGAAAGAGAGAGAGAGCTAGTAAATGTCTATACTTTTATCATTCACGATGAAGCCAATAGGTTGATTAAGGAGGCAAATAAGAAAGAATTTAGAAGCAAGAACAGGGTTAATAGATTAATTATTGGAAAGGTAGAGGATTTAAGGAAAGAGATAGAGGATATATGGAGAAAAATCATTCAAAATGATCCCCTGTACAAAAATGCATTTAAATCCTCTCAGCCGGAAGAAAAGCAAGGTGTTTTCGGTGGTCAGAAGGATGAAACTCAGACTGAGGATCATTCGGAAGATCAAGGTAACACTACACTTGATGCTGAGACCGACGATACTCCTTCAGTGGTGGTAAACTCTGCAACCCTTGAGATCCAATAGTTTGATACTGCACCAAGTGGCAACACCAGTGCAAAAGATAAAGGGGATGAGGGAGAGAAGAAGGATGCTGGGAGTACAAAGGCTAAGGTTACTGAGGTAGACAAAGGCAAAGGAGTAGCTGATTTAACAATTGTCACTCCTATGGCTATAGGGACCCTACCTCAGATCCCTATCAATCTTGATAGTCCGTTGACCTTGGAAAGATGTCTCCTGCAGAGAAGCTTCTGCTCGTAGCTGCTGTTGAAGCCCATGCTAGCTAGGATTTGGTGAAGTTTGAATCTGAGGACAAGAAGCTAATTTTGATGTCGGTAGATGTTTTAGAAAAGGTGGATCCAAATATACAATTGGATTCCAATAATAGCCTCTCTGGTAAATTGTTGCAATTGATTAACAATGTAAATACCAGTTTTGATTCTTTAGAGAATTCTGCTACTCAGAAAGTTTTGGATAAATTTGAAGATGTTAGGATACATACATTCCAGAAGATGATTGAGGATGATAGATTGAGACTAAATAAGAGATTGCAAATTATTTCTGATACATTGTCAGAAGGTGGTAGATTGTACAAATCTTGCCTAATTTTGCCTAAATTCATAGTAGATATCAACAAGCAGATAGGTGCTTGCCAGGGCAAGCTTGCTAGTATTTCATAGTCCTTTGATCCTAATGCAACTTTAACCAGAAGTGTTGAAGGGAAAATTATAGTTTTAAATGTTTAGATCTCAAGTCTCCAAGTGGACAAGGACAAAATTTTGAGATAAGTTGGTGAACTCTGGAACCTAATTGATCCCTAGTTGGACACCATATTGAGTAACAAGGTAGATTGTATGAAGGAAATGGCCCGACCTGTGTTATCTACTAATTGAATTAGAGATTCATGCTATTGTATTTAATGGATTCATCACAGTTTTGGATAACTTGAAGAGTGGGTGGGATACTCACCTAGGATTTTTGAAGACTATTTATGTTGACATCTTCAAGTATTTGTAAAGTTTTTGGTGAATATCTTCGTATATAAATTTTGGACATCACCCCATATTTGGCATTGCTGTCAAAGGGGGAGAGGAATGGTGCAAAATGTACAGTATTGGAGAGTGAAATTATTTGTCTAAGGGGGATCCTTAAAAATTATTTTGATTCTTCCGAACCAGTGTACAATACTCAACACAGTCATTTTTCATGAGTGTTGCCATCAATGCCAAAGGGGGATATTGTTGGCAATTGACACTCATTCGGTGGTTTTTGATGGTTTCTAGTGGTTGATTATTGGTTTAGGGTTGTCATTGATGGCAACTCTTCATAGAGACTTGATTCGGTGATTGTAATTTTTCTTATCTGGAAGCAGGTGTTAACTGGTAGCTTGTTAACCGGTATTTTAGGGAGAACAAAGCATTTTTTTTGGGTCCAGAAGCTTTCTGATGATTGTGGTGTATTGAATCATGTTTGAGATGATTGGGCTGACTTAGAAATATCATTTTATTATTGTTTTGGTGATCCACATTTATCTTTTTGGATCTGGTCAAGATGACATGTGGCTACACATTACACTAACAGACCGACATGACAAATGACCTATTTAGTGATTGCCGGTATATAAGTTTGGTGTGGATGATATTTTTGGTGAATGATGCAATTGTATGCGAGCGAGAGGTGATCGAGAATACATTTTGGCGTAGTTTCATGTGCACATTCTTGATCCGGTAGCTAACCGAGACAATGAATAGGGCAGAACAGGGAAAACAGAGAAGGCGATCCAGTCAATATATTTAGCACTCAACCGGAACTCATCCAAGCATTGTAGATGCTATTTCAGAGTCTATTCATTGTAATTCATCACTATAACTATCTTGTAAGTTAGTGAGATTTCCTTGAGGGTTGTAGCCTTCCGGGTTATTGTAATTGAGCAGTGAGCTCTAAGCAGTGTGCTTGAATGCTTGTGCATTCCCATATTGTAATATTTTTTTGCTGCTAGCCATAGTGGAACAATATTGTGGGTTCAAATCCCATCGTGGTTTTTCCCATTTGGGTTTCCACGTAAAAATCCGATGTTACGATTTTGTGGTTGTTTGTTTTATTTTTTGCATTTCAGTTTTAAGTGTTTGCTTCTGGTGGTTTAAAGTTAAATTTGAAAATCTAATAACCGGTAGATCACTGATTCACCCCCCCTCTTAGTGATACCCACAGCAATTGCATGTGTTTTGGGTAGGATAGGTTATATTGTTTAGTTTGTTTTATTATTCTCAAAATTGTATGTATACACTATCTTCTATTAGTGACAAAAAGGACGAGGTGGATAAATGTTTAAATTTTCTCATTCTTTACCTAATTCATGGGATAATTTGATTGTGTCTATTGGTTTCATGACTTTCAAGCATAATATTTAAGAGGCTATTTTTTCTTTGGTAAGGGAATGATCGAAAACAAAAATTCAAAAATAAAGGCTCTAAAACTATGTAGTTTATTGGGGGAAAATATAAGGAAAAATAGGATTAAATTTTTGGGGATAGAAAAGAAGTCTATATATAAGACTAGATCAGAATCTCCTAGAATGAGTAAAATAAAATATAAGAATTATTGTGGAAAGGGCACAATAAGAGGGAGAACACAATAAAAACAAGTACTAATACTCATTAGTGAGGAGGTCGCAAAGTTGTAGTACAACAAAAATTTCATTGGTGAGGAGGTTGAAAATTCCTAGCGCTTCTTGATGCAATGTTGACATCAACAAGTATCTCATTGGACTTTGTTGATTCCTGCTATTGCCTCAATAGAATATGCTTTTTGTGAATGAAATATTTTGTAAGTTGGAAACAACAACAAAATTTTTAATTATTCCAACAAAATATTTGATTTTTTTTTGCGCTTATAGACAATTTGATAGGATGTGACGAGCCATTGAGGATTGGCCATGTGGCATGCTGGTGGGGGCCCATAATATAAAGTTTTTAATGTACTCTTCTTGTGAAAAGTAGGTTCTATTGATATTTTTTAAATTTTATTTTATTTTTTATTTTTAAAAAACATAATTTTTAATTAAAATTTTTACTACCCCATACTTGTCAATTTTTTTTTTATGACAATACCTATGAAAGCATTAATGATGGTTGTACAAATGTATGACTATGGGGATCCTCATCTTTGGGTGAAGTGCTTAGATTTGGACAATTTGATAGTTGATATATGCGATTTTGGGCTTTTTGAGCATGATGGAAGGGTTTTCTAGACCCAAGATGCTTTGAAATTGTAGCTATCTTTTGTATCTAGAAATTATTTCCCAACTTCAACCCTCATAAATCTGACCTTAGACGTCTGATTTGGAAAGAAAAAAAAGAAAAAAAAAGAGTTTAGTGAATCCTTTGAACTTAATGGTGAGATCATATCTACACCAAGAAGCTTCAATTTTGACTTGCAATCAAAAGCCACAAAGAGGAAACTCCCAAATCAGGTATTTCTGTCAAACTTTTTTAATTATCCAAATCATCATTTGATGCAAGATAATAGAATGCTCAAATTTGCAAGATCTACCAAGATTTGAAACCTAGATCTCTCAAAAAAGACTAACAAAAAACAATTCCACAAGCTTTGATACTATGTAAGAGTTGGTATTGAATGTTCTATAGCATGCACGATTTGGCTAAATATTGTAGCCACCGAAGATCTATGAACTTGTTGAAAGCACAATAGGGAATAGATATGAGAGAATAATGATATTATATCAAAGGATGCAAACAATATATGATTGAATTAATTAAATGAGTTGACATTGCAAAGGAGACCCCTTAGTTATATAGGCCAAGGTGAACATAGGATTGCATAAGATTGTGACATGTGTCTTAATCTAATGACTTGATAGATAAAGTGATAACTATCCCATGTGTACCCTAGGAAAACTTAAGTAACACTTGTGAATAGGACCTAGGTGATAAACTAAGTAAAACACCCCTTTCACACCAACACTTGCAAAGTTATATTTGACATTGGGTTAAATAGTTTATGTGTTGGTTGCACATGAAAAATATTTTATTATATTGGGAAACTTAGTACCAAAAAGTAGATATGAGGTTGATATTTTTGTGTACTCATAATTTTGAGGTACATGGTTTTATCTTACAACACACTTGCATTTATGTGAGCTTGATTCTACAAAAGCAAACACATATTTAGTGATTGAGTTTAGTTAGTTGGGAATTTGTCTTGGTTATTATTATATCAAGTCTTGTTCTAAGGAGTGTATATCTAAAGCATGGCATGAGATGTCTAGATACATGCTTGGACACATGGATGATGCATTGGAGAGGTTTGATGTTTCATGAGTATTCATGAAGACACTATCAAAATATTTTAATATTTTATTGATGACTAATACATTGAGTGTGGATACTTTTGGAGGCTAGGTTTTCCCAAGGTATATCTTGTGTTATCTTGTGCTATGTATTTGATCTTTGCATATGGTTATTCTATAAAATTGCATGCATGATTATCTCTCAGGGGGTTATGTAGGAAATGGATTGATCATGTATGATTTGTAGAACACAAGATATCACTGAGAGGAGGGGGGGGGGGTAATCAGTGATTATAAACAATTCCAAATAATGTGTGCAACTGGTAGGATAATGAAAACACTAACAAGCAACTACACACAAGAGCACATCACATAACACCAAATATATGAGGAAAACCCAATGTAGGAAAAACCTTGGTGAGAAATGCTGCTAGAGATCTACTGCTCCAATCCAATCTCAAAATGAAATAACAGGTTTACAAAGATTAGGGCACGAACCCAAGGAGCACCAACCCCTAATCTATTCTAAGCACCAACTCAAGGAGCACCAACCGCTGCACTAAGCACCCACTCAGTGAAATACAATGAGATATAAAATCAAAACAATGATAAACACCTAGTTACAAATGAGTTTTGTAACACCTGGAAACTATTGACTTTGTTGATTCAACTCTTTTTTGTTACACTGCTTCTCTTCTCTATCGGTTCTTCATTCACTCTCTCTGAATATTTTTAACTTAGTTTTTTCCTTGTCAGATCTCCTCTCACACTCTGTCTTATCTCCTTCACTCTCTCCTACTATCTTACCGGTTCAGACACTATCGGTTAGATGAATTGTTTCACTCTATAATTGTCTACCGGTTAAGCCTTCCTTATGTATTCTTCAACTAACTCTCATTCACTTCAAGATTTTTTCTACCAACACTTAGATTGGTCAACTCTCACCTGGCATAAACACACTTTCTCATCAATCATCCAAAATCCTCTCTCTTATTTACAAAGCTTATGTCTTAGATCTACATATTTATACACATGCTTTCCCGCCAAAAAAAAAACTCAAACTTCATGCGCTTAGGGTTTTCTTCACTAACCACAATCTGTATCAAATTAGATCTCATCTTCTTGAATCAACAACTTGCAACAAGTCAGCAAAAAGCTTTGTCCTTTTTTGTTCTTCCTATAAACGTTTACTATATTTAGCAAACTAGACTATTCATCGGTCTTGATTTTGTCGATCACAATGAATTATCTGACTATTTCTTTCTCCAAATCAACAAGATGATCATATATCCTTCTTTGATCATAATGTCAAGGAATAAAATATCTGCCCTTCAATATGATTTGAGCCGCAATCCTCTACAACCGATTCATGATTTTCGTAGTCGACATTTAATACTGACCTAGTCAGCAACTACCTCGCCGATGCACTATTCACCTACCACTGCATGTTCGCCACCTAGAGTCCACGTGACATCTCTGTCAACATCCAGATCACTTGATTGTGTTGGTTCAAACTTGGTCACTGATCAAACATGCTACCGATATACACTAACCGGTTAACCTTCATATCATGCACTTCTCTGTTCTGCTGGTTAGAACATGCTATCTCGAACCGCACTTACCGGGTTTTCTTGCTTACCGATTGATAGACTTATCGATTGACATCCCATACCAGTTGACATCAACATGCCAAAAATCTCCAATGCTGGTAACAACATCTTGCATACTGGTTGACTCTTGCATACCGGTCGACATATGTATCAGTTGACATCAATGACAATACAATGCCAACATGAATTTCCTAATATTTGATATTAGAGTCATGGATGTCGTTGTGGGATTTTAGAGATCCTTATTTTGGTTTAACTATTGGATGAATAGAGTTGATGCAAAGTTGAAATAATGCCAATGCAAGAGATGGTTTAGATATTTCAAGGTACTAGACACATTTGTAAGTTGTTTTATAGATTTGATGTTTTGGAACTACAAATTTGTGGTTATTTTTTATATATTTGGGATTTGCATCTATTTTAGACAGGTTTTTTTAGGGTGCTCACCATGAGGGTTTCGTAGAGGAATTTTCATAGATCATCCCTTGGGACAAACCAAATCTTAGTATTAGACTTAAGAGGCTTGAGAAATGATGATTGACATAATATTTGGTCTATTTTGGTCACTTTAAAAATTCAATTTTTTCTCTCCTTGGCCTAGGTCATACAATTATAAAACTACTAAAATTTGCAAAGAGGAAAAATTATATATACACCCTTAGATTAAAAAATATTAAAAAAGTTAAAAAATTAATTTGGATTGTATGGGGTTAGTAGATCTTATATGTTTTGTGTAAACAACAGTACATGTTATACCATTGGTAGATTGTTGATGATGATTGATGGTTGATCAATTAGTGTGCCTTATGCCCTAGTCATGGGCCCCCAATCTACTAAGGCTAGGTTGTAAGACCTCTATAGGAATTAAAGCATTTAAAATCTTGGCATTGAAAATGTTAAATTTATTTTAAAAAATTTGGATTATATCATTGAAGATTTTCCATAGAGTTGCATATTTTGCATCACCACTTCACTAGTTTCTTGAACACTACCACTTTCATCATACTAATGTGAGTGATATGGCATACACCTTGCCCCCCTTATAGTCTAATATAACTATGTGCAAGGAAAAGCGGCTTCAGTGTAATGCATAAAACATGTTAAACAGTAAAAATCATGAATCAATACAACATCAAGATTGGACAGAAGGAAACTACAATAAACATAAGAATGCAAACCAAAGTAGCACAAATGTAGCCTCCTTGATGAAACCATTTGTCCTTTTTAGAGATATTAAATGTGTGCTCATGATCTTGGATTTTTGATGATGCTCCAAGTTCTCAAGCTAGTGTTTTTGATGACATGAAGGTGGTAGCACGAAGCTTGCAAGATGATGATAATGCTGGTTGCATAGGTTTGCCAAAATGACATTAATTTTGCACAATCTCAAAGGCTACGAGCTCTCCAAATTCTTGCCTTGCATCCACTAAGTTTCATTGTATAATGAGAGAATGAGAGGTTTTTTGGCTGAGTGTATGAGAAAATGGAATGGATGGCTAGGATTGAAAGATGAAGATCAAGAGTGGAGGATGGTTAGGGTTCTCACCTTCCATGAGATGTTGACAAGTGTCAACCTAGGAAGCCATTAGAGGACATGGGGAGTAGGGAGAAGTGATGGGTGAAGTACAAGGAAGATTCACCATAAAGGAACTTCTTGTCTCCACACTTAGACTACATGGGAGAATGGAATAAAGGAATTTTAAATTCCTTGGAGAGAACAAGTGGAGAACAGACCCATGTGGGTCTTTTCCAAAAGTGGTTGGCATTTAAGGTTGAGGTGTCTTTGAGAAGAAAGCTACTTATGACATGAGTTGACTTTGGTTTCTGATGTTTAGATTAGAGGCGTGCACATGATTAGAGGAGAGGATTAGGGGAATAAAGATGAATTAGAGTGCAAGTGGAGAATGTAGGAGGATTTGACATCTGGACAGAGAATGAGTGGAGGAATTAAAAATTACTTTTAATTCCAAGTGGGAAAAAGGAGTGACTTTGAATTAAATTAAATTCAAAATATTGGAAGAAAAGGCTAAAAGCATTTAATTAAATAAACATGGAAGTTTATTTAGTTAATTGTGGCTAAGGACTTTAGATAAATTAAATAGATTAATTCACCAGGGCTATAGAGGAAATAGACATTAATTAAATTATTAAATTAATAAAAAGACTATAGAGGAAAGGGATCATGAAAATTAAGTTGTTCAAATGTTAATGATGAAATTTAGGTTTCTACAATAACTATTTTTTATAGGATCATACCCTTGATTTAAGTTTTTTGACTTTTGATGGTCAATGAAAAACTTTCTTTGAGCGCTACATAATGATACAAGTTTAGTCATAAACTTAGATGTTTCTCTATAATAATATTTTGGTCATAAATTTCATGTACAAAATTAGAATTTTTATTTACAATAGGTGATGGAAGCAATTATAGTGTATTACACAATGGTGTTGATAGTTTTTCACTTTGATGAGTAGAGAGAGGATTGCACTTGTTTGATCACTTGTAGGTGACTAATATTCACAAATTGATTTTGTGAGCATTTAGATGATTCAAGAGGTGAAAACCTAAGGGATTGCATGTTTTTACAAGATCTAGATTATGGTATAGTAGATTATTAGATTTTATGCTTCTTGATACGTGTTTAAATGTGTTCAAAATTTGGATTTTGATGAATATACATGTGTTAGGAATCCCACAGATACTGAGAGGAGGGGGGGTGGTGAATCAGTATCTAACCGGTATATAATATTTCTTGAATTAAAACATGCAGAACATAATATAATAGTGTACCGGTATGCAAGAAATAATGCAATAAACAGAATCAAGAACATCCACATGAAAAACACACCATAACACAAGGTTTTAATGAGGAAACCCGGTATGGGAAAAACCTCGATGGGATTTGTGACCCACAATATTCACTCACTGGCCAATAAGAGAATATTACTTACAATAGGGGCCTGCACATGCAGGAAGGCCAACTGCCTAGAGCTCACTGCTCAATGGGAAGTCTCACTGAATTACAATGAGGATTATACAAATCCAATATCTTGTACTACTTTACAATAACATCTATAATGCCTGATCCAGTACCGGTTGCTGCTCTGCTTCTTACATAAACCCTTAGCCTATATTTCACATAATAGGTCTGCCTAATATTTTTCCTCTCTCCTTACCAAATGTCTACAATGATCTCTTTTATATATAAGAGTCATTTTACAATTTGCCAAGTCGGCTTACAAAGTTTTTACAATAATAAACAAGATATAATATAACAAGATCCTATCGGCCTCTGTGCCGGTATACTTCTTTTCTTTGTGCCAATGCCGGTATACTGAGTGCCAGTGTAGAGTGTGATCTGTTGATGCCGGTATAATGCCTTTGCCGGTGCCATAGGATTGCAAGGTTGCCATCAATGACAAAACCTTCAATCACATACAATGTCTCATTGGAGTGTGCATATGCCAACAATCTCCCCCTTTGGCATTGATGGAAACACTCATGAGAAATTTCAAAATGTATCCAAAAATGTAAAGTCCAAAAATGTTACCAAAAATGTGTGTGCTCCCCCTGAGCATATGATTCCTGTGATATTAAATTTTCTCATCCCACTACTCCCCCTTTGGCATCAATGACAAAGGTTGTCAAGATGTCAGTAGAGTTTGTAGTTTCAACCTTGTAACTGGGTGGTTACAATTTGAAAAAGATCTCCCAAAATCAAGTTTATACTGTCCATAAACTTCTTGCTATCCTTTATTGCTGTCTCTATTCTCTTCACTGTACTAGTGAGATGCTGCAAATGCTCTGCCGGTGTTTTCTATCCCTGTATTAGTGCTTCAGATACTTCCTTCAGTAGTGATGCTAGATAGTCCAATCTTGGACTTAGTTTTGATCTCAAATGTTTTGCCTTATTCACTATTCTTTCTCTCTCTCTTTCCAATTTAAGTAAATCTTCTTCAAAATTTGTTATCTTCTCCTAAAAAACTGATAGTGTATCAGGTGAGTTAACAAAATTATCTGCAAGTTTATTGATCTCATCCTGTACCTTTCTCATCTTTTTGTCTATATCTACAGTCAAAAAGTTTGTCTTACAGGTGTCTTTGTACAGAGTTTTGTACTCTTTCAATAAATTACACAATTCCGGTAGAATTGTGTCAAAATCTTTGTTACACTTCTTTATTTGCTCATTAAAGAATTTCTGTTTTTCAATTTCTACTTTATCTTTCAATGAATCTTCCTTTATTTTCTCAATGTTTTTTGTGATATATTTACACAATGTATCAAGTTGTCCTAAAGAATCTTTATTGTCTATATTAAAGTTAGGAGCAATTACCTTCAAAATTGGTATGGTATCATCAATTGCCTTGTAAGCTTGTGAGCTGCAATTTGTTATCTTTTTGATTGAATCTAATAGTACCTCAGTCACATTAGTTGATTTGAAGCCTGATGATGAACCAACAATCTGAGTATCGGTGGAAATAACCAAGCTTGTATTGACCTCTGGTAGGTCTGTTTGTGTCTTCATTTCTTTAAGCAATGGTTTTTGTAATTCTCCAGTTGCCGGTGGCACTGTTTCCTCATGTTCCTGTTCCTGTTGCTGTTGTTCCTGTTCTGGAGCCTTTTGCTCTGTTTGTTGCATTGTCTCAGTCTGAGTTTCTACCTTTTTCTCTTTGTCTTCTGCCGTTTTCTCCTGTGTGTTTTCAGTTTGCTCAGCTACCGGAGGCTCACTAGCCATGTCAGTCTTATCAGCTGTATCTTTGTCTACCACTATGTTGATCTTTTGAGTATCAACATCCATAATATATAAGACTTCAAGATTAGTATTACCATCCTCTACATCCATATTCTTAGCTGCCGGTTGATCTTCTGTAGCTGTTGTTTTTACCGGTGGAGTAATCAAAGGAGGTGGGGGTAAGTTGTCTCTAACCTTGATACTAGGTGGTCCACCAACTTTACCTTTACCCTTGTCTCTATCTTTTTGATAAACTTTTATGGGTTGGGGCTCCTGTATTCTTCTTGTTTTTCTTTTTCAACTAAGAATATATCCCATCCATTTTCTGTTTCCTCAGTCACCTCATTAATTCTTCCAACCATTAAAGCAATGTGCCGGTGTGTAGTAGAAAATACTAACTGGTTGGCTTGAGCAATTAGGTCACCAATTTCTTTGGGTGATTTTACCGAATAAACAACAAGTAGCTTTTCAATCTTTATTTTCTTGTCTAGTTCTATTACTGCTTGTCTTCTTGCTTCTAGTCTCTTAAATAGTTCATCTGGAATTTCATTTACTACTTCCATCAAAAACTTCTTATACATATCCATATGCAATATAACACTATTTTCAACTTGTTCTTTTTCATCAGTTGTTAAAGTGTCATATATTTTCTCTATATTTTTCAATTTACCTTCCTCTGTAATTTCATTCAGTATATCAAGAGGGGCCAAGTCTTTGTTTGTCCTCTTCTTCTTTTTGGGTGTCAGTTTCTTCTTCTTTGGTGTAGCCTTCCTTACCAGAGATCTCATTGCTTTTTGTTTTTGTCTTGTCCTCTTGGGTGAGGGTGTGATTGCCGGTGAGGGATCTCTTTTCCTTACAACTCTTTTGAAAGTTGCAGGCATGTCACTCCCCGAAGAAGTACCTACTGGTGATAGGTGAGTTTCATGTTGTGGAGTTGCTAACTCATCCTCTGTTATACTGGTTTTCTTCAACACATCTTCTTTGATGGCCTTTGCTTGTCTGGAACCTTTCCTTACAACTACCTCAACCTTTTTCACTCTTTTCTTTGATTGTATTTGGCTTTCAATAGTTTCTGCACTACCAAATATTTCTTCCTTAGGTTCTCTGGGGGCTTCTAGAAGTGCTTTAGCATATGTTTCAATTATGTGATCATCTATTTCATAGCCCATCTTGGTTACCCAAACTGTCCTAGGGATGACTGCTTCCATCCAGATTTCATCCTTCTTGATTACAAAGCATATTTCATCTTTGTATTTTTCGACAATCTTTTGTGATAACCTGATTCTTTTCTTCAGTTTGGCCTTTAATGCTTGAAATAAGTCATGAATATTGTTTTCCTTGTTTTCTCCCATGTTATTGAATAGTTCTGTTAACTGTTTACTTACCGGTATATCATAACCAAGTTCTTTGTAGCCTATACCGGGAACCTATTTTGTTATATGTAGCATCAGACATACTAACAAATTTCCAAACTTGAAAGTTCCTTTCTTGTCCTTCTTAATCTTTCCAAGGTTGTCAATTAATTCATCTTTTAACTACTCACATATATCAATCTTTGCATTTTCTGTGATCATATCATAAGAACTCTTAATGCATAAACTTGAAACTGAATTGAGTCTATTTGCATGAGTAGCTTTATACCCTAATATCATGCTGATAAATCTCACATTAATGTCTGTTACATCATTAACTCTTAGGGACCTTTTGTCAAAAGTTGCACCAGTTAGGTTTGTAACTAGGTCATTGGATACCTTCTTGGTTTTATCTGGCCTTTTACTGGTGGTCGGTAACCCTGTGACAACTTTCATAGCTTCCTTAGTGATTTTGTGGATTGCATCTAACCAGAAAAATTCACCATGTACCCTGCTTAAGACTATCCTAATCACATCCTTGGGGAATTCAGGAATGCTAAGGATCTCTGTAAATCCTAGGGTTTCAATGATCTTGTATTCATCTTTTACATTGCCGGTTTTATCACATATCATAGTTTTAAACATATTTTTAATCTCTTCATCTCCTAGTTCCTCAATGTTGCAGTGGATGTAAATTCCGGGGTCTTCAGCATATAAACAACTCCCTTGGGAGTTTTAGAAAAAGCACCTAAGGTATCATCTTTCTTTGCTACCCCGGGAACTAACTGAAATACAGGCCTAGGTCTTTTTATCACTTCGATAATAGTAGGGTTTGCTATATATTCAATTGCAGAGGTGGATGCCATGATTAAATACCTTTTACTGCCTTTAGGATGGATGAATTCTTGGAGTGTTCTTGTCTCTTGCTTGAAATGCCTTAGCTCGGAATCTTCGCGCTCTTCGTAGGTTTGAAACCTTGGTGAAATGGAATGGAGCCAAAACCTCAATTTTATAGTGTCTTTTTGCCATCTACCACATTAAATGCATGCCAGTTAAGTATTCTCTTAACATTGTCTATCGGTAAAAAGTAATTTTCAACTTCTTATCTCTAATCGAGGGAATAATAGCACATGTCATTAGATTGCCAAACCCTCAAGGAAACTTTCTTCAATTTGATGAAGAACTTCCTGCCGGTGGAGCACTGCTCTGTCCTTCCGGTGAAGCATCACTCCATCCTTCTGGTGAAGCATTGGTTTGTTCTATTGGTGGAGGAGTATTCCCAATATTTAGATCAACTTTTCTAATCCATTGTTTTGAGAATTCTTGCTTAACCTCTTCAAATTTTTCTTTACCTTTCAATCTAGAACTTTTGTTGTTTACAGGTGTTCCTTTACTTCTACAGAATTTTGCAATATGCTCAATCTTGTTACATGCATAACAAGTTATATTATTCTTTTGAATAGATTTCCCAAAACCTATGCTGGTTTGTGTTTTGCATTGATTAGATAAATGTCCAAATATTCCACAAACATAACATCTCACATTCATTCTGCAATTTTTAGAGTTGTGACCAACTTTGTTGCATTTAGAACATTGACTGGTGGGTGTGTTGATATTCTAATAATTTCTAGATCTACATTCATTTCCTCTATGACCATACTTATTACAGTTAAAGCATTTTCCATTGAATTTATAAGCATTAGGTTGTCTTACCGGTTTGCTGTGATCCTGAGTATTTGTAGTACCAGAGCTTTCACCAACTTCAAAGCCAATTCCAGAAGTCTCACCTTTAGGTTTTTGATTCTTTAGCAAGGTGCCAAGTTCCTCTGAGCTTTTCTTGAATTTTTCTTTATGTTGATTTGCAATTTCTAGTTCTCTTTCTAAGACTTCTTTTTGTCTCATCAGTTCATTTGAGTCATTCTGAGTATGCATCAGATCTGTCTTCAACATGTCATTTTCATAGCTAAGTCTTGTGTTCTCATTTGCTGCATCACTTAGTCTTCTGGTCAATTCTTCTTCATTCTTCTTCCTATCCTCAATCTCTTTGCAAAATCTCATAGTCATATCCTGCATCTCATTCTTTGTTGTCATGTTCTCTTGTTTCAACTTGCTTATCATATCATTAAGTGATTCCTTTTCATCATTCTCATTTTGCAATTTCTCACAAAGTTCTCTTCTCTTATTTCTTGCAACAGTAAAATTTTCTTGAAGTGCCTGAATGATATCCTGAGCTGCCCTTAAATCATCTTCTAGTTTGATATTTTTCAATTTCTCTGCATCATGGTCTGTAAGAGCTCCTTCAAGTTGCTTCATCAGATTCTCCATCTTTACCGGTGTCAAGATCTTCCTCAAGCTATTAGGCTTCTGAAAATAGAGGACCAAGCTTTGATACCAATTGTTAGGAATCCCACAGATACTTAGAGGGGGGGGTGAATCAGTATCTAACCGGTATATAATTTTTCTTGAATTAAAACATGCAGAACATAATATAATAGTGTATCGGTATGCAAGAAATAATGCGGTAAATAGAATCAAGAACATCCACATGAAAAACACACCATAACACAAGGTTTTAACGAGGAAACCCAGTGTGGGAAAAACCTCGGTGGGTTTTGTGACCCACAATATTCACTCATTGGCCAATAAGAGAATATTACTTACAATAGGGGCCTGCACATGCAGGAAGGCCAATTGCCTAGAGCTCACTGCTCAATGGGAAGTCTCACTGACTTACAATGAGGATTATACAAATCCAATATCTTGTACTACTTTACAATAGCATCTATAATGCCTGATCCAGTACCGGTTGCTACTCTGCTTCTTACATAAACCCTTAGCCTATATTTCGCATAATAGGTCTACCTAATATTTTTCCTCTCTCCTTACCAAATGTCTACAATGATCTCTTTTATATATAAGAGTCATTTTACAATTTTCCAAGTCGGCTTACAAAGTTTTTACAATGATAAATAAGATCCTGTTGGCCTTTGTGCTGGTATACTTCTTTTGTTTGTGCCGATGCCGGTGTCCTAAGTGCCGGTGTAGAGTGTGATCTGCTGATGCCGATATAATGCCTTTGCTGGTGCCATAGGATTGCAAGGTTGCCATCAATGACAAAACATTCAATCACATACAATGTCTCATTGGAGTGTGCATATGCCAACAACATGTACCTAGATTGTCTTTTGGTTTGAGGAAATAGATTGACATGTGTGGAGACATTTGCCAAGATTAGCCAAAATATGATTGCATAATACAAACTTCTACAAGTCAAAGTAAATTAGCACAAACAAAATATATCTATCATATATAATGATTGTGTATGTAATGTACATATTAACCTTTCTTATATAACAAGGATGATGATGTGAGAAGGTATGAGACAATGGATAACTAAACCTCCAAATGTGAAACACATGAACTCAATTGACAAGTATGTGAGAAAGTGTCAAATATACATGTAGGAGGTGTCTCAAAAAGTAAGGATACATGTATCAACCACATGAGGTGATACAAAACTCCAAATTTCTCTAAACAATATGAATATGACTCTCTCTAAGTATGCTAAGAGCTAACTAGGTTGATAAAGTCACTATTTGCACCAACACCCCCCTTCAAGTGTATCTTGTTGGCATTGAAGTTGTTATTTATGTCAACATGTGTGTGTGCAGGGCTGATGAACTTGCAGAAGAGTTGCTGTAATTAGGTTGAATTCACTGATCAGGTTGATTAATGTCATAAGTTGGAGAGACTTGCGGAGATCATAATGATAAAATTGATGAAGATGGCAGATGTAGTAGAAGAGATCAGCTATGAAGTTGCAGACTCCCACAATGCCATATGATGGGTTCCTGTTGGATGTCCTGAAGCTAAGGTTGTGAAGACAATATATGATGTATATAAAGATAACCTCACTATGCTATACTGATCACATTATGGTTTGATAAATAAGCATCACAGGCTAATTGAGATAGCTATACCGATCAAGGGTTATGTAGGAGAAGTGATCTTATCAGGATAACTATACCGATACTGAGTTGCATGGAGGAGAACTCATATTGGCATAAGTCTGGCCGATGTTGTGTCATGCAAAGTATGTGGTTTATTGGATTAGGATAGCAATACCGAATGTCAAGGTAAAGTTACTCATCATAATAGTTGACAAAGGAGGAGTAGCGATTTTGTGTCATGCCGATAGTGTTAACTACTCCGACAATCACTATGTCAGAATAGCTATGCCAACCAGGAGACCGTGGAGATGTGTCAGAGGAACTATTGAAGGTGGAATAGCAAATTTCTACTATGCCGATAGTGTAGCTATTCCAATAAAAGAAAATGTTGAGAAGAGCCAGTGGTGAGTCTGTTGGAATACCATATGGCGATATGTTGAAGGACTGTGGATATGCAGTTCAGGATACTCTATGCCGATGCAGACACCATTGGATCACATATGAGATCGGTACAACTATTCCAATAGAGGAAGAATGAAGTGAAGACCCCTTGGTATGATCATTGGCCTAACTTATAGTGATAGAACAAATGAATCATAAATTCATCTATGTGGAAATCAGAATAACCTATGTCGAATAAGTTTGTCACCGTGGAATTTGATGTTAGAGTAGCTATACCGATGTAGATTCAAGTTGTGTCATTAGAACAATTTTGTACAGACAATATAACCTCCAAATGTTAATCCGATAGTGTTAATTATTCCGATGGGTATGCGCTTCGAGATACCTTATGTCGATATAGTTTGTCACCATGGAGTTGATCTTTCGGGATAACTATGTTGATAAAGGGAGTTTGATTGTGTCTCATCGGTATAACTGATTCGATCAATCTAACATATTTTTCCTATGTTGATAGACCAAGCTATGCCGATAGAGGAAAAAGAAGAGTTAACCCTTTGGTAAGATCATCGGTATAATCTATGCCGATGGGGTTTGTCATTGTGGAGTTGTGAGTTCGGAATACCTATGCCAATATTGAGAAGATAACAATATGTCTTTGGTATAACTTATTTTGTCGATTTAGCATGTTCTATCTATGTCGATAGTTTTGTCTATTCTGATAGGTGGTCGCTTTGGCTTGGAGGCTCTTTGTTCGGGATAGTCTACGGCAATAGCAGAAATCAAAGGTTATTTTTCTTGTCAAAATAACTCATGCCGACAGAAGAAACCAAAAGACATCTCATGATCATTGGGATAAGTTGTGAAGGCGGAATAGAGATAAAGTGTCAACTTGATAGTTAAAGATATACCGATGAATCTTTGAGAAATTGACTTCGGGATATCTATGGTGATGAACATGAGGAATGAGAATTCTAGTTGACAAAGGTGATCGGGATAATGTTTTACTATTAACCCGATCGATGCGATATGTTTGCATAACATGAAGGTTATTTATAGTATGATGTTTGACCAATCTGAGTAGCCCGATCATCCACATGGATTTTCACCAACCGTGACCGTCTGATTTGGATGAAGATAGTGAAGACATGTGGCTCCCTCATGTGTAGAACAAATCATATCTGTAGAGTTAGTGTATCTGATGAAGGTTGTTGTCGATCTTGTCTAGGTAGCTCAACATAGGTTGAAGAATTCATTAATGGCAGTTCTGTTGTAGACATATGATGGGCTCGAGGTGATCAACTGTGGTAAAATCAGATCTTCCAAACATATTGAGCTTACTAAAATTAGTAACCCAACACAAAGGAAAATAGAAAAATCAAAGAAGGGACATTTATTTCAGATGGTCGATCCAAAGAGGACTGCATGAACAAGTAGCAGAGTAGACATATAATGACTCATTGTTCAGGCTGAGGTGTATGGTGATGTGGTGCATGGAACTGCCACAATGAAGGCTGAGATCAAGGATTCCTAGTCGAATCCATCTGATCAACGAATCAAATTCAAAGTCTATGAAAGATACAGGTTGATGGGTCTTGAAACTTGAATTGCCAACTGGACCGACCAAATGAACAATCTGCATGGTGCATAGGAAATTGTCTAGACCATGTGGCATGACAACAAGGCAAATAGATATTGTTTTATTAGTGATGAGTTATGATCTGACAGACCTTGTGCAGGGGTTTTTGAATGAAAATGTGAAGAGAAGAAGAGAGTAGTGAATGTGATTTGACAGGTGTAGTAGACTCACTATGAGAATTTGTTGTGAAGAAAAGAGCAAAGTGTGCTGTGAGTAGTTGCAAAACTAAGAACATAGTGTAGAGCCATTGTGGCTGTAGGGTGACAACACGGTGAGGCAGGGTAGAGAATATAGAGAGAAGAAGTAAAGGAAACATAGAAGAGAAGAGAAAGTAGCAAAGGTCAGAGATAGAGAACAACAAACAAAGTATAGGAGGAGAGAACAAAGAGGAAGTACAATAGAGAGCTGCTGAGACCTATGATATAAGGTGCAGAGCTAAGAGAAGATAGAATAGCAAGGTAGAGGACATAGACAGTGAAGAGATTAGAGCAGAGAATAGAAAGAGAGAAGACAATAGAAAATAGAGCAGAAGAGAAGATGAATTGAGATAGAAACTTAAGGCTAGAGGGCAGATAAGAGTTTAGTCTATCTCAAGATTAGATTCTTTGTGAGTTGCAAAACCTCATTTGTAACTAGGTATCTAACTTGTATTTGTTATCTATACTCATTGTAATATCTGAGTGGGTTCTCAGAGTTAGGGGTTAGTGCTCCTTTGGGTTGTAGCCCATAAATATCAGGGGTTGGTGCTCCTTGGGTTGGTTCCCTAAAGCTAGGGGTTGGTGCCCTAAATGTTGTAATCTATTTTTCCTATGAGATAGGATTGGAGTAGTAGACTCCAACAACATTTCTCACTGATTTTTTCCCCCATCGTGGGTTGTCCTCGTACATCTGGTGTCATGTGACGTGCATCTTATGTGCATGTGTTCATCTGTTTGATATTACTACTCATAGTATTGTGATTGATGTTATTGATGCTTAGATCTTTAGAAGGTAAACATTTTTATTGATCACCACTGATTCACCCCCCCTCTCAGTGGTCCATTGTGTTCCAACATATCTTCAGGAGTAATATATACAATAATGATGATAGGTCCTAACTTCTAGCTATTTTAGTTGCCCATATACAAATTTATCATAAAGTGGAGAAAAGAAAAAAAATGGTGATAAAAAATTCCTCTCCAAAAGAGAAATTATACAAAATGAATGTACAAGTGAAGAAGATAGATGATAGGAAAATGACTCATTGTGACCCTCCAAGGACTACTTCTATAATAATGTATTATAATGAATGCTCCCCCCTTAGGAGAGTAAAGAGAGACTATATAGTCCCCATTATGTTAGTATAGGGTTTTATTTCTTAGTTGGTTATTATTTTTTTCTATTCTTGGATTTTTCTTATACTTATAATTAAGCTTAATTAGGATTAATAATGTGATTACTAGTGTGAGTGGGTACATGGTGTCAACATATTCCATGGGAGTTAAAATTTCCTATTTTATTTTATTGTGGTAGACTCTTCCCATTGGTAGCATTTGCCACTTCTCCTCTTTCTCATTTTTTATATATACTCACCTCCTAGCTAGTCTTTTTTTTTTTTTGCATCTATTTGCTCTTGTATTTTATTAATTCTATTTTTCTTCTTCAACATTTGCATTTCTCTTTGAGACTAACTCTATGTTTTTTTTAAGCAAGGTGGGAAGCCACATATATATTAATATAGTAATAAGATACAAAAATCTGGTTTGACAAGCATACCAGTAGGAAAGAACCATAAAAAAGAAAACCTCCGGTTATAGCTTCATTTACAATTGAAATCCCCTAAATAACTAATGCTAGTATAATAAAACTATACTAATGAATGATATAAATATCATTTTACAAAACCAAGTTTACCAAATTTTGCAATTGGCTGCAGGACAACATGTCTGTCTCAATCTCGCTACAATCCAAAAAATATTAATTTGAATAACAGTTAATACTGTACATAAGCTTATAAGTTCTCAACTTGTCTATCCTCAAAAAGTTGTTAAATCAAGAGTCATCAATCATCCATATTTATACTCCTCAAAACAGATAACAAAATTTTACCCTTTGCTTACTCATCCATCGGTTGGACATTTTCATCGTGTTGTTCTTGCACTGTGCCCCTGTCAACCGTATGTGGAATTTGAATGGATCTTGCAACTTCATTAGAGCCCTATGATAACATAGGCCCTAGGGCAACATTTAAATCTGACACTAATGGTTGTGGGTGTGGATTCACCTCAGGGAGTTCCGCATTCAACAAGATTAACAAGGCATTAGCCTTTTTCTTGGTCAAGGTAACCATTTCCTGCCCAATTTCCCTTTGATGCCTATCCAAAGCACTTTGGATGTATGAAAAGTTCTACATCTCCAATGTGTGTTTAATGCTATCACAGATTGACATGAAGACATGCCTGGTTAGAAGAAAATGCTGTGGGAAAATACCCCCAATGTGAGCGTCACCCTCCCATAAATCATATCGTTGGACTACTAGCAGAAGTTTATTACCAGACATAAATTCATTCTTGACAACTTTGGCAACAATTAACTCAATCATTTAGAGGGATTGAATAAAATCAAATGCATTTGATAAGAAAATAGAGATAAGCTAAGAAGGGAAAATGGCCCGTCTTGCCTGAGGAAACAATATTTCTTCACCAATCACCCGCTTGATGCTTCTCCTAAACTGGTATGATTGAATGTGGAAAACTTGTCCCATAAATATGTCTATGATGTGGCTGAGAAGGGTCTCTCCCACTCTTCCATCACTAAGAAGACTTTGTAATTGCATGGCATATACTCCGTGTGCTCTCTATGAAATGTCACACAAGTAGTGTCCATCTACAATCTTCCTTCCGTTGAAGCTAATGAGCCCTATTCCATTAGTTTGTTAGTTTTTTCCTATTCTTCAAAACCTGTGTTGAGCATAAATCAGCTTAGCTTGCGAGGGAAGAATGCCTTTGAGATGGAGGAAATGCTGTGTAATAGTCAGCCCATCCACTAGTGTTTTAATTATGAAATCTTAATCTTCTTGCAAATATTGTTCGCATGTGAAAACTTTTCTTAACCATGTATGAGAGGTTCTCAGTTTACATATCACACATGCCAAGGGTGTAAGTCATGTATGCGAAGATGGCGAGTGTCTAATTTAAGACATATTACACATGCAACCGTGCTGAATGATTAATTCACCCTGGTTCATATTCATTCCTGCAAGTATAGTTAAATGACAACTTAAATGATTAAGTATGCTGGTTACCCTGTCTCATCACATAAAATATCATCACAAAGTATGTTTTTTAATAGTAGAAATTCTTTTAAATCATGTTCATCCTTGATTGATTCAATTTCAAGCCCATCACAACCCATATTTGCAAGTATGTTCGCCATCTTGTTACCTTCCCTATATGTGTGCAAGATATGAAATGCTTCAAATGAATCTAGCATATTCCAAACTTGTCTGAGAATATAATTGATCCTCCAATTTAATGTTTTCCTTTGTATGCATGCATTAATAACAAGAAAGGAGTCCCCTTCAACATGAACTTTTAAATAACCCAATTTATTTGCGAGGATCAATCCTTCCAATAACACTTGTACCTCTTCCATATTGTTAGTTCCTGGAGGCAAAACAAAAGATTTGAATGCTTTTAAATTACCCAGATGATCCCTAATACAAACTCCAACCTCTGAGTCTCTTGTATTCCCTCTTGATGACCCATCAAAGTTGAGTTTGACAAAATATTGATGTGGGGGTTGCCATGAAACATTAGATCTATCAAATTTATTCAATTTATTAGAGGATGACAAGCTGGAGTTAGTCGGTGATAAAATATGCTTCCAATTTTTGATAATGGAAGAGTCCCATGATGAAAATAATGAAGAAATGTTATAATAGGATTGAACATGAACATCAACTAGATCTGAAACTGATTTTTCTATAACTTCCAAAAATTTATCAACAGTCAGAGACACTTTCCTAAAGACTCTTTTATTTCTTTCCCACCAGATGGACCAAATGACTGTTACTGGAATGATGTGCCATGTAATGCCCATGCCCTAGTCGGACTTTTAAAACCCGTTTAACCTTGGTTGACCTCCTATGTGGCACTCTTGAATGGTAGATTAACTGATATGTAATGTGTAGTTTAGATAATATAACTAAATTGTGCATACATGTTATTGTGCTTTTGCATCGATTCTCGTGTAAATGTAATTGTTTCCTAACCCTTGAGATAAATCTTGAGCTAACGCTTTCATTGAATACTTGTATATGTATATGCATGCTTGTATGGATTCATGGGTGCAGGAGATTGCAGGTACAACACCGCTTAGGGCAAGGTTCATCTCCTTTGGAATTTGCAAGGTTGAGTATGCTCCTTCATCTTTTGAATTCGGGTTTAGTGGTCATATAACTCTCGTCTTGCCTTAGCCATGGTTAGGTGAGCATCGTGTGTGGATTCGTGGGGCTTGCTTTTCATTGGGATGCATGTCGAGAGATTTGGAGGACTCCCTCAATTTGCATGCCATGTGCGAGGTAAGTGAGGTTTGTGATCCTAAGTATTAAATTCAAATTTATGAGTAGACGAGCACATTAGAAATTTAGAAATTTAAATGGGTAGCTTCTTTTATATGATTGATCATTAATTTAAGAGATTGCTTTAAATTATTATCGTGGCAAGCTTAAGGTATTTAACTGGGTTAGCGTGCTCATGTACACATTTGTGACATTTACGCATATGTAGTTGGAAAATTTGAATAAATAAGACTCTTGTACTAGATTAGTCATGTATTTTAAAATGTCGCTTTATTTTGTTGCAGCGAGTTAATTTAATAGTTATTTTAATAACGACGATTTTAATAAATTATGCGTTTTAGAAAGGAAAAATTTTAAAGTCATTGAGAGATAGAATTAAATTACTCATTTTCGCACTTTGGAAGAAAAAGGGTAAAATTTATTATTTAAAAGAAATTAGTTCCATTTTACTTGTACAGTTGATAAAATATAAAAGTTTGATTTTTAGAAAATTAGAATTAATCAAAATATAACGTGTGGGCTGAAGTGATATGAAGAAAATTTTAAAAAAAAATCCGAGGGGAATAAGAGATGGGAGCTTTTAAATTTTAAAAGGAAATGAGTAAGGAGGAAAGGAATGGCTCCCAATGGGATTTTCGTCTATTTCATTTTAAAAATAAATGCCTAATTTTTGGAATTAAAAATTAGGGCAAAATTAGGGCTTTTCCTTTTAACCTAGTTTTGGAGACATTTTGGGGAGTTTTTTTGGAAGAAAAATGGAGGATTTACAATGAAGCAGCAGATTGGGGAAGCTCTTCATCAAGATTCATGCCTGGAAATTGCACGATGAGGTAGGATTCGAATCCACTACCTTATTCATTTGTTGAATACAAAAATAGTCTTATACATGAATGATTTGGGGTTTAGTTTTCAGTTTTACTTTCAGACTTGGCTGTTCTTGTAATCAAACCCTCATTCTTGATGGATTTTTGTGATTTCAAATTTGTTAGGAAAACTTTCTCCCATAATGGAGATTTTGGTATAATCTGGAAATGTTTTTGGGGTGTTGTAATTTCCCCATATCTTTGTGTGATTTAAACCTGTTTGTGTTTGAAAAAAAAAATATTATCATCAAAAAATCATGGAACCCCAAACACAGTTCGTTTAAAACGAACTTACGATTCTGTGCCTGTGCGTTTTAATTCTTTTTATCATCATGTGGTGGCGGGCGTTTCGTCTTTCGTTGTTTTTCGAACTGTGTAAAATGAAAACATATTTTATTTTGAACGGGGCGTGTTGTTTGGGTGTTAAGACTGTGCATTTTATTTTTAAAAAAAGAAACCCTCGGTTGGGGTTGGAGGGCGGGGAGCGGAGCTCCACCCGCTCCTCCACCCCTCCCCGCTCGCCACTCCTTTTAAAACTCTCCGGGCACCACTCCGTTTAAACCCCCTCCCCGCTCGCTTTCTGTTTCGCCCTCCCCTTACCCTTGCAAGCCTTCGCAGCGACTGCGGCTCACGGCGGTGGCCGCAGGGCGCCGCGGCGCCTGCGGGCACCACCGCGAGCGCCGCCGCGGGGTTCCCCGGCTAGGGTTTAGCCGAGGGCAAACCCCTTCTAAAATTCGTTTTTTTTTTATTTGTTTTGTTAAATGAAAGATAATAAATAGATGTTTTTTTTTGTAGGTTTTAAAAAAAAGAAAAGGGGTTTTAGTTTGTCCCATTTTATATATATTCAAAAAGAAGAGATGCATGTTAGTGTAAATGCATTTTGAGTAATATTTTGCATTTCAACAATGTAGTGGAAATCTTGATTTTAGTAATCAATGTATTTTTTTTTAATATAAAAAAAAAAGGGAAGATAAATGTGTATATTAAAATATAGGCTAATATAGATATCCCCTATATAACGTATATTGTTAATTTCACATATCGATTTTGGGTTTTAGTATAGCCATGACTTTCATCGTAGTTGTTTGTTTTAAAAAAAAAGAGAGAGAGAATATCAAACGATAGTTGGTTTTAAGATAGTGAGTAAATTTCATGAGGGTAACGGACTTTAATTTCTTTTTTGTTTATGTATGCAATAGAGGCTTAGTTTAGCTTGGAAATGATTTGTCCATTCCTTCCTTTACTCTTAGTATATTTTGCTTTAGTAGCAGAGAGATGTTTTTTTTTTTTTTTTGTATCATTTAACGTGGGGGTTATTTCTAACTTGGTTAGTAATGATTGGGGTTCCTGTATACTCGTTTATATTTACGCAAGGAATCATAGATCATTGGGGGGTGTCTTCTTTTCATTTCAAAGGTCCCTTTTAAAGTATATTCTCCTTGATTTGGGTGCTAGTGTATAGTTCCTAACCAACATGTCAGTGATGTGTATCTAAGGATTAAGTAAAATACCCGAATGAGAAATGCTTACATTTATGTGAACTTAGTTGGAAAACTTGTAGAGTTGTATTTACTGATTGAAATTGTCATTTGAAGTTGGTTGTGATCGCCAAAAAGGCAAGATTGTAAAGACATGTAAATATGTAACCTTAACTATATATAATACCAAAGGGGTCTTGCAGTTGAGCAGACCCGGAGATGTAGCCCATCCGGGGTGAACTCCGAGATCATATTCTGTGTCATGCGATGTTTATATCGTACTTTGTTTTATGTTTTAAATTATCTTGAATGGTTGTATTCCTGCAAAGTGTATGGTGGAAATTTAATGAATTCAAAATTAAGTGCGTAACATTATTTATATGGATAAACGTAGTTATTTAAGTTATTATACGTTGTGAATTATGAATATGGAAAGGTAATTTAAATATTGAAATTAAAGTTGTGGAAAAAGTAATTTGATAATGTAAATTTAAAATGTAATAGTGGAAAGAATCTTGCTAGAATACTTTATTCGATTAACTTGTTATTAAGAATACAAATGGAATGAATGTAAAAAAAGAAACAAAGTTAAAATTTATGTTACAATCCTTAGATTGAAATCTAAAAGAAGAACATCATAGAAATAACTATCCTTTTACCTTAGTAAATAAATCACGCCATGTCAATTACGCTTCATTACATTGGAAAAATTTGTAAAGTTATTTCACGTTTTAATCTTAACAATAATCCTCACCAGACTAGTTTGGTAATCGTGTGGACTCATCTAAGCATCCACGTAGTATATTGGATGAATATACTTATTAATTCATGTTGTGATTATAATCAATAAACTTCACCAGATTAACTTTATAATTGGGTGAACTCAATTAGATATCCATATTTTAATCCTTAATAATGGAATCCCTCTTGATAGCTGAAATTAATCTAAAATGAGAAAATATTTGATTGGTGGGTTATACATTAAACCTAGTAAAAGAATCTCTCTCATATTATTTTCATTTAACAAAAAAAAAATATGTGGTAAGATAATTGTATTTTAAACCTAATAGAAGGACGTCATTATGATCTTATTTCTCTAATCTTGAAATGACGAATGTCATCTAGTTAACGATTCTTTAATTTAAAGGATGTTTTCCATTGTCCTAATGCATATCCTTCTTAATGAAGTTAGTCCATTTATTTGCAATTATTAAAACTTCGAATGAATTCCATGGCTACTCACATTATACCTTTCATAAAAGAAATTCAACTCATTAGTTGGTGATGTATGAAACAAAGGAAGAGGCCTCACTCTACTCATGAAAGTTTAGTCCTTAAGAAATGAATTTATCTTAATAATCATATTGTTTAATACTTTAAAAGAGATATCACATGTGGGTGAATATATTTTAAGATCAAACGAAGGAATCATCACTGTACTAATCGAAGTTTGACCTTAAATGAATGAATTCTCAATAGGCAGATTTTTAAACATTAAAGGATGAAATCAACTGTGAAAGGATACCACAAACACAAGGAATGAACTTCATTATATTAAACACATGAACCCTTTTGGGGGCCTCTTAATGTAATTATGAAAATTAAGTGCATTGAATAAATAACCTAGCAAAGGCCTCCTATTCACCTAAAGTAAATGAACGCCTCCTTAAATTTTAAGATGTCATATCTTTGAACACATATGTAATCAAGATCTATGCAATATCTCGTAAAAAGATATCCATTTTAATGGATCTAATAACGCAAGTTGAGTTAGGTGTAAGGTTGTGTAATCGCGTTAGGAAACTCCTTAGGATTGTTGAGCCTTCCGCTGTGATAACTAAGTTGACAGATAATCTCCAATGTATCTTAATGTTGTGTCTTATTATGAACTGAGATAAGTTCAAACTATCTTATGGTTGTAACTTTTCATTAACGCTCCTAATTATTATTTTTAAAAAAAAAATTTACACTCTATTTGAGTGTTTTAAACTTAAACCCTTAGGGGTTTCCTGGCGGGGCATTACATGCCAAATACAAGAAAATGTGGAGGAGGTAAAAAGAGTAGGTCATGACTGAAACAAAGGCCATACCGTGTTTGTCAAAGGAAATGAAATTTGCAATCTGTTCAAAATGAATAACCAACATTGTTGAGAAAATGGACATTGAATAAACAAGTGGTCAACTCTTTCATTTTCCTTATTACACAGAACACAAAAAAATGGTTGCAAAATTTGTAGCTTGACTAGTCTGTCACTAGTTAAGATCTTATTTTGAATTTCCAACAAAGAGAAACAACCTGCTTTACGCAAGACCTTGTTATTCCAACAAAATTTAAATTCTCTTAGGTTCTGCTGCTGATCCATCATATGTTGTAAAGTTGCATATCCATTTTTAACTAAAAATACACCTTGTTTGGATGGAGCCCAAAAAACTTTACCTGAATTAGATAAAAAAAATACAATCCTCTGAGCCAAAAGGTTTTGTTGATAACTCAATGATGAATAGTGAGTACCAAACATGTACTGAGGGTGGGGGGGTGAATAAGTACAGGCACAAAGACTTTCCTGAATCGGTTTGACTACAGACAGTGAACTTGACTGGCAATCACTAACACTAGTCTTAAACCAGATTACTACCGGTTAGGCACAATGAGACTGTGAAAGATATAAACCGGAAACACTTATCTTTCCACACAACCTATTCCCTCATTTCCACATTATTGTTGTGCATAAACAAGTAATCTATCATCAGAAATATAATAACTTGCTAAATCAACATGATTCACTGCTTAAACAAGAAATAACAAAACATCACAAGAAAGAGGCATCACACATGACACACATATTTTTCACATGGAAACCCAACTGGGAAAAACCACGGTGGGGATGAATACCCACATGCTATTTTTGAACTCTTTTAGAAGCCTCCTCTGTTAGGAGCCTAGTCCGGTTAAAGATTGTTACAACAGGTTTTGTTAGGAACCAATCATGTTAGGGATCACCCAGTTAAGGGATGGCTAAAATACCTAGTTATGGGTTAAACCTTATTAGAGGTTACCTGGTCAGAGGATTTTATGAACTCAATGGATTTGAGTCACCCTGTTAAAGGATTTACATCAAGCTGGTTAAAGCTACCCTGTTAAGGGATTTTCCAATTGTTGAAGTGGTTAGAGATCAACATGTATTACAATGATTTGGTAACATCACACAATGCCAATGCAGATCCGCTTTAGTTCCTTCCTTCTGCATACACACTCTGCTGGTATCACTCCTCTTATCTAGTTTGGCAATAATCACGTATCTTTGCACTTAGATACAATCACAACATTTGCCAACAACTTCAACATGAAACACAACATCGACCTTATAGGAAACAGATAGGTCGGTTAAAAACCCTGAACCCTAAACATCTGGGTTGAGCAATTCAGTCGGTTCAATCTTGGCCATTGAACACTTTGCATTTAAATACAACTGTCTTGAACAAATCTCAAGACATTCTCCATCATTCGTTCTTCACCGCTCCATTGAGGTGATAACCCATCACACATTCTCCACCATTTGCAGAGACTTCACATATTCCTGAGGTAGATAGGATCAATCTCCTTCATACAAGATCCTTCACGTGCATGAGGTTGATGTGGCAACACGATTTGATCTCCATTAGATCTCCATTACAATGCTAACTCATCACACAATACCATTGGTTGAATAAAACGGGCTCGAAACACTTCAACCGGAAACCTTGAAGCTGAGACTACCAACCGGTAGTCATACCATACTAAACCTTGATAGAAAACATTCCATATACTGGTTCACTTGAACAAACATACCACTTCACTGTTTCACATATACTGGTTCTCAACATCATAACGGTTCACTTTCCCAGTTGCTTGGCTTCAATATACCGGTTCACTCTTTAGCATATTACCAGTTCACTCTTCAGCATATTGACATCAATGACAACACACCATCATTATGTCAACATACTTTGCACATATGCCAATAATCTCCCCCTTTGGCATTGATGGCAATATACAAAGATATCTATCTTTCTGCATCACATTTTCTCCTTAATACTATAGATATCTTCTCTTCTTCACATCTTCTCCCCCTTTGACAACAATGCCAAAGTGGAGGCACAAGTTTCCCTGTTCCACTATGCTGCTCCCCCTGAGGAGTAGCATCCATCAACACATCAATCCTAAAAGGATATAGCAAAGTAAGATCTAACTGATGTGGAGCACAAAACCCTAGTTTACCTCTTGAAGGGGCAACACCCCTAATTCACCTCTCAAATAGGTAAATGTAGCCTTCGGTAGAGGTTTGGTGAATATGTCTGCTAACTGCTCCTTACTGCAAACATGTTCCAATATCACCTCTTTGTTCTGAACCTTTTCCCTCAAGAAATAATACTTGAGTTCAAAGTGCTTAGTTCTAGCATGTAAAACCAAATTCTTGGAGATGTTAATTGCACTTGTATTGTCACAAAATATGCTTACCTGTTTAGATACAGGAACCTTGAAGCCATTCAACACATGCTTCATCCAAATAATCTGGGTCCAGTTCATAAAAGTTGCAACATAATCCGCTTCTATTTTATACTGAGAGATACAACTTTGCTTCTCACTCATCCATGAGACCAGTCTACTACTGAGAAAGAATGCACCACCGGTTGTGCTCTTTCGATCATCCACATTACAACCCAATCAACATCTGTGAACACTCTTAGGTTAAAATCATCATTGTATGGATACCATAATCCATACTCAATAGTTCCCTTCCGATACCTAAGAATCCACTTGACTGCTACCAAGTGGGATTCTCTTGGGCTCTTCTAGAACCGAGCGGTAATCCCTATTGCATGTGCAATGTCCGGTCTGCTATGCACTACATAATGCAATTTACCAATCATTGATCGATAATCCTTCTCATTTACCAATGCCGAGTCATCCTCTTTTGATAGTTTACAACCAGTCACCATTGGTGTACCAACTAGTTTGCTGTCTTCCATGCCAAAGGTCTTCAACACCTCTTTCACATACTTGGACTGAGTAGTAAAGTTTCCATCTTTCATTTGTTGAATCTGCAATCCAATGAAGAACTTAATCTCCCCTATGAGTGACATCTCAAACTCCTATTTCATCTCATCTGCAAAGTCATGACTCATCTTGTCATCTCCACCAAAGATTATGTCATCAAAAAATACTTCACAAATTAGAATCTGATCTCCTTTAGATTTCAAGTAGATATTGCTATCTTCACAAGATGGGAGTGCAACTGTTCATACCATGCTCTAGGTGCCTGCTTCAGTCCATACAAGGCTTTATGTAGCCTACACACTATGTCACTATCTTCTGATAGGGCAAACCCATCTGGTTGCTCTATATATACCTCCTCTTCAAGTATTCCATTTAGAAATGCAGATTTTACATCCATTTGGTATACCTTGAATCCTTTAAAGCTACATATGCAAGAAGCATACAAACTCCTTCCAATCTTGCTACTGGAGTAAAGGTTTCTCCATAGTCTTCTCCTTCTTCTTGGGCATATCCTTTACACACTAGTCTGGCTTTGTTCCTTACCACTGTGCCATCCTCATTCAACTTATTTCTGAAGACCCATTTGGTTCTAATGATATTTTTATGCTCCGGTCTGGGTACCAAATACCATGTATCACTCTTCTCTATCTGGTCAAGTTCCTCTTCCATTGCCTTGATCCAGTCTTCATCTTTATGTGCCTCTTTGAATGATTTAGGATCAAATTCAAAGATCATACATGAGATTTCTCTGATCTTTCTTCTAGTAAGAATTCCTGCATCTTTGTCTCCTATGATCTGCTTTGGATCATGATTGAGTTTGACATACCTTGGTATATCCTTAACAGATTCCTCTTGCTTTTCTTCTTCATCCTCATCTTCATCAGCATCAGCATCTAACGGTGTAGGAGCACAATTACTGGTATTGGGCTGATTTGCAACTGGTTCCCAGAAGGTTACTACCGGTTCATCTCCTACATGCTCACTGTCGGTTTCCTCAAGTTTCTCAAAATTTTCATCAACCCTAGAATTGATGCTTTCAATGATTCTCTGAGTCCCATTATTGAAACATTTGAGAGCTTTACTCTTGGTGGAATGTCATATGAATATTCCCTCATTACATTTTGCATCAAACTTGCTTTGATGTTCACTTCTCTTGATATAACATTTGCTACCAAATAATCTAAAGTAGCTTACCACTGGTGTCTTACCGGTCCAGTACTCATAAGGAGTCTTATCCTTTCCTTTCTTGATGAGTACCCTCTTCATTGTGTAGACTGCAGTGCTCACCGCTTCTCTCCAAAAGGTGTGAGAAACCTTTCCTTGGATCAACATAGTTCTAGCCACTTCAACCACAGTCCGGTTGTTTCTTTCTACTAGGCCATTCTGCTGTGGAGTCCGGGGGGTAGATAGTTGCCTCTTGATGCCATTCTCTTCACAATATTTGTTGAATTCACCAAAAGTGAATTCCCCTCCTTGATCAGTTCTAAGGCTTTTGATTCTTCTACCGCTTTCCTTTTCTACTAGTGCTCTGAAAGCTTTGAACTTTCCAAAGGCTTCAGACTTGTCCTTCAAGAATGTGACCCACATCATTCTTGAGTAATCATCTGTAAGAATCAGAAAATACCTATCTCCCTGCACACTCTTGGTTTTCATAGGACCACACAAATCAGTATGCACAAGATCAAGTAAATTGTCTGCAATGAAAGATTTACATTTGAAGGTTGAGGAAGACATTTTCCCCATTTGACACTCTTTGCATAGAGGATTTTCCAGTTTGCTCAGCACCGGTAGTCCTCTAACTGCCTTAATCTTACTGGCCTTCACTATGTTATCAAAGTTTACATGACATAGTCTCCTATGCCATATCCAGCTATCATCAAATTTAGCCATAAGACAGGTACTTATATTAGCATTCAACTGAAATAGGTTACCTTTGGTTTGCATACCGGTGGCTATCAGTTCACCATTCTTTCCTTTGATTTTGCACACTCCATTTTTGAATTCCAGAGTGAGTCCACTATCATTCAGCTGGGCAACACTCAATAGGTTGTGTCTGAGACCTTCCACCCAATACACATTGTCAGTACTGCTCTTTCCATTCAAAGAGATGGACCCTTTGCCTTTGACCATACATGGTGCATCATTGCCAAAATGAACCACACCACCATCATACTCTTCCAGAGATAGAAACTTGCTTCGGTCACCAGTCATATGGTGACTATTAATAATCCATTCATTAGAATTATCAAAGTGGGAGACAAGAGCCTTCTTGTCTAACATATCTTCCTTGACTAAAACAAACACAATATCTTCATTTTCTTCATCTTTTGATTCCTCATCTACGACACCTTCATCAACTTCTACAAAACAGTTTCTCCGATTTCCTCCTTTGAATTTCTTGAACCTTTCCGGTTTGTCCTTGTTATCACCATTAGGACAGTTTACAGTAATGTGTCCTATCCAGTTACAAGAAAAGAATTTCAAAGGGAGCTTACCTCTATATTTACCAGTTCCCTTAGGAAGTCGCTTGGCAAGAAGAGCTTCAAATTCCATCAGGATCTCCTCATCATCCATTCCTCTAATCTGTCTTGGTTCACCATTGGTGCTTGCTTCTTTTCATTTTCTGGATGGTGCATCAGATGCTCTAAAAGCTGATTTAGTCTTCTGAATACTACCATCAAAACTATTTAGCTCATAGGTTGTCAATTTTGCAATGATAGAGTCTAGGGATACCTTAGTCTTATCAATTTACCTCAAATCCTGAATAGCAGCAACCCTTATTGCATAGACTGGCAATAAGGATCTCAGGACTTTGCTAACAATAGTAGAATCATCAATTTTTCCTCCTGCACTCTTGATATCTCTGACAACGGTTTTGATTCTTATTCCATATTGTTGAATGGTCTCTCCTTCAACCATCTGCATATCTTCAAAATTTCCCCTAAGTCTTTCTTCCTTAGCTTGTTTCACATGCTCATCACTGCCATAGATATTCTCAAGAGTATCCCATACTTCTTTGGGATTTTCTTTATCCTGGACATCAATAAACTCAATGTCAGATAAGCTACTGATTAGGGCTTCCATGAATTGCCCATTCTCTTAGATCTCTCTCTTTTGATCATCGGTGAGAGTACCGGTAGGAATAACATAAGCATTCTCAACATAGCTCCAGTGTTGAGCACCCATGCTTCTGATGTATATCTTCATTCTATCCTTCCATAATTTGAAATTATCTCTGTTGAACTTTGGACCTTCCCTCTTCATCATTACAATAGGATCTTTCCCTCAAGCGGTTAAGCTTACAACACAGAGGACTTGGAGGATGCTCTGATACCAATTGATAACTCAATGATGAACAATAAGTACCTAACCGATATCGAGAGGTGGGGGGGGGGTGTGAATCAGTATAGGCACAAAGACTTTCTTGAACTGGTTTGACTACATATAGTGAACTTGACTGACAATCACTAACACCGGTCTTAAACCAGATTACTACCGGTTAAGCACAATGAGACTATGAAAGATATAAACTGGAAACACTTATCTTTCCACACAACCTATTCCCTCATTTCCACATTATTCTTGTGCATAAACATGTAATCTATCATCAGAAATATAATAACTTGCTAAATCAACATGATTCACCGCTTAAACAAGAAATAACAAAACATCACAGGAAAGAGGCATCACACATGACACACATATTTTTCACGTGGAAACCCAACTGGGAAAAACCATGGTGGGGATGAATACCCACAAGCTGTTTTTGAACTCTTTTAGAAGTCCGCTCTATTAGGAGCCTAGTTCGGTTAAAGACTGTTACAACAGGTTCTGTTAGGAACTGATCCTGTTAGGGATCACCCGGTTAAGGGATGGCTAGAATACCTGGTTAAGGGATAAACCCTGTTAGAGGTTACCTTGTTAGAGGATTTTATGAACTCAATGGCTTTGAGTCACCCTATTAAAGGATTTTTAGCAAGTTGGTTAAAGCTACCCTGTTAAGGGATTTTCCAACTGTTAAAGCGGTTAGAGATCAACATGTATTACAATGATCTGGTAACAACACACAATGCCAATGTAGATCCACTTTAGTTCCTTCCTTCTGCATACACACTCTGCAGGTATCACTCCTATTATCTGGTCTGGTAAGAATCACGTATCTTTGCACTTAGATACACACACAACATTTTCCAACAACTTCAACATGAAACACAACTTTGACCTTATAGGAAACAGATAGGTCGGTAACATAAACATGAACCCTAAACATCTGGGTTGAGCAATTCAATCGGTTCAATCCTGGCCATTGAACACTTTGCATTTGAATACAATGGTCTTGAACAAATCTCAAGACATTCTCCATCGTTCGTTCTTCACCACTCCATGGAGGTGATAACCCATCACACGTTCTCCACCATTTGCAGAGACTTCACACATTCCCAAGGTAGATAGGATCAATCTCCTTCATGCAAGATCTTTCACACTCATGAGGCTGACATGGAAACATGATATGATCTCCATTAGATCTCCATTACAATGCTAACTCATCACACAATGCCATCGATTGAATAACATGGGCTCAAAAGACTTCAACTAGAAACCTTGAAGCTGAGACTACCAACTGGTAGTCATACCATATTAAACCTTGATAGAAAACATTCTATATACCGGTTCATCTTTCAATATACAGGTTCACTTGAACATACATACCGCTTCACTGTTTCACATATACCGGTTCTCAACATCATACCGGTTCACTTTTCCAGTTGCTTGGCTTCAATATACCGGTTCACTCTTTAGCATATTACTAGTTCACTCTTCAGCATATTGACATCAATGACAATACAACATCATTATGTCAACATACTCTACACATATGCCAACATTTGTAACATCTGCTTTTGATTGTCATCAGTAATAGCATGCGAAAAATCTTTCCAAATGGCCTTTCCTGAATGTAATTTAATTCCACTAGTATAATCAATGAGTTTCTCAGCCCATGCATGAGTAAGAATAGGAATTACTCCTTGCAGGTGTTGACATTGTGCTAGTGGAGGGTGTCCATTCCATGAGTCATTCCAGAAATGAATTGACTCTCCATTATTAACTTTCCATGAAATATGTGGTTACCAGTTCTCTAGAGGACATCATGAAATTCCACATTGCAGATCCATTTGGAGGATTAGCAATGGTGAGGATTCCCAAAGGGTTTGAAGAATATAGATACTTTTTTTTGCATGATTTGACACCATTTAGCATTAGGCTTGGAGTAAATTTTCCAAACCAATTTACCTCCAAATGCTTTATTCTGTTTGGTAAGATCATGCAATCCTACTCCTCCCACCGGCTTTCCATGTGCCATATTGGTGAGTGAAATTAATGAAATTTTCTTTTCTTGAGAGAGATTACCCTTCCATAAAAATCTTATGATAATTTTTCGAATCTTCATGATAACTCATTTTAGAGCCTTAAGAACAGAGATGTAGTAGTTAGGTATGGAGGCCAAAACAATTTTGATAAGATGGATGCAGCCCGAGAGAGACAACCATCTAACTCACCAAGCTGAAATTCTAGACTTAATCCTTTCAAGCACATTTTCCCAATAAGTTGATTTATTGGCCCCCATAAAGAAATGAATACCTAAGTACGAACAAGGTAAATCTTCTAGCTTAAATCCCAAAATTTTAATGAGCTTTCAACTGCAGCTCTTGTGTTGAAAATAAATACCTTTGAATTTTGAGCATTAATCTTTTGACCTGATACTGATGTGTGGGATTCCAAAAATTTCTTAATTTGATTAGCCTCTGCTATAGTGGATTTACCATATAAAAGAGTGTCATTTGCAAAAAGTGTATGCGTAACTGAGATGGGAGTATTGGGAATGTGGATACCCTGCCAAGTGCCCTTTTCATTATTGAATTTGATTAATCTACTAAGCGCTTCTGCCATAATGATGAATAAGAAAGGGGATAGGGGGTCTCCTTGCCTAACACCTTGAGTTGTTGCAAAGAAACCTGAAGGTGTCCCATCAAATTTGAATGAAGGTCGATGTAAACAAGGTGAAGTCTTAGGGGAGATACTAAGTAAAATGACAAAGTGGTCTGAGTAGATGAGAGGGAGAATCTCTAATTCAAATTGATAATTTTGTAACAACCATTGTTGAGAAATGAGAAATCTATCTTGTTAGGTCCCTGAGACAACTGAGAGGGGGGGGGGGGGGGGGGTGAATCAGTTGTCTAATAAATTCAAACCAAAAACTTATTAACCAACTTAATGCTTAATACCGGTGAATCAGTTAAGTATACCAGTAGATAGTGTTAACAGTAAATTGCTATACCGGTGAATGTTGCTAGATCTCCAAAGTAGGTGTATTCAGTAGGTGTTGACATCAATGACAAAACCATACCAAAATACCAACAATCTCCCCCTTTGGCATTAATGGCAACACAAGATGGAAAAGCCATCACAGTGCCAGAATAGAAATGCCAAATAATATCTCCATTTCTCCCCCTGGGAGTAACAATACCAATTTCTCCTTAGATGTATTTTTCAAAAAATTTTCCTTAAAAATCTCTTTTACTAAAAGATAATGTGTTTTTCCATAGATATCTCTCCCCCTTTGACATCAAATGCCAAAGTCACAAAAGGTCAAGTTCATACAAAATACCAACCAATTCAATATACCAACTACTCCCCCTTTGAAGTAGCTTCCTCATCAAATATCGGAATAAAGATTTGTCCATTTAATTCTACCGGTTGATGACAATCATCAACTGTCTATGTCTCTATCGGTGGTGGTATGACTCTGAGCTGATCTCTGAGATACTTAAAAGTATCCTTAGGCAAAGGTTTTGTGAAAATATTTGCAAGCTGTTCTTTAGTATTCACATAAACCAGTTTTATCTCTTTTTCTTCAACTTTTTCCCTTAGAAAATTCAGTTTGATAGAAACATGTTTTGTTTTAGAATGTAATACCAGATTTTTAGATATATCAATTGTTGCAGTGTTATCACAGTATATAGTAATAGGTTCCTTGCATTTTACCTTTATATCTTTCAACATTTGCTTAAGCCAAAGTACCTGTGTACAGTTTGTTGTTGCTGCAACATATTCTGATTCTGCTGTTGATAAAGATGTACAACTCTGTTTCTTACTTAACCAAGAAACTAATCTCTTTCCAAGAAAGAATGCTCCTCCAGTGGTGCTTTTTCTATCATCCACATCTCCTGCCCAATTTGCATCTATATATGCACATAGATCAAAATTTTCATCTTTAGGATACCATAATCCAAGAATTGCTGTGCCTTGTAAGTACCGGATAATCCTTTTCACTGTTGATTCATGATTTTCCCTAGGATTACTCTGAAATCTAGAAACTATACATACTGCATTCATAATATCAGGTCTGGTTTGTGTCAAATACAGTAAACCTCCTATCATAGATTTCTATCTAGTTGGATTAATAGGTGTAGATTCATCCCTTTGAGATAATTTGTCATTTGTAGTCATAGGTGTGCTTGCCGGTTTAGAGTTCTCCATCCCAAATTTCTTAAGTAGTTCTTTCAAGTACTTAGATTGACTCAAAAATATACCTTTATCAATTTGTAAAATCTACAATCCTAAAAAGAATTTTATTTCTCCAATCATAGACATTTCAAATTCTTGCTGCATTTCAAGAGAAAATTCTTTACATAATCCATCTTCTCCTCCAAAGATTATATCATCAACAAATACTTCAATAATCAAGATGTCATCATTAGTTACTTTGTAATATAAATTGCTATCTGCATTTCCTTTAGTAAAACCAATCTTTAAAAGATACTTATCCAATCTTGCATACCAAGCTCTTGGGGCTTGTTTCAATCCATACAGGGCTTTTCTTAATCTACAAACCATATTATTGTCATCTATCAAAGAAAATCCATCAGGTTGTTCAATATAAACTTCCTCTTCAAGATCTCCATTCAGAAATGTACATTTAATATCCATTTGAAAAACTTTGTAATCCTTGTGAGCTGCAAAAGCCAAGAATAGTCTAACTGCCTCAATTCTGGCTACCGGTGCAAAGGTTTCATTGTAATCAACTCCTTCTTTCTGAGAATATCCCTTACACACTAGTCTTGCTTTATTTCTGACAACCTTACCATCTTCATTAAGTTTATTTCTAAATACCCATTTGGTTCCAATTACATTTTTATCTTTAGGTCGGGGAACTAATGTCCAAGTATTATTTTTCTCAATTTGTCCTGATTCTTCTTCCATAGCTTTAATCCAAAATTTATCTTCACATGCCTCATTGATAGATAATGGTTCAATTTGAGAAATAAGACATACCTCTTCATTTTCCAATCTTCCTCTTGTCATAACTCCTTTAAAGTTGTTTCCAATTATCTGATCTTTAGAATGATTCAATCTTACATACCGGGGTGTCTTAGTCTGTTGTTGTTCTTCAATTACTGTGGAATCCTCTGATGATACCGGAGTAACTGGATCATCATTCTGTATCGGTGGATTCATTGTAGGTTCATTTGTCATAACTTCTGTTTCCGGTTCAGAGTCCATATACCTTGAAGTTTCTCTGAATTGTTCATCAATCTTTACATTTGTACTCTCAACAATTTTCTGTAATCTTTTATTAAAACATCTATATGCCTTGCTCTTAGATGAATAACCAAGAAATATTCCTTCATCACTTCTAGGATCAAATTTGCCAATATACTCATCTCTTCTAATATAACATTTACTTCCAAAAATTCTGAAATACTTAAGAGTAGGAATATTACCAAACCATAGTTCATGAGGGGTCTTACCGGTTTCACCTTTGATGTGAACTTTGTTGAATGTATAGACAGCAGTGCTTACTACCTCTCTCCAGTACACATGTGGTAGATTTGCTTCTGATAACATACTTCTTGCTGCATCCAAGATAGTTCTGTTTTTCCTTTCAACAACTCCATTTTGCTGTGGTGTCCAAGGTGCTGATAACTATCTTTTGATTCCATTCACTTCACAGAATGTATTAAAATCTTTAGATGTGAATTCTCCTCCTTGATCTGATCTTAAACATTTGATTTTCTTACCGGTTTCATTTTCAACCATTGCTTTGAATAGTTTGAACTTCCCAAGTGCTTTTGATTTTTCTCTGAGAAAAGTAACCCAACACATTCTAGAATAATCATCAATAATTAGCATGAAATATCTATCACCTTGTAATCTTTTAGTTCTAGCTGGACCACATAAATCAGTGTGAATTAAATCAAGAGCATTATTGAATTTTTCTGGAATACTCTTGAAACTAGCTCTAACTTGTTTTCCAAATTGACATTCCTTGCAAATTGTATTATGAGGTTTCACAATTTTAGGTAGATCTCTAACTGCCTTAGAAGTACTGATTTTTACCATGCAATCAAAATTTACATGACATAGTCTTTTATGCCATAACCAGCTTTCATCTATATGTGCAATTAAGCATGCCTTTTCACTGTTATTCAAATGAAAGATATTACCTCTAGTCTAATTACCGGTTGCAATTTCCAAACCAGTTCTATTCATGATTTTGCATTTTCCATTTTTAAATTGTAACTGAAAACCTTTCTCAACTAATTGACCAACACTTAAAAGATTATGCTTTAATCCTTCAACATAGTAGACATTGTGAGTGTTATGTTTACCATCAAGAGAAATTGAACCCTTACCTTTGATTGAACATGCTTTGTCATCTCCAAATCTTACTAAACCTCCATTGTATTCTTGAAAGTTCAAGAATTTACCTTTGTCTCCAGTCATATGATGTGAGCATCCCGAGTCAATAATCCATTCATCCTTTGATTCAACTTTAGCTACTAGGGCTTGTTCTACCAGTTGAGTAGTAGGTGCCAGTTGATCTTCTGTTATAGCAACAAAAACCCATCCATTGTCTGCTGGATCCTCATCAGAATCATCAGTCACACCTTCATCAGCAATGTAACAAGATTTATCTTTGTTTTTCTTAAATCTTTATCTCTGATATTCAGGATTAGGCTTGTATGTTCTTCTAGCTTCTTCTCTTAGTCTAGCATGTCTATCAAGGCATCTTGAAGCCATATGACCAATCTTATTGCAATTAAAACATTTAAAAGGTGCTTTACCTTCATACTTACTTCCAATTGGACCTTTTGGCATTTTCCTTGCAAATAGTGCTTCAAGTTCTTCAAGCTCTTCATTTTCCTTCCTGGTTTCTTCAAGTTCTCTTGCATAAAAGGCTCTCTAGTCTGATTTGTCAAAAGATGGAGCAGATGATGTTGATGCTTTGAAGGCCAAATCAGTCTTAATAGTAGCAACAGGACCAAATTCCTCAATTTCAAAAGCTGAAAGTTTTCCAATCAATGTATCCCTAGTTACTGATGTATTAGGCATTGTTCTCAACTCATTTATAGCAGTAACCTTCATTTTATATGCCGGTGGCAAACCTCTTAAGATTTTTGAAACAATCTCATCCTCACTCAAGGTTCCTCCACAACACTTGATACCCAAAACAATTTCATTTACTCTTTCCATAAAAGCAGAAATCCTTTCATCTTCTTCCATTTTTCAGATGTTCATACCTGACTCGGAAGCTTTCAAGTTTTGCAATTTTGACTGTGGAATCTCCTTCATTCAATGTTTCCAAATGATCCCAAATAGCTTTAGTAGTAGACCTATCTGATAATCCCATGATTTGTTGATCTAATAATGCGCTCAAGAGTGCTTCTCTTGCTTTGCAATCATTTTCTTCATCTTTGGCTAGGGTAGTTGGAGCAGTCTGACCAGCTACAACAACTGTATAACCATTCTTAGTAACTTCCCAGATGTCTTTACTGATGCAATTTAGATGTGTCTCCATTCTGATCTTCCATATCCCATAGTTGGTTCCATCAAGTTTAGGACTGTCCTTCCTGAAATAATTAGTAGACATTGGATCTCCTAAGTTGTTAAACTTCTGCAAAAAGAGGACTAAGCTCTGATACCAATTGTTAGGTCCCAGAGACAACTGAGAGGGGGGTGGGGGGGTGAATCAGTTGTCTAATAAATTCAAACTAAAAACTTATTAACCAACTTAATGCTTAATACCGGTGAATCAGTTAAGTATACCGATAGACAGTGTTAACAGTAAATTGCTATACCGGTGAATGTTGCTGGATCTCCAAAGTAGGTGTATTTAGTAGGTGTTGACATTAATGACAAAACCATACCAAAATACCAACATGTCCAATCTCTAAGATATTTGTGAAAAGTTCTTTCTCCTATTTGTCCATGTAAAAAACCCTTCTTTGACACTATACCTGTTAATGCATTATCAAAGATAAAACCCACAAAATCTTCAATAGTCTTTAATGGAGGACAAATACCCCCTCTTTTTTCTTGGAGAGAGACAATAGCATTGAAGTCTCCTCCTAGAATAATGTTATGATCTGCAAATTGATTAATAACTGCTGCTATTGTATTCTAGAGACTCTTTTTCTCAAGTGTACTAGTGGGTCCATACACATTAAATAGCTTAAAAGACAGATCAAACTTTTAAATATTCAATAGCTGGCAATTATTACCTATGGTTACTGTATGCGGGAAAAGCAAGTCGATAGAACTCAATATGTGAAAAACGGAGCTCAAAGAGGCTTTGCTCACACACCCACAAGACTTCTTGGTGCAAGCTATGGAGTCATGAAGTATGGCTCAGCTTCCCAAGGTTGGTTCCATGGTTCTCTATCTCACAAGGTCCCTCAAACCAATGTCTTTGCTCTCAGATCACTGAGCAAAGTGGTTTAGGGATGACAAATGCAAGAACGAGGGATGCTTTGGTTGATTTTAAGATGAAATGCATCCTAAGTTATGCATGATCCTATAAATGTAATAAACTAGTTTATAAGATGACAAGATTATTAACAAGATTATCCTAGCATGCTATATTACTCTATGATTAAGCTAAATGATAAGGAAAATACTCGAAACATGCATATTTAGATTAATTCCTATTGAAAAGAGAGGCTAAATGATGAGCACAAATGATATATTAAAGCTTGCATGGATTTGAGTATAAGTGTGATGCTAAAGACTTGGATCCTAAAAAATGGAGGAATGAGAGCTCTATTTATAGCAAAAATAGGGCAATGGATGGCCAGGATTGAAAGATCTAATCAAGGGTTGAGTTTGAAAGTTGGGAATCCATGTTTGCAATTGTCACCAATGAAATGGTGACAAATGTCAACATAAGACTGGGTTGAGAAGAGAGGTAGGAAGCATTAAATGCTTGAGAAGACCTCATGGTTATCTTAGGGGGTAAGGGTTATGGTTAAGTTAGGATTACCCATTGGGTAAAGGTTTTACCCAAAGGATAAACTCTTGTGCAAAAGATTAAGGATAACCATGGTCAAAGCAATAAATGCTTGATGAGACCCTTGGGTTACATGGAGGTTGACTTTAGGGAAATTCTTTAGTCATGCTAGAGGGTTGAGTTAACCATTAATGGTTTGGGAGACTTTCAAAGTTAAGTGGTTGAAGCCTTTAAGGGTTTTCAAAGACTTTGAGGGTTTGAGAGGCGACTTCCCTTTGTTTAGGGATGTGACAAAGTTTAGGAAATTGGTTAGGTTAATTTAGAAGTGATTAGAAGAGTCTAGAAGGGGTTAGGAATAGGGTTTAGGAAGCAAGTGGGAGATGTAGGATTTTGCAAGTGGATGAAGGGATAATAGGATTTAATTGAATAAAATGAATTTAATTCAATTTGGTTGCAATTTGGGGAAATCAAATAAATTAGATTTATTCAATTTAGGGTAAACTATTTAATTAAATTTGAATTTAATTAAAAGTGGATAGAAGGGATTTAATTGAATAAAATGATTTATTCATTAAATGTCAAAAGAGGCATAGTGAATTTAATTTAAATAAATTGAGTAATTTACTTAATTTAAATAGAGAAATGTGGGTGATTCAATTAAATTGGATTTAATTAAATAGAGAAATGAACATAAAGTATTCATTTAAGAATATGGTCATTTTTATACGTCTACATTCTGCCCCTCTTTGAAGTGACGTGTGTGCACATGTTAATTCAAAGAAAATGATGTGTTATCATGATTTACGATCAAATAAAATTTTTATGTTGTTTTGAGATATGTCATGCCCCAATTTTGATAATTGATGTTGATAATGCCCCCTCGAGAGATGAATCAAAAATTTGGAAAAATTTGATGTGATTTGATAATTGTGTTTGCTTTGCAAAATTTTGGTTATGTGGAATGCTTGAATTGATCCATCTCCTAATAATTGATGTGTGCGAGGGTATGAGAAAGACCACGAGCGAATTACATGCTCAATTCCCTAACCCTAATTTTATTTTACCCTATAAAAGGGGAAAAGTGCATTGTTTTGTCTCATTTGTGCTTGTTGACTTTATAAAAAGAGACTTTTAGAGAGAAGACAAAATGCCTATTCCATATTCTACGCATCAATTCGAGCACGTTCGGAGGTATCGAAGGCCTACCGCATATGGACCACTGGTAAGTCAACCTTTTTGACCCCTTTTTGATTTTTTATTTTATCATTTTGGGTACTTTTTTGGAATTTTGCACGTGGGTTTAACGTTTTTAGCGCATCTAGGTCATCGGTCAACGCATACGAAAAATTTTGTAGCGCAAAAGGTTGTTGATTTAGGTTGCATCCAAAAAATGTAGGGTAGCGCATATGTTTGCTAGGTTAGCGCATAAATGCACATTAGCACACTAGGGACACACGGTAATTTAGAAAGTGAAATAGGTAGCGCATAAGATAAACCTAGCGCATTGGGTAGGCACAGAGTCACATGGGTAGGGGCAAGTAGCACATAGGTTAGACCTAGCGCATAGGGTTAGATAGGTAGCGCAGCCGCAGGATAGGTTAGCACATAAGATAGGTTTAGCGCTTAGGGTAGTTTAGATAGCGTATTGAAAGAAATAGGTGGTGCATAGAGTTAATCTAGCGCATGGGGCAGATAGGATAGCTGTGTTACAAGTTGATATGGATAGATATGATGTGATTTTGATTTTGATATCTATATTTTGATGAGGAACTGATATTGAACTTGTTTTTCTATTTTGACAGGAGCGATTGGGAGTGGTTGAATCGCGCGAGCAGTTCCTGAGACCATGGGCATTGATACCACGGTTGGCACAGGTTGATTTGGACATTATTGAGAGATGCGGCCTGTCTTCCCTATTGGATATGCTTCAATTCACTATGAACTAGGGTTTACTTACAACGCTTGCAGAGAGATGGCACAGTGATACGAACACCTTCCATTTTGCCACAGGGGAGATGATAGTGACCCCTGAGGATTGCTACCGGATCCTGCGCATACCTATAGTAGGGGCACTACTACCTTATGGGTAGTCAGAGGAGGGCAGGACAGAGGCACTTCGTCAGATTTTTCATGATGATACAGTGTGCGGGTATGAGATTCCATGGAAGGAGTTTCTGGATTTGGATTATGTGCCTCTTCCATCAGTACTGGCAGGGTTTGTAGGTGGTTTTCTATGTCCCAATCACAGGTCAAAGGGATTTTCAGTGGGATGGGGACTGGTACTCGAGGAGATGGTTACACAAGGCCGTAGGTTTGCATGGGGATCAGCTATGCTATCCTATTTGTACAGGGACTTGCATGAGGTAGTATACCTGGGTTACGACAGTTTGTCAGCTGGCGCTACACTTTTATAGGTATGGTGTTGGGAGCACATTCCTGCAGCTAGGCCACTGGTGGATAGAGATAGGCCAGTTGGACGTGCCTATGCATATGGATACAGTGGGTTAGTTGTCCAGCGGAAGTTGGGCAAACTGGAGCATTGGAGGAGGGTACTGGATGATATTGATATGGTCATATGGTGACCGTATACAGGTTGCGAGGTTTGGGCTGAGGATGGGCTAGAGATGCCATATGTCTTTATGACCCAATTTTTGATAGGGAGGACCCCTTTTGTGATTGAGAGATTTTTGGTTACGAGAGTTTTGCGACAGTTTGGTCGGCAGCAGGGGATACCATAGGGGACTTGTTTGTATGCACGCCGGAGGCAGGGCATACTAGATTGGGGTCTGACTATTGATAGTGCAGCGGCCGTGGAGGAGTTTGCATAGCTAGCGGGCTAGATATGGGATTATGCCCCAGAGATTTTGGATGCTGGGATGACAGATGAGATTGCTAGACTGTTTGTAGCTCATGCCGTGGTGAGGATATCGGATCCAGCGGAGATGCGGCCTGCTTTTGATAATGATGAGGATGAGGGAGGGGGAGACGGGGATGAGGGAGGAGGTGGAGGAGGTCAGGGTAGGAGAGGAGACAGAGGTAGAGATAGGGGTGATAGAGGAGTGGAGAGAGCAGTTCAATGAGCTATGATGGATAGTGGTAGAGGAGGGTTGGTGATTGGAGCAGGGGGTGAGGGGATGGTAGGAGAGGTGATAGCAGCAGTGGGAGGGACTGATGAGGTGAGACGACCAACCCAGAGGAGGAGGACTGATGTGCTACCTCCACCAGCACCAAGGACATGTAGAGGGACAGGGGGTACCCCTTCACAAGTACCCCTACGGGTCTGGGTTTCGACTCATGTGGAGGACGCCCAGATTAGGACCTTATAGGTGATAGTGCAATAGCTGCAGGCACAACTATTAGCGCATCATTGTCAAATTACACAGCTGACCACTGAGCGTGACACTGAGATAGAGCGGCGGGGTCGAGCGGAGGAGCTTGTAGCGAGCGTGCAGAGAGCAGCAACAGGTGGGTCGATGAAGGACACCTTGAGAGAGTTGGCCTTGAGATCCCAGGAGGCGGAGTACTACCGTTGTCATTATGAGGCTGCGGTGCCCAGGGAGCATCGAGTGCAGAGTTTTGCGCAGTCAAGATCGAGCTGATCTCGAGAGACGGGATCGCGGTCAAAGAGCAGAGGCGTGAAAGGGCCACCAAGACATGATCCACTAGGAGATCCAGGGGTTGGGACTTCTGCGGCGAGACCGTCTCCTTCAGGAGATAGTCATACTTGAGAGACGTTGTCTGTATTATATTTTTGAGCATTGTATTTGGCCGAGACATGACATATATTATACATTTTGATCATTTTTGATATATATATATATATATATATATATATATATATATATATATGACACCATTTTCTTTGATCATGTGATGCATTATGGATGCATTTTCTATATGCTTTTACTTTATTCTATGATGATGCAATGCTTAGATAGATGATATGATGAAGTGAAATGCATGATGTTATGAGATGTATCTTGAAAATGAGATGAATGATTATGATATGCTGTGAGATGTATCTTGAAAATGAGATGAATGATATGATATGCAACTAATTGTAAAATGATATGCAACTAAGTATAAAATAATATGCAACTAATTGTAAAATGATATGCAACTAATGTTTTTTTTTTGGAGCACCCTCATTCTGCATTTGTCATCCGATATAACCACATGTTTATTTGCTTTCGATATATGTATCATCATTGAGCATGGATTGATTTTTGGATATGTTGAAAATTTATACAAGCATAATGGTATAATTAAACCATGATGACCTGAGAAAAATTTACATGATGTTTTGATTTTGCAAGATAGCACAAGCATCAAGGTATAATTAAACTAGGACGACCAGAGTGCGGATTGCATATAAATAGACAAGATTAAACCATTTGTATGCGTAAAGTGGAATTATGTCTTCAGTGATATTCATTGTATCACGTCTCGAGACAAGTATTTACACAGTACAAATGATTGCCTCACAGATAGAAGACTAAGAAAAATATTGGAGTTTCTCGATGTTCTCTAGCTTGGAAGCATTGTTGAGAAAATTTAGAGAATCCAATAATTCAAAAATCTAAATGCAAAAATAGTCAAAACTTTATGCAAAATGCAACAGTTGGTACTTCAGAAAATCATCCATCGTATTTCTCTTGTGAATTTGTTATCGATTGATGTTTTGATTTGGGTTTGTGTAAGTTTTTGCTTCGTTGGACATGATGCTCTGAGTTTTGCAAATAGTCTTGACGGTTTGAACATGTTTGTAAGTTTTGATGTTTATTGCCCCTAGCTAAGTGTGCCTCTTGATGTGGATATGTACAATGATTACCAAGCCATGGTAAAGTGTGGTGAAACGATAGATGGATAAATCAGGATAGTGACTACGCTAAGTATGTCCTGAATGGATGTTTGCTAAGTGTTGGGCGATGACCGATAGTGCTTTACTGCGGAGATAAGGATATGGATATAGATAAAGGAGTTGTCCTTTCACAATAGCGCCTTTTACCAAGTTTTCACCAGTTGCTTTTATTGTACCTTTTTATTTTCTTTTCCTTGATTTTTTGATTTTTGATTTTTTTTTACTTTTTCCGTGCATTAGACTACTCAAGTGTAGTATTTCTTCAGATGAATGCTGTTAGTTGGTTCGTTGAGCACATCTCCTTCTAAAGTTGTTAGCTGATAAGCACCTGATCCATAGACTGATATGATGACATAGGGACCTAACTAGTTAGGTTCAAATTTTCCTTTCTTTTCTCGATCTTGCTGATTTCTAGGATTTTCTTTGAGGACTAGGTCACCAACTTTGAAATTTTGAGGAATGACCTTGTGATTATAGCTTCTGCACATGTGTTGCTGATATGCTTTGAGATGAGTGTAAGCATGCTGACATCTTTCATCTAAGAGTTCTAGTTCTTGTAGTCAGTTGACTCAATACTCTTCATCTGGGATTAAGCCTTTTAGAGAGACTCTGAGAGATGGAATTTCTACCTCTAGTGGTAAAATAGCTTCTGATCCATATACCAATGAGAAAGGTGTTGCTCCTGTAGGTGTGCAGATGCTAGTTCTGTATGCCCAAAGTGCTAGATTGAGTTGTACATGCCAATCTTTGCCTGCATCATTTACTGTTTTCTTTAGGATTTTCAGTATTGTCTTGTTGGATGCTTCTGCCTAACCATTCCCCTGGGGGTAGTATGGTGTAGAGAACCAATGTTGTATTTTGAATTGTTTACATAGCTCTCGGACATCTTGGTTTTTGGAAAGGTCGTCCATTATTGGTGATGATGGAGCTTGGAATACCATATCTGCAGATCAAATAGTTTAGGATAAAAGAGGCAACTTGTTTTCCAGTCACTGTGGTCATGGGGACTGCTTCTATCCACTTGGTAATGTATTCTGTTGCAGTTATAATGAACTTGTGTGAAGATGAAGGATGAATTTTTCCAACCAAGTTGAGTCCCCAGTGACAAAAGGGCCAGGATGTTGTGAATGGTTGCAGTTCCTGTGTTGGTGCATGTATAAGATTGCCATGGATCTGGCATTTAGAAAACTTCTTGGCGAAGTGGTAAGAATATTTTTCCATTGTAGGCCAATAGTATCCCATCCTTAGAAGCTTTTTAGCAAGAGTAGTTACACTTGAATGTGTGCCACAAATACCTTTGTGAAGCTCGTGTAAAGTGGAATCAGATCCATTATGATCAAGGCAACGAAGAAGAGTACCATCTAGACCTCGATGGTACAAAGTATCAGCAGTAAGGGTATAATGGGCAGCTTGTCGGATAAAGTTACATTTTTGGTTTCAGGATTGGTCAATAGGTAGAATATTGTTCTTTAGATAATCATATATTGGTCCATACAAAGGGGAATCCGAACCAGTCAAGGCATAGACAATATGGGATTCAGAGTGGTCATAGGCTGGGGAGAACAGTTGCTCTACCAGAAACTCGTAACGACTCTGTTGCTCTGGAATCTGTAGTAATGAAGCGATAGTAGCCATTGCATCGACTGCTTTTTTGTTCATCCTTGGTATTTGCTTGAAGGTGATGTGTACAAAATACTGTTTGAAGTCATCCACCATTCATTTGTAGGGTAGTAGCTTGTCATCTTTTGTCTGATAGTCGTTGTTGATTTGATTGACGACTAGTTGTGAGTCTCCGTAGACCTTTAACCTTGTGATTTTCCATTCTACGGCCATTTTGATGCCTATAACCAATGCCTCATATTCAGCCACATTATTTGTGCATGGGAACATAAGCCGATATGATCTTGGTATAGTGTGTCCTTCAGGAGTGATGAAGAGAATGCCAACACCTGAACCATGTTGTGTGTAGGATCCGTCAAAATATAAGGTCCATTGCTTGGTAGAAATAGCAAGAACGTCTCTGTCTGGAAATTCAATCTCCATAGTTTGTTTCCTGGTAGCAGTGCTTCAGCTAGTTGATCTGTAATTGCTTGTCCTTTGATAGCTCTTCATTCTATGTATTGGATATCAAATTCACTAAGAATCATTACCCATTTAGCCAATCGGCCTGTAAGAGCTGCCTTGCTGAGTAGATATTTGAGAGGATCAATTTTTGCCACTAGCTTAATTATGTGTGCTAGCATATAATGTCAGAACTTTTGAGAAGTGAAGACTACTATTAGACAAGCCTTCTCAATGAATGTATAGTTGAGTTCATAGCCATTCAATGTCCTGCTGATGTAGTATATGGCTCGTTCCTTTCCTTGTTGATCTTCTTGTGCCAATAGTGCCCCCAGTGATATATCTGTTGTTGAAATGTATAAAATGAGTGGCTTTCCTACTATTGGTGGTACTAGAACTGGTGGGTTTATTAGATACTATTTGATTTGATAAAAAGATTCAACACACTTGGCTTTCCATCTGAAAGGTACATTTGTATGTAGAAAATGATTGAATGGTAGAATTTTATCAGCTAGTTGATTGATGAATCGCCTGATTGATTGAAGTCGTCCTTGTAGAGATCTGAGCTGACTGATATTCTTTGGTGGTGGCATCTCCATAATGGTTTGTACCTTTGCTGGATCCACTTCAATACCTTTAGCTGAGACTATGTAGCCTAGTAACTTGCCTGATGTAACCCTGAAGACACACTTCTTAGGGTTGAGCCTGACTTGCAATTTTTCCAATCAATCAAAAATCTTTGTTAAGATGCTGAGGTGTTCTGCTCTAGTGAAGGATTTAGCTAGTAAATCATCCACATAGTCTTCCATGAAGGTATGCATCATGTCATGAAAGATTGTTGTCATTGCTCGTTGATAAGGAGCTCCTGCACTCTTTAAGCCAAAAGGCATAACATTCCAACAATACGTTCCCCAAGGATAGGTAAATGCTATTTTATCTTGATCCTCTGGGGCTATTTTTATTTGATTATAGCCTGAAAAACCGTCCATTAGTGAGAGCATTGCATGGCCCACCGTGAGGTCTACAATTATGTCGATACTGGGCAAAGGAAAGTCATCCTTTGGACATGCTTTGTTGACATTTCTGAAATCAGTGTAGATTCTGATACTACCATCTAGTTTTGATACTGGTACTATGTTGGAAATCCATTCTGCATAGTCGATGGGTCGAATGAATCTGACATCTAATAGTTTCTTCAGTTCAGCCTTGACCATGAGTGCTACCTGTGGATTCATCTTTTGTAGTTTTTGCTTGACTGGCTTAACTCCTGGAGAGATGGATAAGTGATGCATGATTAAGTGTGGATCAATTCCGGGCATATCTACGTATGACCAAGCAAAGTTAATTTGATTTTCTTTAAAAAAGATGATAATTGCTAATCTTTCCCCCTTTGTCAGAGATTCTGCCAGGTGTATATTTTTGGTTGCTTTTGTAGTACCGATGTTGATTGATTGAGTGGGCTCAATCAATATGGGTGATCACTCATGAAAATGTTTAGGAAGAGTGTCAAGTCTCCCATCCTTAGGTGCCTTAAAAAGGTTTTCACCCTCAGATGCGTCCTTTATTTTTACTTTTTTGTGATCTAGAGCTGCCATTGATTGGTTTTCAGCATCGAATCTTTTATTTGGTTCATTTTTGCGACTAAGAGACTTGGCACTCTCTTGGTTGCAAACATCGTTATCGTGTTCACTGGTAGAGCTTGTTTCCAGGTTAACGGTGCATAGGTAGTGGATAATAGATTCATCGTTTGGGAAAATTGGTATATCATGCATTTCAGGTTCATCCTAGTCAATAAGGTCGGGAAAGATAAGTGGTAAGGAATCGTTGGGTGGATCAAGTTCTGCTACTGGAAGTGTCAAGACATAGGTTTCATCATGATTGGTTCAGGTGCTAAATAAGTTTAGGATTTCGTTGAGGTCTTCGATGGTATCATCCTCTGTATAGACTTGTTCATAATGTTTCTGTTCACTTTCCTTAGCATCATAGATATTCTGTGGTCCAAATTTAGGTAGTCTAACTTCCGCGTTATGCTCTTCTTGAGAAAGGGATATGGAACTAGTATTTTTAGTGGTATCTCCAGTAGCATTTGAGCAGCTATCCCATTCATATTCAATGGAATTAGTCTCGGAGTTATTATCCCAGATCTTTTCAGTGCTGTAAATAGGTATGTTGTATGGTGAAAAGAGATCTTTGATAATTGATACCAGTTTGATAGTTTTTGCTGATTCTGTGTCGAATCTTGCTTCTACCTTTTGTATTTGCTCATATACTGTTCCTCCTTGGGGAGGAATAATGATATCAGGAGGTAGTTCTACTTTTTTAGATATTGGTGCTTGAATATGAGCTACTGCTATAAATATGGCCTTCTTGTGATTGAGGAGTTTCTCCCGATGTTGCTTCTTTTCTTTACGTTCACGGTCCTTGCGGATTGTTTCTATTGACTCAAATAGTGCTTCTTGCCAGGATTCTTCTTTGTACTTCTTCTTTGCTTTCCATTGAGGTTTTGGAGTTATGCGTGGTATCTTTCCTAGTAGGAAAGTGAGTTTACAGCCCAATCCTATTTTGTCTCTATTGAGCTGTGAAGGAAGGTCTATTGGTTTAGTGACTCCTTCTTTTCATTTTCCAATAGGTCCTTTACCATCATATCCCATTTGTTGCATGATTAAGTAACCCTTTCCATATAGGTGTGTTGGTAGAACTATGTCCAGAGTAGCTGCTCGATTATCTTCTTCCTCATCTTTGTATAACCAGCTAAAGGATGTCCTTTTCCTCTGATTCATGTGCTAGAGTGCCGAGTTGGATGAAGGTACCATCAAATTTGGTGATGGGCTGAGTTACCTGATGTGTTGATGTTGTAGGTAATCCATGAGATCTAGGTGATGCTGGTAAGTTGGCCAAGCACATGGGTTCCAAAGAGTATTCCCCCATGCCTTGTTCTTTGATTTGCATTTTCTACTTGAAATTTCCAGGTAATGATTCAAACTTTGCCTTCTGTAGATTTGATGTTGAGGATTTCTGTTTTTCCCTATTATGGGGAACCAAACTATCTTGGGCTGTCCCCATTGCATTACAATGTTGAAATGGATTATGATCAGCAGATATAGAGACCTCTTGTCTGTTATAGGGAAATTTGACACACTGGTGATATGTAGAAGGCACTGCTTGCATTTCATGTATCCAGGGTCGACCTAATAGAATATTGTACGTGAGGTCTATGTCTAAGACTTGACACATTGTATCCTTTTGTATGGGGCCAACTTGAATGGATAACAATACTATCCCTTTAGAGGATCTTTCCTCATCATCATATGCCTTTATAGTAATTTTTTTGCATGGATCAATAGACTCCTCTGAGAAGCCTAATGCACGGATAAGTTTTAAGGTACATATATTAAGTCCAACTCCTCCATCTATCAAAACTCATTTTACTCGGTGTTTATAGACGATGACTTCAATATGGAGAGGAGTGTTATGTGGATGACCTAAGGAAGTATTATCATGCTCTAAGAAGGTGAGATTATGAGGCCCTGTCATATGAGCGACCATGGCTTGGAATTTGTCAAAATCCAGATTTTGAGGTACATTGGTTTCCAACAGCACTTGTTCCAATATGTCTTTGTGTTTTGGCGATAATTTCAACAATTCTAGTATAGATATTTGAGCAGGAGTTTTGCGTAGTTGGCTGACTAAATCATATTGGATTTTTGGTGTAGTGTTCGTTGTTGTTGTGTGGCCCTTCAAGACATATTTTTGAGCTCTGGTTGTTACATTGACAGATTCATGATTATGCTGGTCTCGGATTGTGATGACGTTTACATGATTGTCTTCAGTTGATATGTGATTGATGGTATTATTGTAGATGTGATTGATATGAGCCCCACGTGTATCGTTCGAGGTTGAAGCTCCATCTTTGTTGTAGTTTGGAAGAGGATTCTTAAAGGCTCCATGGTCACCATTTGTTTTGAGACCATCCACTATTAAATCACCTCGATCAATCATGTCTTGAACAATGTTTTTCAATCTCATACAATCGTTCGTTTGATGACCTTTGTTGTGATGAAAATCACAAAAGTGGGAGTCATTCCACCAAGGTGGTTTGATTTGGGGTTCATAGTTGCTGATTGCGGGCAAAGAGATAATCTTGTTTGCTAGGAGTTCTTAGAATACTGACTCTAGGGATTGTCCCAGTGGTGTGAAGACACGTTTTTGGAAATTGTTGGTGCCGTCTCGTGAATTGTTATTAGGTCCTCGATTTGTGGTTTTGTTTTGAGTATCGTTGGTGTTGTTTGTGTTGGGTTGACCTTGATTGGTGTTTGGTGCATATGTGTTAGCGTCTGGGTTAGCACCTTTGGGGTTCTTTGTAGCTTGAGGATTTCCTGATAATGCGAGCACTGGCTGTTTAGATTTTGGATCTTGTGATTCATTGCCGCCTTCATTTCCATTGTTTTTGTTTCAAGTCCAGAATCTAGATTTGTCTAAGTTGATGTTATTTTGGTTATTGTAGTTTGATGAACTTGTTCCTTCTTTGAAGAATTTGAGCATTCCTTTCTTGACACATGCTTCTTCTACTTGAATGCCATTTTCAATCAATTTAGCGAAAGATGGTATGCATTGGAGTTTGAGCCCGTAACTCATCTCATCATTCAATTTGTCGATGAAAATTTCCATTTTCTCCTTTTCAGGAATGTCTTAAGGATATCATGAAACCATACGTCGCCAACGTTGAAGGAATACCATGAATGTTTCATTATTTTTCTATTTGGTGTTACAGATGTCTAGCATGGTTATAGCATGTTGAATGTTATAGGAATACTGAGTGATGAATTTGTTGACCAGTTCATCAAATGATCTGACAGGAGGTGTGATCTTGGATAACCATTCCATTTTTTGTCCTCCCAAACTTCTTGGGAATAACCTCATCAGATAGGTGTCATCATGAGAAAATTCAAGACTCATGGTACAAAATTCTCTAACATGATCACGGGGATCGCTTTTCCCATCGTACTTGTCAAATTTAGTCATGTCTGAATTCAGAGGAAAAGGGATCATGTGCAACCTTCTGTCAAATGGATAAGGACAAATTTCATTTAGTGAATACCGTACTATTGTCCCTTGTTGCATGCCTTGCATTTGTCTTTGTAACATTTGCATTTGTTGAGTAAGGGCAACCAAAGGTGCATTGTTTTGCCGAGGGAAGAGTTCTTCCCTTGCATTAATCCTGGGTTGAAATGGTGTATGGAACGGTAGGTTTTTCTCGGGGATGTGTTGCTCAGGGATGTTTTGTCCTGGTGTATGTTGTTCCGGTATGTTTTGTTCAGGAATATCTTGTTCAGGGTCGCGTGCTTCTCCTTCTCGTTGTCGTTCTTGATATTCGTAATGTTGAGATCTCGTTCTAAACATGTCTGTGTCAAAGTCTTCAGGGAGTTTAACCCCTTTGCTTGTGAGCATGAGCAAGTATTTTTCCTTGTCATTTTCCATGAGTCTTTCCACAAGTTTTTGGAATGAAGCACTTTCTTGGCATTCTTGAAAAAGTTCTTCAGAAATTTCAGTATCCTCTAGATGTGGACCTTCAAAAGGATTTCATAACCTCCGATTCATAATAGATTCTTCTTGTGCCTCGCTTTGTTTGTTTTGTTGAGAGCGAGTGACAGGCATTTTAGTAGAAGCTTTCTGTGACAAAGGAGACACAATCCTCTTCGATATGTTGCTCTGGGGTTGGTGGTTCAAATCGGGGTGTGTTGTAAGTGATGCACACGTTGGGAAAGAATGATGGATTGATCTTTCCTCCACGGTTTATGATTTGACTGAATGCGGATTTCTGGCAATATGCCCTAGTCTTCAAAGGTTCTTTGTCAAATTTGTTGGATTTGTTCTGAATATAAAGTTTGACGTGATGAAGGAATGTTCGATGAGATTTGAAGAGTTGACAATTGATGTATAAAAATTTATTTCTTTTGACAAATTTGGAAAAAATTGGTTGTTGTTTCTTCAACGTGGTGTTACGATAAATATTCTTTCTTCTCAGAAAATGGGGATTAGTCATGCATAAGCGATTCAATGGTTTCCTTTGATTTGTTTTGGATTTATTTGATCTTGTTTTGGAAACTCAAGTTTTACTTTATCAAAGTGAAGGGTTAGATGCTCCCTTATGACAAAGTGTGTCAAATGATATGGATAAAGTCTCCCGATATGGAAACTTGATTTGACAACCTGAGATTTTGAACAAGTGTTTTTGAGATATAATCCATGAGATAATAAAGGACCTATTCGTCACTTGTGACGATGTTTCCTGATTTTGATAGGATAGATATGTTTATCGTGTGATCAGTTTTGGATTCTGGACAACTTTTGTTTGACACAAAATTTGCTTAAGAAATAGTTTTTAATGCTTTGTTTTTGATACTCTGGTTTGATGAAGATGAAGCTAATGAAAGGATGCTCTCAAAAATGTTTTCAAAATTTTCAAAATTTTCCACTGTTTTGCCCACTATTTTTCTGGGTTTGATCACGTGCTAAAACAGAGACCGAATGCGCTACAGAAATTTCTTCACGTGCTAAGGAAAAGACCACATGCGCTAAGCTGCCCCTGGCTACGCGCTAACTATTTTAGACTGCTTATTTGGTTTTTTGTTTTTCTTAAAAGATCATGCACTAATATGGGCCTTCCATGCACTAACTGATAAACCTGATGCACTGATTTTTGACTCCTACGTGCTAAGTTGATGCTTCAATGCGCTAGGCTATTTTTTGGAAGTGCTAACTATCTCTGATTGTTTCTAGATTTCGATGAAGCGCTACTATGAATACTTTACATGCTAAAAATAGGCTTTGATGCGCTAAAGGATGGTTTTGAAGTGCTAAGAAGTTGCCTTAGGTTTTGACTGTTTTATGTGATTTTGGTGTTTTTGCCTTAGGTTTTCAATGTTTGATGGATGATTTTCTGAAGTAATAAATGCAAACACAACACACAATACAACCATTTTTGCCTAATCTAAACAGTAAGTGTATATTCTGTGAGGATGTGTTCAAATCCCCAATGTTTTAATAGGTTTGATTACTATGAATACACTTCCAAAAAGACTCTTTATTCAAGGGTCATAAGTAATACCATAGCCCACTAGTCTCGATAATCCATTAGCTCAAACAACCGTGTCACCCCTTAGAGGGCACCCATTTTTTTGCTTTTTGCCAGAAATTAACTCAAAGTGAATTGCTTCATAATTGAGTAGTTATCTTGGGAGATATATGGTGAGTGATCTTGGGGGCGGATTCTTCCCCACCCTTGCACTATGATATTACAAATGTCTGGTTACTGACTTGGCTCAAGGTTGCTATTTCTAAGGTTTGTAATCAGGCTTCCTATTCGGCCGTCAGTGATAAACTCCCTCAAGAGGCTTCCCAACCTTTAGAACAAAGGCTTTACGTATCTCGAGGATACTGGGGGAAGGCTAATTGCTACACACAACCGTTGAAAAGGACTTTCGTCACTTTCCACTTTTGATTATAGTGGGTTGGAACACTTGGCCTCAAAGTTGTTTCCCACTTAGGTCGTTCCCTTCACACCGGTCATAAATGGCTTTAAGAGTTGATTTCAACCCCTCGGGAAGGTAGGCCTACTAAAGGGTTTTACTTACTTGAAATACTAAAAGCATAAGAGTAGTCTGGTTTTTTGATCACCCAGTTAAGGGGAGAGCATATACCTTCTACTTTCGAGACAAAGCAATCAAGTTGTTCTTTTTATTTTGTCAATTCAATGATTTTCTAAGATCTATATGGAGACATGGCTCCACAAAACATGGTGTTTATTTTCTTTCCTCAAATCAATGATTATCGTAATCTAGGAAAAGAACCTAGTCAACAAAGCAAAACTTCGATTTGGTCAACAAAAGAAAATCAGCAAAAAAATAGGGGAATAACTTCCCTCTTCGATTGTAATTGATTTTTGTGACTTGGTGTGATTCTTTACTTTGCCCAAATTTAAAGATGGATCCTTTTATGCACCAAAGGATGGTGAAATTCTTTTTAAGCTCTTTGCAAAAATGAAAATTTGTATTGTTCTTTTTAGAGCCCAAATTGATAAATTTTCTCCTAGAAAAGCAAGAAAATTTTTGATTGTTGTTCGTTTTACTTATCCAAAATAAAAGTGAGTTCAGTTTTACTTAAACAAGGAAAAAAAGAACTTTGAATTTTGCCTAACTTAAAAAAGTTAGTAAAAATTTAAACTACTTTAATTCTAGCCTAAATAGATTTAAAACCTACAATCAAAATGTTAGTAACCTGCAAAAAAAAAAAAACCAATCAGTGAGTTAGCCAAAAGATGAATTCCATGGACTTCTACAAGTCTAAATTTTAATTTTTGTTACAAATTAGCTCTCTGTTTTCTGTCTATGATGCGCTACAGAACAGACTGTACGCGCTACAAGATGGCTATGATGTGCTACTCTGTTTCCCTAATGCGTTGTTTTGTATTTCTGATGCGTTGTTTTGTATTTTTGATGTGATGTTCTATTTTTCTCCCGCGCTGAGACCTACAAGAAAATGTTAGTGAGGACTATGTGCTAAACTAAGGATGTCACACGCTAGATGATGAAGCCCACGCGCTGAACAAAAAATAGGATGCGCTATACTGTTAACCGGATGCGCTAGGAAATGTTTCCCACGTGCTGATTCTTGTTTCCAGCGGACCTGCAAAAGTGGTTAAATTCAAAAACTGATTTGATATATGGGGTCGGGCCCATGGTGGGTGCCAGAAATGTATGCAGGAAAAGCGGGTCAATAGAACTCAATATGTGGAAAACGGAGCTCAAAGAGGCTTTGCTCACACACCCACAGAACTTGGTGCAAGCTATGGAGTCATGAAGTATGGCTCAGCTTCCCAAGGTTGGTTCCATGGTTCTCTATCTCACAAGGTCCCTCAAACCAATGTCTTTGCTCTCAGATCACTGAGCAAAGTGGTTTAGGGATGACAAATGTAAGAACGAGGGATGCTTTGGTTGATTTTAAGATGAAATGCATCCTAGGTTATACATGATCCTATAAATGCAATAAACTAGTTTATAAGATGACAAGATTATTAACAAGATTATCCTAGCATGCTATATTACTCTATGATTAAGCTAAATGATAAGGAAAATACTCGAAACATGCATATTTAGATTAATTCCTATTGAAAAGAGAGGCTAAATGATGAGCACAAATGATATATTAAAGCTTGCATGGATTTGAGTATAAGTGTGATGCTAAAGACTTGGATCCTAAAAAATGGAGGAATGAGAGCTCTATTTATAGCAAAAATAGGGCAATGGATGGCCAGGATTGAAAGATCTAATCAAGGGTTGAGTTTGAAAGTTGGGAATCCATGTTTGCAATTGTCACCAATGAAATGGTGACAAATGTCAACATAAGACTGGGTTGAGAAGAGAGGTAGGAAGCATTAAATGCTTGAGAAGACCTCATGGTTATCTTAGGGGGTAAGGGTTATGGTTAAGTTAGGATTACCCATTGGGTAAAGGTTTTACCCAAAGGATAAACTCTTGTGCAAAAGATTAAGGATAACCATGGTCAAAGCAATAAATGCTTGATGAGACCCTTGGGTTACATGGAGGTTGACTTTAGGGAAATTCTTTAGTCATGCTAGAGGGTTGAGTTAACCATTAATGGTTTGGGAGACTTTCAAAGTTAAGTGGTTGAAGCCTTTAAGGGTTTTCAAAGACTTTGAGGGTTTGAGAGGCGACTTCCCTTTGTTTAGGGATGTGACAAAGTTTAGGAAATTGGTTAGGTTAATTTAGAAGTGATTAGAAGAGTCTAGAAGGGGTTAGGAATAGGGTTTAGGAAGCAAGTGGGAGATGTAGGATTTTGCAAGTGGATGAAGGGATAATAGGATTTAATTGAATAAAATGAATTTAATTCAATTTGGTTGCAATTTGGGGAAATCAAATAAATTAGATTTATTCAATTTAGGGTAAACTATTTAATTAAATTTGAATTTAATTAAAAGTGGATAGAAGGGATTTAATTGAATGAAATGATTTATTCATTAAATGTCAAAAGAGGCCTAGTGAATTTAATTTAAATAAATTGAGTAATTTACTTAATTTAAATAGAGGAATGTGGGTGATTCAATTAAATAGAGAAATGAACATAAAATATTCATTTAGGAATATGGTCATTTTTATATGTCTACAGTTACTATTTATGCATTTACTATTTTAGGATTCCACAGAGCTATAATCCCTCTTGAAGCTCCCTGAGCCGAAACATGCAATGATTTCCATTTTTTCCACTTGTGACTAGTGATCTGAAAAAGTATCCTGAGAGGTTTTGGTTTCTTGAACATAACAATATCAGCTGTTGTTGAATCAAGCTGGTGCTTAATTTGATTCCTTTAGTTAGAGGCATTAATGCCTCTGACATTCCATGAAATGATTCTCATTAAGGGCGAGGAGAGCAACAAGCCCTCCTCAGCCTTTTAATAATAGTAAATTTACCATCTAATGTGGATTGAATTCCAATTGCTATTTCCTCTTTCAATTTAGCTGATTTTGGTTTTCTCCCTCTTGGTTTTGGTGAATTAGATAATGGAGAGAGACTGGTAGGTGATTGGGAAATTAAAAGAGATTGTGAGAAATCATATGGGGGGGTCTTGTTGGCTTTCACAATCTATTTGGTAATTGTTGACCTCTACTTCCATATTACTAGACAGAATGTCAGTATGACAGTCCTGAAACACAATTGGCATAACTGTTAAGTGATATGGGAGCAATTGATCATCCTCATTTAGAACATCTTCAAATATTTCATCAAATAATTGGGAACGAACTGAATGTAACATTTCGTTGGCATTTTGATCTAAGTTGTCTAATGATTTTTGGACCTTGGGTTCCTCATACCACTTAACTTCCCGCACTGGGCATAGCCAATTATTAGCTACTTGGCCTAGATTGTCTGGTGATCTTTGCACATCCAGCTCCTCATACCATTCTAGTGACCTCTTGTAACATGGGAAAGGATTTCTACTATCTTCCTTAAAGACATTCAATACATCAAGAGGCCGATTAGATGTAGACAATATAGAGACCAACATATTTATTTTACTAAGGATTACTGAAAATAAGCCATTCGCCTTCCTTGGAGAGTATAATGAAGTAAAACCCATGCTCTTAAAATTTTGAGAGGGAGATATCATCCTAGACACAAGAGTATTACCAATTTCCTCTGGTGCATGCAAGCATAGGAAGTTGGTGAAAGTCAAACCTTGATCCTTCTGATTGAAAAATTGAAGTGCAAATATTAACCAGTTGACTAGTGATCTTTGCACCTTGGGTTCCTCATACCACTGAACTACTCGAAATGGGTATAACTAGTCATTAGCTACATGGCCTAGATTATCTGATGATCTCTACACACCCAACTCCTCACACCATTGTAGGGGCCTCTTGTAACATGGGACAAGATTGCTACTATCTTTCTTAAAGGTATTCAATAAATAAAAAGGCCGACTAGATGTAGACAATCTAGAAATCAGCATATTTATTTTACTAAATATTTTTGAAAATAAATCATTCACCTTCCTTGGCGAGTATAATGAAGTGAAACCCATGCCCTTAAAGTTTTGAGAGGGAGATAACATTCTGGCCACAAAAGTTTTACCAATTTCATTTGGTGCATGCAAGCATAAGAAGTTGGTGAAAATAAAACCTTGATCCTTTTGATTGAAAAATTGAAATGCAGATATTAACCAGTTCCAATTTGAATAGGTATTGATTGTGTTTAACCTTTCAGAAGACAATATCTATAGTTCGTGATTTGGAGAATGGTTCTTATGCTTAGAAATAGTTGTCCTAGAATGATTATTATGGTTATTATCAACTTGAATGTGTTGAATGGGAATATGACTGTCATGCAAATCCACACTTGGTCTAGAGGCAAACAAATAAAGGGATGGATCTGTGGAATGATCATCACATACTTTTATTGTTTGCTTCAAATATTGTTGACATTGAGCATTGAAATGTCTCAAAACGTCTAAATGAGAATCCACTATTTCAGGTTCTTCAAGAATGATAGTTTGCTTCCAAGTACCAAATTTGGAAACAACTGAGAAACTGTCTAGTGCCATTTTTGATGTGTCCAGAAGCAAGCACACTCGAATTGGAAGATGAGTAAATTCAAAAGGAATAAGATCATGCTTAATGGAAATTCCAATATGGTTTGCAAATAACTCAATCAGTTCTAAGTTTCTATATTCCAAAGGTAAGGATGACAAAGAGATCCATAAGGGGGCAAATTTACAAATTGCAGAATCCGTCTTGATATTTGGTATCCATGGGATAGTGAAAAGACCAAAACCCTTACAAAACTAACCCTTAAACTTATGGACCATGTCCCTAGAATTTTTTGATCAAAATATTACAATAAAAAACCTTGATCCATTATCAATGTAAAAAATCTCCTTAACCCCTTTCCAACATTTCTCAGCCCATGACAATAAATCAACAGATGAAGGGGAGGATTTCCAAAACTTACCAACAAGCGCTCTTTCTCAAAGATGCAAAATTTGAGGCATAATAACTTGGTCTGGGAGAGTAACTTTGTATTACTTATCAAGATGGCTTGGTTCAGGAGTAGTCGCATTATCTTTCTTTTTGACTGGCAATTCAATCTATTCTTTATTCAACTTTTTTTTCCTCCAATTTTTTAAGGGCTCATCAACTGGTCGAGGGTGGACCTCCTCAACCGATCTGTATTTGCCAAGTTGCCTATCAAAATTTGGGTTAAAGCGCGCTCTAACAGTGAAATCTAAAGAATCTCGACTCTCTACACTATCAAGCTTTGGGTTGAAGGGCGCTCTAAGAGTGGAATCTGAAAACTCTTGGCTCCCTGCAATTAGAATATTGTTCAGATAGGAGAGGAATTTGGGATTACATACCGGTATATTGTTAGGCCAGGAAGTATAAGAAGGTATAGACTGGCCGTAGGGTATATTTGTACTTTTGAAATCTACTTCAGTACGACTTCTCAGATGATCTAAAAAGCCTAAACCCCTGACAGGATCCCGTGAATGTTCAGAACAATAGCCCTCGTAGTTATCAAATATTGGCTGCTTTTTTTTGGATACTCTTTTGAACGGGGGTCTTTGATATTGTTAGGTATTCTAGTTATGCTTGTTCCTTTGATAATCCCAGTGAAAAATCTTGTATCCCATGTAATTCCATTAGCTTGGTTCCTGCCATTTGTTGCTATTGGTTTGGTACACGTTTTTTCTCATAGTTTCAATTTTTTTCCTTCCTGCCCGTCCAACTCCTACAAACCACATCCTCGCATGCAATGAAAATTTCTACAATTGAGACTAAATCTATGTTGTTAGTTTGATCTTGTATTATTTACATTCACAATTTTATTTCTACTTGTTTGCACTATTTATTCTGGGTTATTCACTTTTTTAGATTCTAACATGGTATTAAAGTAACTTTTGCGCGAGAAAATATTTTAATTTCTTTTTTTAGGAGGGATAATTATTTTTTGTAGCTTTTTTAAAAACTTGATATGTTATTCTCTTGTGTCTTCTGTTGATCTAGAGAATCATAAAAGTTTTATGAAAAAAAATATCTGTAGGGTCTTGTACAAATATATTCTAAAATTTGGGTGTTTGCAACATTTTGGTAACCTTTGTAGTATTTTTATTTGTTGCATGGCATCCAAAAGGCTCAAGGAAGTTTTTTTTGGATTTTGTTTCACCAAAATGAAAGATAGAAGGACACAACAACAAATGAAAGTTTAAAATTTGAAATCTCTTCAATTTGGAGCCATTTTCATAAGAATTTTTTTTATAGGTTTCGTTCCCAAAGTTAAAAATCTATTAGGGTAGCTATTAATTTTTGCATATAATTAATATATTTTATAGACATTAAGTCATAAGTAAGAATTTTTGTCAAAAGAGTTGTTAGTTTAAGGAAAATTAAACATGTTTCTCAAAAATTTGTATCTTTTGATCCAAAAGTCATTTTTTTGCAAGTGAGATTTTATGAGAAACATGGAGATGAGAATTTTCCCTCCATACAAGGTTTGATTAAAATTTTCCATTTTTCTCTAGATATTCCAACTTGAAGCTAGTACTTACTTTTTTCTTCAATAGGCCATAACTTTCAGCTCAAAACTTCATTGTTGCAAATTAATAGGCATTTGAAAGGTATTGAACATAACTACAAAGCTAATTTTTTATATTTTGTATCAAGAGTTTTACTTTTTGTCATTGTGGCCCTTCAACTATTGTAATTTGGGAAAAGCCTTGTAATCATACTAAACTATAATGTTTCAACATTGTAGTTTCTAGGGGGTAATTTTTGAGACTAGTGATAAGGGTGAGGGTGTACTGGTGTTCTTGTATTCTCTTTCTTTCAACACTTCATTTTGCATTTTTTCATCATAGTTCAAACAACAATTCTTATTCTAAGTCCTTGCAACTATTTTGAATGCAAATCATGTATGATAATATACTTAAGAAAATACAGTTTTCATAGGATAAGAATGGACTAGAAATTGAACCTACAGTAGATATAAAAAAGCTCAAGTGATTTAATAGATGTGATGAAACATATGGAACTTTGTGTTTACCCATTTCTCTTGGTTTACTCATTCATATTGAATCCTTGAGTACTCTGAATGAAATATGGACAAAGCTTTAAACTCTATTTGAAACTCATGATTCATTGAGGGGTCATATGTTGGAAAATGAACTAATAAGTCTAAGTTTAGGCAAGTTTAACACAATCTATAATTTCTTTACAAAATTTGTAATCAGTTTGGCTATAATTAAATGAATATAGAATTGAAAAGAACGATGGACAATTGATTATAAGTATTCTCTCTAAGATAAGTTCTGAATATTTAGTATTTGTTTCTGTTGGCATATGTGCAGAGTTGGATGACATGATGATATTGTATGTTGTCATTGATGTCAATATGCTAAAGTATGAACTGGTATATTGAAGAAAGAAAACTAGCAAGTGAACTGATATGATGATGTGAACCGGTATATGCAAAAAGGTGGACCGATATGTTGGAATGTGAACCGGTATTTGCAAAGTTTGTATCAGGGTTTCATTTGATATGACTACCGATTGGTAGTTTCAGCTTCAGGGTTTTCGGTTGATGCATTCCAAGTATGTGTGATTTGACCGATGATATTCTGTGATGAGTTAGCATTAAAATGAAGATGAGATTGCGTTGCCACATCAACCTTGTGCATGTGAAGAATTTCCTTGAGGATCTTGCATGAAGAAGATTGATTCTATCCACCTCAGGAATGTGTAAAATCTCAGTAGACAGAGGAGAGCATGTGATGGGTTATTAGCTTCCAGAAGCGGCGAAGAACAGATGATTGGGAACGTCTTGAGATTTGTTCAAGATTATTTTACTCTATGCAATGTGATTAAACGGTCAGGATTAGACCGACTGTATTGTTAACCTAGATGCTTAGGGTTTTAGATTTTGGCTACCGACCTAATTGTTGTCTACAAGGTCGATGATGATTTGCATTGTGAAGTTGTTGGCAAATGTTATGTGTGTATCCAAGTGAAGAGATACTTGACTCTTGCCAGACCGGTAAAGTGAGTAGAGATCCACAGAGTGTAATTGGAGATGTAAAGGAACTAAAGTGGATCTGCCTTGGCATTAAGTGCTGTTATTAGATCAGTGTATTACCTGTTGACTTCTAACCATTTTAGCAGTTGGAAAATCCCTTTACTGAGTAGCTTTAACAGGCTTTTTGTAAATCCTTTAACAGGGTGACTCAAAATCATTGAGTTCTTTAAATCCTCTGATAAGGTAACCTTTAACAGGGTTTTAACCTCTAACCGGGTATTTAGCCATCCCTTAACCGGGTGATCCCTAGCAGGATCAGTTCCTAGCAAAACCTGTTGTAAAGTCCTTAACCGGACTAGGCTCCTAACAGAGCGGACTTTAGAAGAGTTGAAGAACAACTTGCAGTGGGTATTCATCCCCACTGTGGTTTTTCCCAGTTGGCTTTCCACGTGAAAAATTAGTGTGTTATGTGTGATGCTTTTTCATGTGATGTTTTAGTGCTTTCTGTTAAGCAGTAATGCAAGCTGATCTAGTGGTCATTATATTTCTGATGTATTACTTGTTTAAGCATATGGGTGAAGTGGAAATGAGATAGTAGGTTTTGTGAAGATCTAAGTGTTACCAGTTTATGACTTTTGCAGTCACTGTGTTTTACCGGTATTGCCTTGATTTAGATCGGTGATGCTATTTACCAGTTAGTGCAGTCTTTGTAGTTTAAGTTGTTAAAGAATTTTTTGTCTATACTGATTCAGTCCCCCTCTCAGTATCTGTTGAAGTATTTATTATTCATCATTAGTCATCAATTGGTATCAGAGTGTCCTCTAGGTCCTCTATGCTATAAGCTTAACCGCTTGAGGAAAAGATCCTATTCTAATGATGAAGAGGGAAGGTCCTAACTTCAATAGAGATAACTTTAAGATATGGAAGGACAGAGTGAAGATATACATTAAAAGCATGGGTGCTCAACACTGGAACTATGTTGAGAATACTTAAGTTGTCCCTACCGGTACTCTTGCTGATGATCAAAGAAGAGAAATTTAGGAGAATGGGCAAGTCATGGAAGCTCTTATCAGCAATCTATCTGATATTGAGTTTATAGATGATCAAGACAAAGACAATCCCAAAGATGTATGGGATACTCTGGAGTCTATCTATGGCGGTGATGAGCATGTGAAGCAAGCTAAGGAAGAAAGCATTAGAGGAAAGTTTAAAGACATGCAGATGGTTGAAGGAGAGACCATTCAACAATATGGGATAAGAATTAAAACTGTTGTTGGATATATCAAGAGTGTAGGAGGTACAATGGATGATTCCACCATTGTTAGCAAAGTTTTGAGAACCTTATTACCAATCTATGCAATAAGGGTTGCCACTATTCAAGAGTTGAGATCTATTGACAAGACAAAGGTATCCCTTGATTCTATCATTGCTAAGTTGACCGCATATGAGCTAAATAGTTATGATGGCAGTGTTCATAAGACTGATTCAACTTTTAGAGCATTTGCTGCACTATCTAGAAAGGGTAAAGAAGTTGGTAGCAGCTGTGAACCTAGACAAAGCAGAGATATGGATGATGAGGAGATCCTGATGGAATTTGAAGCTCTTCTGGCCAAGAGACTTCCTAAGGGAGTTGGAAAATACAAAGGTAAGCTCCCTTTGAAATACTTTTCTTGCAATAGGATAGGACACATTGCTGTCAACTATCCTAATAGTGATAATAATGACAAACCATAGAAGTTTAAAAAGTTCAAAGGAGGAAATATGAGAAACTGTCTTGTTGCAGTTGATGAAGGTGTCACTGATGATGAATCAGAAGATGAAGAAAGTGAAGACATAGTGTTTGTAGCTGTTAAGGAAGATGTGTCAGACAAGGAGGCTCTTGTCTGCCGCTTTGATAATTCTAATGAGTGGATTATTGATAGTGGATGTTCTCACCACATGACTGGTGATCGGAGAAAGTTTCTGTCTCTGGAAGAGTATGATGGAGGTGTAGTTCGATTTGGTAATGATGCACCATGTATGGTAAAAGGAAAAGGGTCCATCTCTCTAAATGGAAAAAATAGTGCTGATAATGTGTATTGTGTAGAAGGTCTTAGGCATAACCTTTTGAGTGTTGCTCAGCTGAATGATAAAGGACTTACTCTGGAATTCAAAGATGGAGTGTGCAAAATAAAAGGAAAGAGTGGTGAACTGATGGCCACCGGTATGTAGACCAAAGGTAACTTGTTTCAGTTGAATACAAATATCAGTCAATGTCTAATGGCTAAGTTTGATGACAGTTGGATATGGCATAGGAGACTTTGCCATGTAAATTTTGATAACATTGTGAAGGCTAGTAAGATCAAGGCAGTTAGAGGATTGCCTGTGCTGAACAAACCGAAGAATCCTTTGTGTAGAGAATGTCAATTGGGGAAAATGTCTTCCTCAACCTTCAAAGGTAAATATTTCATAGCAGATAATTTACTTGATCTCGTGCATACTGATTTGTGTGGTCCTATGAAAACTAGGAGTGATTCTTACTGATGATTGCTCAAGAATGATGTGGGTCACATTCTTGAAAGACAAGTTTGAAGCTTTTGGAAATTTCAAAGCCTTCAGAGCACTAGTTGAAAAGGAAAGTAGTAAGAGGATCAAATGCCTTAGAACCGACCAAGGAGATGAGTTCACTTTTGGAGAATTCAATAAGTAATGTGAAGAGAACGACATCAAGAGGCAACTGTCTGCCCCCCGGACTCCATAGCAGAATGGCCTAGCAGAAAGGAACAATCGGACTGTAGTTGAAGCAACCAGAATGATGCTGATTCAAGGGAAGGTTGCTCACACTTTTTGGAGAGAAGCAGTGAGCATTGCAATCTACACTATGAACCGGGTACTCATCAAGAAAGGTAAGGATAAAAATCCTTATGAGTATTGGACCGGTAAGACTCCTGTAGTAAGCTACTTTAGAGTGTTTGGTAGCAAGTGTTATATCAAGTGGAGTGAATACCAAAGCAAGTTTGATGCAAAATGTGATGAGGGAATATTCCTAGGGTATTCCACCAAGAGCAAAGCTCTTAAGTGTTTTAACAATAGGACTCAGAGAATTGTTGAAAGTATCAATGTTAGAGTTGATGAAACTGCTGAGAAACCTGAGGAAACTGGTAGTGAGCAAGCGGTAGATGAACCGGATGTAACCTTCTAGGAATTGGTCGCAAAATAACCAAGTACAAGTAACAGTGCTCCTACACCAGTAGATGCTGATGTAGATGATGATGAAGATGAGGATGAAGAAGAAAAGCAAGAGGAATTAGTTAAGATCATTCCTAGGTATGTAAAGTTGCATCATGATCCAAAGCAGATCATAGGAGATAAGGATGCAGGAATTATTAGAAGAAGAAAGGTCAGAGAAATTTCTTGCATGATTTCTGAATTTGAGCCCAAAACATTTAAAGAAGCACACAAAGATGAAGACTGGATTAAGGCTATGGAAGAGGAACTTGACTAGATAGAAAAGAATGGTACATGGTCTTTGGTACCCAGACTTGAGCACAAAAATGTTATTGGCACCAAATAGGTTTTTAGAAGCAAGATGAATGAAGATGGCACAATGGTAAGAAACAAAGAAAGATTGGTATGTAAGGGGTGTGCTCAAGAAGAAGGAGAAGACTATGGAGAAACCTTTTCTCTAGTAGCTAGATTGGAAGGAGTTTGAATTCTACTTGCATATGCAGCCTTCAAGGGATTCAAAGTGTATCAGATGGATGTGAAATCTGTATTCTTGAATGAAATACTTGAAGAGGAAGTGTATATAGAGCAACCGGATGGGTTTGCCCTATCAAAAGATAGTGATATGGTGTGTAGGCTACATGAAGCCTTGTATGGATTGAAGCAAGCACCTAGAGCATGGTATGAACGTTTACACTCTCATCTTGCGAAGATTGGATTTGAAAGAACAAGTGAAGATAGCAATATCTATCTGAAATCAGAAGGAGATCAGATTCTGATTTGTGAAGTGTTTGTTGATGACATAATTTTTGGTGGAGATGACAAGACGAGTCATGCATTTGCAGATGAAATGAAGAAGGAATTTGAGATGTCACTAATTGGAGAGATTAAGTTCTTCATTGGACTATAGATTCAAAAAATGAAAGATGATATCTTTATCACTTAGTCCAAGTATGTCAAAGAGGTGTTGAAGACCTTTGACATGGAAGAAAGCAAATCGGTTGGTACACCAATGATGACCGGTTGTAAATTGTCAAAAGAAGATGACTCAGCGTTGGTGAATGAGAAAGATTACCGGTCAATGATTGGTAAGTTGCACTATGTAGTACACAACAAACCGGACATAGCACATGCAGTGGGCATTGCTGCACATTTTCAGAAAAGTCCAAGAGAATTCCACTTGGTAGCAGTCAAGCGGATTCTTAGATATCTGAAGGGAACTATAGATTATGGATTGTGGTATCCATACAGTAAAGATTTCAATCTCAAAGTGTTTACTGATGCCAATTGGGCTAGTAATGTGGATGATCTAAAGAGCACAACCGGTGGTGCATTCTTTCTCGGTGGTAGACTAGTCTCATGGATGAGGAAAAAGAAGAGTTGTATCTCTCAGTCCACAGCAGAAGCAGAATATGTAGCAGTATTTATGAACTACACTAAGACAATTTGGATGAAGCATGTATTAAGTGGTTTCAAAGTCCCTGTATCTAAACCGGTGAGTATATTTTGTGACAACACAAGTGCAATTAATATTTCCAAGAATCTGGTATTGCATGCTAGAACCAAACACTTTGAGCTCAAGTATCATTTCTTATGGGAGAAAGTTCAGAACAAAGAGGTTGTATTGGAACATGTTTCCAGTAAGGAGTACTTAGCAGATATATTCACCAAGCCTCTACTGAAGGCTACATTTACCTATTTAAGAGGTGAATTAGGGGTGCTACCCCTTCAAGAGGTGAACTAAAGGTATATGCTCCACATCAGTCAGGTATTGCATTGTCAAATATTTTTAGGATTGATGTGTTGAAGGATACTACTCCTTAGGGGGAGCAACATAGTGGAACATGGATGTTTGTGCCTCCACTTTGGCATTATTGTCAAAAGGGGAGAAGATGTGAAGCAGAGAAGATATTTGTAGTATTGGCTACACATAATATGGAAGAGATTGGGAGAAGATGTGAAGCGGAGAGATATCTTTGTATATTGCCATCAATGCCAAAGGGGGAGATTATTGGCATATGTGCAGAGTTGGATGACATGATGATATTGTATGTTGTCATTGATGTCAATATGCTGAAGTATGAACTGGTATATTGAAGAAAGCAAACTGGCAAGTGAACCGGTATGATGATGTGAACCGGTATATGTGAAAAGGTGGACCGGTATGTTGGAATGTGAACCGGTATTTACAAAGTTTGTATTGGGGTTTCATTTGATATGACTACCGGTTGGTAGTTTTAGCTTTAGGGTTTCCGGTTGATGCATTCCAAGTATGTGTGATTCGATAGACAACATTCTGTGATGAGTTAGCATTGAAATGAAGATGAGATCATGTTGCCACATCAGCCTTGTGCACGTGAAGAATTTCCTTGAGGATCTTGCATGAAGAAGATTGATTCTATCCACCTCTGGAATGTGCAAAATCTCAGTAGACGAAGGAGAGCGCGTGATGGGTTATCGACTTCCAGAAGCGGTGAAGAATAGACGATGGAGAACGTCTTGATATTTGTTCAAGATTGTTTTACTCTATGCAATGTGATTAAACGGTCAAGATTGGACATGCTTAGGGTTTTACGTTTTGGCTACCGACCTAATTGTTGTCTATAAGGTCGATGATGATTTGCATTGTGAAGTTGTTGGCAAATGTTATGTGTGTATCCAAGTGAAGAGATACTTGATTCTTGCCAGACCGATGTAGTGAGTAGAGATTTGCAGAGTGTGATTGCAGATGTAAAGGAACTAAAGTGGATCTGCCTTGGCATTAAGTGCTGTTATCAAATCAGTGTATTACCTGTTGACTTCTAACCATTTCAGCAGTTGGAAAATCCCTTTACTGGGTAGCTTTAATAGGGTGACTCAAAATCATTGAGTTCTTTAAATCCTCTAACAAGGTAACCTTTAATAGGGTTTTAACCTCTAACCAGGTATTTAGCTATCCCTTAACCAGGTGATCCCTAGCAGGATCGGTTCCTAGCAGAACCTGTTGTAAAGTCCTTAACCAGACTAGGCTCCTAACAGAGTAGACTTTAGAAGAGTTGAAGAACAACTTGCAGTGGGTATTCATCCCCACTGTGGTTTTTCCCAGTTGGGTTTCCGCGTGAAAAGTTAGTGTGTTATGTGTGATGCTTTTTCATGTGATGTTTTAGTGCTTTCTGTTAAGCGGTAATGCAAGCTGATCTAGTGGTCAGTATATTTCTGATGTATTACTTGTTTAAGCATATGGGTGAAGTGGAAATGAGATAGTAGGTTTTGTGAAGATCTAAGTGTTACCAGTTTATGACTTTTGCAGTCACTGTGTTTTACCGGTATTGCCTTGATTTAGATCGGTGATGTTGTTTACCAGTTAGTACAACCTTTGCAGTTTAAGTTGTTAAATAAGTTTTTGTCTATATTGATTCACCCCCCCCTCTCAGTATGTGTTGAAGTATTTACTGTTCATCATTATTCATCAGTTTCTACCTTCCATGCTACTAAGGGTGCACTTGGGAATCAATTGTCCATGCCATTCTTGGATGATATTTCTCTTAAATTGGAGTAGGATATGCTAATCTAGATGGGAAATATAAAATCCTTTAAGTCACATACCTAAATGCCAAATAAGGCACAAAATAACATAAAGGAAAAAGTAGTAACAATAAGGATAAGTAACAGAGGAATAATAAGGAGTAAATTTTTGAAGAAACAAATTGATCACTTGACATACATTCTTTAAAAGAACGATATCAATGTTCCTAAATCAGTAAAACATAGTTCAAGCGAGGGGTCTGACGAGTCTAAAGAAATAGTAAGGGGAAAGGAAAAGGTGAGGCCTTTATAACAATTTCTTTAGCACAATGCACTTGGGTTCTTGATTTGTGTGTCTCTCAAGACATGTACTCATTATAGGATGAACTTGCATATTTGGAGCCATGTTCCATGCCTTCTATTTTGATGGATGATAACACTTCTATTGAGGTGTGTGGGAGAGGGTTTGTTGATGTGGAAGATGACACATTCCTTGATGTTTTTTGTGTTCCATCACTATCAACTAATCTCCTATTAATATATAATATTACTCCCATTGGTTCAAAAAAGAAGGTTGAATTATGTCCCTATTTAGTGATAATTCATGAGTTAAATAGTGATTTCAAAACTAAAATTGGGAGAGAATATCAATAGTCATGAATTAATTTATTTCTTACTTTTTTTATTGATCCACATTTTTCTATTGTACTCACTCATTTTTATGAAGTGAATAATTTGTGGCATTAGCAATCTGGACACTTGAGCTAGCACTACTTGTAGTAACTTAGTAAGCATGACATGGTTACAAGATTACCTTCAATTCACTTTTCTAATGGTATTTGTTAAAGATGCATTCTTGGAAAGCATCCATAAGAGTAATTTGATAAGGGAAAATCTTGGAGAGCTTCACAATTTTTTCTGAGTTGGTGCATAGTAATTTTGTTGGACAATTTCTACTATGAATTTTACTAGATCATCACAGGTGATATTTTTTCTTACGCCACATGTTTCTATATGTAGAGAGAGGATTATGACACAGGAGTTTGTAGGTGAAAGATGTTGATAATGATAATGTCCATCTCCTAGTCCAATGTTGGACCTATTATTGGGAAAAAAATTATGAAAAATCCAATTATGTTGTCTTTGAAGAATGTTTTATGAGAAGAGTATTGAATTTCTTTGGAGAGGACCAAATCAAGTAGCCAAAATAGATAGTGAAATTATTGAGGCCAATAGAGAGAATTTATAACTTGGGAATATACATAATTGGGGTGATTAGTTCTTGCATACACACACCATTGCCATCAGAATATACAAATGTACATTTAGCCCTCACATATTTCCAAAATTTGTTGCCAAAAGATTAGCATATCTTGAAGTCATGTGTTAGTTGAATGAGTAGGACAAGGCTCAAATAAGAGGATGAAAGAAGGGATCTTTATTTATAGAGTAGGATGTTATAGTAAGTTACCTCATCATTGAAGAGGTAATTGAGAAAATAGGGAAATAGATAAGTATCACGAGGGGAGAAGAGCATAGAAGAAAGATCAAAGTAGATTACCCTAGTGCCTATGAAGATGAGTAATATCCAATCCTTAGGATTCAAAAGATGTTGACAAATGCAAAAGCCCTAATTGGCAAGGCCCCTACAATAGAGGATATGCCTAGATATCAAATAGATCGTACTATTCTAGTTAAACATTATGTCTAGGCAAATAGCGATTACACTTATTATGAGAGATATCAAGTTGTTGTGTCTAGGAAAAGAGTGAATACATAGATTAGGAGAAATCTCAAGTTATTGTTTCCCCTAAAGAGTAACCTATAAAGAGACAAAAGGTCATTGACTTGGAAAGTGGAGGAGAATAAATAAAGATTGAAGATATTGCAAAAAAAAATTGTAGAGTAAGAAGTTATCAAACCAATATCTTCACCTCCAAGTGTTTCAATGCTTGTCATGCCAAGGAGAGGAATGGAGATAAATTTGAAATATCCTAGTGATGATATGAATGACACAAGGGCCCTATATTCTCAACAATTTTTGGTAGATGATGAATTGATGAAGACCCACAAATTCAAGGATTTTGTCATCAGAGAAAAGAGAGATGAATCTAGAAGAGGGTTGATAAAGCAAAGGAAAATATAGAAACCTCACAATAGATGAAATTTATCAAAAGATGTTGTATGAAGTAGATTTTAATTTTAGAAAAATGACTCTTGAAGAAGGAAGAAAGTTAGTGTAGAAGAATGGTTTAATTTTGCACCTTGATTAGGATATAACCTCTGTACTTTCTTTGAACACAATAAGGAGACAAGATTGAGAAGCATTTGTTGGAGTATGGTTAAGGTTACTTAGGCATCCAACATTATTTGTAATTTATTTAGTACATTTAATAATTGATTGGTAGTTGGTTATCGGTTATCTCTACAGGCATAAATATATTTTGCATCTCAATATCAATTCATCTCATTTTGGTGAAATAGTTTTTGCTTCTCTCATATTTTGAAGGTGGTTATTTGTAGATTATTCTCTTGAGAGGTGGTTTACACCAACACCAACATGGTACCAGAGCCAACAATGTTGCATCTCCTTCTGCTGAGAGTTTTCATCAGTGTTTGGGGTCCCTGCAAGTGATTATTAAATTGGGGAGTTGGTGCATTTGGTGGTTGCAGTGCCATTTCAATTGGAACTCATTCCATGCCCTTCCCATTATTTGTAGGTAGTTTATTATTGGAAGAAAAGTGCTCCCATATTTGATCAAGTTTCACAGTGTAGGTGTTTTTCACCCACACTTTCTTGCTTAACTAGCATTTATTTTGCTTGTATACTGAGGCCCACACTTTTACTTTGGTAACAATGCCTATTATTGTTCATCCACGTTCAAAGGTTTTGTTAGCATGGAGAGTTTTCATGTTTTGCATGCGTCAATATTTACCTACTTGGCATTACATATTATGGTTCATATTATGGGCTTTTCTAGTTTAGCAAACATTTTTTAATGTGCTTTGGTTGGGCATCTTTGCATAGTTTGGCACATTGATATATGGTGATCAACATTTAATTATATTTCTCCAAAGTGAGTTTTACATGATTGCAATCACATTATGTTGGTATGAGACCATATGATCTGGTTGAAACTTGAGGATTCAAGTATTTTTTTGTGGCTTGTATTCATTGGTAGCTTTGTAGTTTTTCATTGTCACATATTTTCTATGGCAATACATCTTAAACAATGGAGATTTCATGGCATTTTTAATCGATTCTTCATTGATTTGTGGCCATTTCAAATTTCAGTGGCATTTGTATTCATACTAGAGGTTGAAATCTAATTGGTTGCCATTTGTGGTGGTTGGCAGAGGGTATTCAAAACAAATTCATGGGGCATTAGGTTGGTTCGTGTTTTTGAATTGCTACGTTTATTGCATTCTCATTGAAGATCAAAACCTTCATCATTTAGTGGCTCACTTGGATAATCATGGAATCAACACCTATATCAGAACTCTCTCTCTTGCAAAGCTTATTGGTCAATCAATATTGCGTAGACTTTGTTCTATTAAATTCATGCATGAAATATTTCTTTAGGGTTTCATTCATTCTATGCAACAAAGTGAAGTGGTGGGTGGATGATATTGCTTTGGTGTTTATAAAGGGGACTTTATTCCCATGTCCATGGTGTAGGAGCCATTTTGGGGTTTTTATAACCCAACACACACTCAATACCTTGAGAAACCCATGGAAGGTTCTTGTGTGAATGGACAAGCTTGGTAACTTGGTGTCTTGTGTCTTAGCTTTTGACATTGAATTGGTGTGGTTGGCCTTCCAACCTATTTGATATCATTTAATAAGGCCCACTTTTTTCTTGTCCCTACATAATCTTGTGGTCATGTGAGCAACCATGCATTAGCTCCCTTGGTGTCTCAAAAGTACCTTTTCATAGGCCTTTTTTCATTTTGGAGGTTGTTATTTGCAAACGAGATATCAACTTCATGGTGGTTGAGGTAATTTTCAAATATATTTTTGTTTGATGGTGATTTTAACATGTTGAATTTAAATATTGGTTTTTCTCATTTATTGTGAACATAAGGGGTTGATTGATTACATTGTGAGGGAAAATTTGTTGCATTCTCTTGTTTCATCCTGGATTTTCTTAAAGTAGAGCTTCTAATTTCATACAATTTTCATAAATGGAAATCTAATATGGAGATTTTGTTGTTGAAATTGCAATTGAAGAAAATAACATTTGGCCAAGATCCATAACCTACAGGTGTTGGAAAAAAGAGGAAGTGGTTTGATAAAAGAGATGAAGCTCTTGGAATGTCTATTTCTCCTAATTTGAGATATCATGTTGTATCTTGTAAAAGTCCTAATGATATTTGGACTACAATGGAAAGTCTCTTTGGTAAGCTAGATAAGATGAGGAAATATTGATTGGAGAATGAATTAATCAGTCTTGATCCTATATATTTTGACAATATTGAGGAATTTTTCACCAAGCTTAATTCTCTTAGATTGTAGTTGTCTGAATGCGGGGTTACAAAAGATGATGAACAATTGATTCTATCTATTCTCTCTAAGCTAGGCCTTGATTATTTAGTATTTGTTTCTACATTTTATGCTACCATGGATGCTCTAGGTAGTGCACACAAATGCCTTCTCTTGATAGTTTTGTATTTCATATCACAAGGGAACAAGAAAAATTGGCACAAATGACACATTGACACGTTCAAGGTCTCAATAAATTCTTTCAAAAGATCCACATCCAATGGAGTCAAGTGGAAAGTACAATAAGCATAATACGGATTTTGAGTCTAATGAGAGAGTTAAGGATTCTCCTTCACATTCTACTCCTAATTCCAAGACCTCTTCTAAAGATGGATCATCACAAAAGAATAAGATGAAATGTTCTTATTGCAAGAGATCGGAAAATGATGAGCATAGGTGTTATACTAAGAATATTGTTGAACTTACACACCTTCTTAAAAATAACAACATTCCATTTCCCACATCAGTGTCTTATTCTTCTTCTTCAGCTTCTCAACCAACAATATATTCATCTACATTGTTAGGGAACACAAAATTTTTCAATGGGATGAAAGGTAAAGCACTCTTGGATTCCACTATTCCTAAAAAATGGGAGATGGCTTCTAGATTCAGATGCATCTCATCATATAGCATATTCTTTGAATATGTTCTTTTCTTTCAAGCATTGTAGTTCACGTAACATTTTGATGAATAACAATACATACTTGAAGATATGTGGGAAATGAACTATTGATATGGGTGAGGGTTGTTTTAATGATGTTCTTTGTGTACCCTCCTTGACCACTAATCTCCTTTCAGTTTATCAAATTACTCATGGTGCACAAGGTAAGATAGTTGAGTTCACTCTTGATCATCTATATATTAGAGATATGGAGACTAGAGATATCATTTCTATAGGAGTGGTAGATCATGCATATAAATTGTATTCCTTTTCTCATTTTTCTCTTGATGATGATGTTCCTTTGGTTGATGTTCACACCCTTCCATCAAGGGTGAATCATGTTTATTAGGAGAACTTTGCTCACTTGAACCTTGGTGTTCTTGAGGCCATTGTTTAGCTTACTCCTCCTCCACCTTCTGCTTCTTCAAATTTGGGGATCGCTTCTATTCAATAGGTTGATCATATTGTTCTATATTTTTTCTTTATTGGTGTAGTGTCAAAAATTGCGTACCCCTTTGTAATTCAACCTACATATTTTGTAAACACTTCAGTGTCCATTCCCCTAGCACCTAAGTAGGCTCACTTTAGCCTTTGCATTAGCCTTTTCCCTCCCAAGATGCTCAAGACACCTTTCAACAGCTATCCTTCAGCTTTTGTTTCCTGTTAGCCATGTGTTTCTCTTGTCACTTGTCATTTCCCAGTGTGCTTTGTCAAGACACTAGCGCATCGTGCAGACATTTGCGCATCGTGCATTCATCCTACGACATCTTAACATTCAAATTATGTCGGTTCTGAGCGTGTCTTTCCACTTGTCACCTGCACATGTCATTGGAAATGACTCAAAATATTCTAAATGACTCGCTAGCCCTCTTTTCCCTCCTCTTTTCTCATTTTAAATCTATCCTCTTTCTTCATTCAATCTCTCTAGATTCTGGACACAATCTCTCTTATTCTTTGGGCTTTCACAACTTTCTCTGGCTATCTCTCACTTGTTACAGTAGTCTTTAGTTTGCTACAACACTCTCAAGTTCTCACAGTATTTATCTGTGACTCTCTTGGCTTTCTCAAGCCTCCTTGGTAATTTCTATCTATTTATCCTATCTTTGGGCATCTTGGGATTTATCACATCTCTCTTCTATCATTTATTGTTTATCATTTATCATTTATCATTTATCTTATCTTGTATTTATCTTTTATTCTACCTATCTATCTAGGTTTTTCGTGGAGATTGAAACACCAAAACGAGGGTTTGACTGAGGCAGAATCCAAAACACAACCCCCAACATTTTCCTTCTTCTTTGTGTGCAGGTTTATAATCATAAGAAGGAGGTCATTTAACGGAAGACTTCAATCGTGGACCGGTTGTGAGCTTCCTTCTTTTCCCTTTTCTCTAAGTCATTCTAATATTTCTTATTCTGCATTATTAGTTTATCTTATTGTTTTTCCATGTTCATTTAATATTATAATTGTATTTGCTACCCCTGTACGATTTCTATGTTTTGTCCATACTAGATGACAATACGCCGGGCTAGTGTCCCAGATCCACGTTGGTGTCCTAGATCCACCCTGGTGTCCCAAATTCGCTCTGGTGTCCCAAATCCGCACTGGTGTCCCAAATTTGCTCGGGTGTCCCAGATCTGCATATTCATCCCGAGGATAGGGACTCGACAAAATCATCTAGGAGTCTCATCCACAGTCTTACTCCTAGATCACCTTAGTGCCAGTTCGAGTGAGGTAGCGACGGACTGGTTTGTCCTCCAAGATTCATCATCTTGGAGGTGACAAATTTCCTCCCCTACATTTTGGTGAACCTGACATGAACAATTCTTCTATATTATTTTCAAAATAATTCTTCCTCATTCCTTCAACTGTGCATTGCTTATTTGAATTAGTTAACTATTTCTAAAATGCATTTGTTATCTTCTTTTATTAGTTCTATTTCTAATTTTATTTAAAGTATTAATAATGTTCCTTTTCAAGCATGTGATGGTGACTTTGCTTTGCCTATGTCACATTATGTCTTTGACCCCTCTTGTAAAAACTCTTCTGTCTCAAAAGATATTTTGTTGCAAGAGGATGAAATAATTGACACCTCTCTTAATGTTACTCTACCATCTCTTCATTCCAGTGTACTCTCTTCTAGAGAGGATGCATTAGTTAATGATGAGTCTCGACTTATATCTGATTTTCCAAAGGTCGATGTTGAGCCAATTCCTTCATCTAAATCTTCTACATATCATAATGAGTCTGTAAATGTCATTTATGTCTCTGTCGCCCCTAAAAGGTCTAAGAGACCAATCGTTCATTTGACTACAACTAGTCCTTCTCCAAAGAAGGTAAAATCTATTCATGGTGTTCCTTTTGAAAGTGACTCACCTGATCCTTTTAAGACATATGCACAACCTAAGAATCCATCTCCTTAAAATTCATCTTTTCTCAATCTAACACATTTCTTGGTGATGATTGGGGATCTATAGACTTTACAAGCTCCTTCATTGGAGAATATAAAGCCAACCTTACTCACCTTAACTTTCCCAAAGTATCATTCACACTCACTATCAAAGATGATTATTCTTCTGTATCACAGGATCATGTGAACACGATTGGCTACACCATTAAAGGTGATCCTCCCTCTTTGGAGGAGTTGCAATCACGTTATGGTCCAGGGTTGAATATTGCTTCCAAGTACGGATACAAAGGAGATGGTCTTGGGCGAATGGGTCAAGGAGTTAAGGTCCCTTTGGAATCAAAATTACACTCTTTTACAGTGGGTTTAGGTTACAAAGCTTCTTCTTCATCTTCATCCCCTTCATTTTCTAATGTTCCTATGTCTTATTCTTCTTGTGAGTAGTCAAACTCTTCTCCCCAAGAGAAAGGGTTGCTTCCTGCTCCCCATCCTTTATCTAAGCAAGAATGTGTCTTGTTGCGGCTTCTCAAAGCTCACTCGATTTCTCTTCCTCCTCCTACACATAAGAAGTCTCCTAAGAATCATTCTTTATGTGCATACCATCAAGTGCTTGGACATTCTACTAGTGAATGTAAGGCCTTGATAAACAAGATTCAACAACTTCATCAATCAGGTGTCTTCAATCTTTCATATATTGATATGCTTCCTTGTTCTTCTTTGCATAGAAAGTGACATTGAGGTATATCTCTATCTTGTTCTTTATCATATTTCAACTTATTTTGCATTCTTATCATGTCTCTATCTCTCATTTGTCATGGTGACTATCCCTTGATCTACATTTCATCCTTTGGATTTTTTGGAGGAATTTCTTTGGCAGAGGTCGACCTTGTTGTTTTTACTCGTTAGGTCTTGTTCTTCAACATTTGATCCCTTTTTGGACCGACCGGATCCCCTTGGATTGTATAAATCATTGTAATTGAGCATGAGAATGTAGAGCAGTTAAGATATAGAACATAGAAGATAGATCGTAAGATTTAAGGTCCCGGTTGCGACCTATTATGTAATTAAGCATGTTTTAGCAGGTGAGTGAGCCGGTTTCTGTAACCCGGATGTTACCAGTTGATTGTAATCAATTTTTATGGTATAATTCATTCGGTTCTGCATTGCCTCCATCATACCTTGTGTTTCCATTGTGTTTACTCTTGCTGACCAGTCTGGATTGATCTCTTTGAGGTCCCTCCAAACCGGTGACTGCACCACATAGCTGCATTTTATCTTTTAGCTCTTGCATTTTCTCCCTTTGCTACTTTTTTTTTCATGATTACCTAGGTGGGGGCCAAACCACTTGATCTTTTAATTTTCCAAGATCGCCTAGGTGGGGGCAAAAGCCACTTGATCTGTTCTAAAGATCGCCTACATGGGGGCCAAACCATTCTTAATTTATCTTTCTTGTTTGCCTTGGTAGGGGCCAATCTACTACTTACCAAATTCATTTGCCCTATGACATGACAATCTAGCATGTCGCTACCCATGCCAACAAATCTATCTTCATCTGCCTAATCGCATGGCTATTTAGCGTATTGCTACCTATTCTAGCAAAATCTATCTATCTCATTGCCCTATTGTATGGCGATCTATCATAATACACTTTTCTATCCATACTGGTGTATCTCATACCAATGGTGGCCACTTATCTTGTATCTTTTCGTAACAAGGGGCTTTCCTCTAAAACAAGGCTCGTTTCTGTTACACTATCTTTTATCTCTACCCTTTATTTTATCATCTAACATTGTAGTCTGCAGCTAGCGTGTTTGTGATGTATCAAGTAATAATATCTATTGCAAATCTCAACTTCATCTCGCTGGGGGCAACCTCGTTTGATCAACAAAAATTTGCCTCCCTATTGCGACTATCTTCTTCATCTTATCTTTTGGTAGTGAATTTCCTTCAGAGCGAGGTTAGTGCTACTTATCTTTGATCATTTGGCATAATACAACTTGCTAGATCTATATTTTTTATCATCATCATGACCACTAGTGATGCATCAAGCTAGTGTTTGGGTCATGTACTATCTCTTTGATATTGATTGCTTCTTTGACTTCTGGGTGCATTCTTCCTTGAAGTGATCAATCCTTGCTTTCATCTCTTCATTTTAGAATTCCTTGATCTCTTGTTTCTTGCTATTTTGGGGATGATGCATGGTACTAAGACAACCTTTTACATCGAGTTCTCTTTCAATTTGTTGACTCAAGATTGTAGTTTATTTGTTCTGTGCTTTCATGTTCTAACCCTGTTGTCTTGGGATTCCCTTATTCTCTAACCCTATTCTCTCATGCAGGTTTTTCTATGTAATGCATCTGTTTTGTAGGTCTTCAGCTTGGGGACATGCTTCCTTGGCTTGTATATTTATCTACTTCCTCTACAGTATCCTTTTTGGTATCATGATGTTATTTCTTGTTCAGTAGATTTCCTTTAACGTGCATATTCCTGTTCATTCATAAGCCCGTTAAAGTAGGGGCAAAATGTAGTGTTGAAAATTGCATACCCCTTTGTCATTTGACCTACATCTTTTGTAACCACTTTGGTATCCATTCCCCTAGCACCCAAGTAGGCTCACTTCATCCCTTGCATCAGCCTGTTCCCTCTTAGGATTCTTAAGACACCTTTCAACAACTATCCTTCAGCTTCTGTTTCCTATTAGCCATGTGTTTCTCTTGTCACTTGTCATTTATGAGCGTGATTTGTCTAGACACTAGCGCACCACGTGGACGTCTGCACAATGTGCATTCATCCCACTGTTACTACTTATCAAATTGCCATTAGTTTTTATATTCAAAGTCATACTATATATTCTAGACGGTTAGCACTACTGAATCATGCAGTCGGTACACACAGAGAAGTCGGTATGCACAGTCTAGTCGGTTACAGAGGAAAGCAGTCACAAAACACAGTATACACCGAGCTGTCTACCAAGTATCTTTTTATGACTACCGAGCAGCAAAGATGACACACTGAGTTAACATACACTGACTGAAACGTGTTACCAGATACATTGAACCTGGACATGCATATGAAAACGTGTTACAAGATCGAGGCACATCTAACCGTTATTACATTGGAAATTGCACCAGAAGATTGTGTATGATTTTGAGATCAATCTAACCAATGAAATATTTTGTATAGTTATCCATTCAAGGAATCTTGTTTGTAAGATCGAAGCAATGAATTGGATCACCGTCTTAAGAGATCTATTTATACAACATGAGTTAAAGGTGTATGCATGAACATATATGCATGAAGGAAGACTGTTACAGAGACAGTGGTCACCGAGAAGGTTTTTAGAGAATAGTCGAAGAATAGAGTAAACAGAAGGGTTTACCGAGTTACTATATGGGTTACCGAGGTATGCTATAAGCAAGGTAATCTATTCTGAGCACATAGAATCTGCTATAGCATTTCAGATGTAAAGTTGCAGATATTTGTAATGATTTTATTGTAATATTGTGAAGTTGAAAGAGAAACCTTTAATAGGGTAAAAGACTCTAATCAAGTCTATAAAGTGTAAAGCCTCTAACCAGGTGCAACATTCAGAATAAATGTTGTAAAATCCTTTAGCAAGGTAGATCTAACAGATCTTGTTACTCCTAATAGGGTAAGCTATCGGAAATAGCTAAAATGTAGCTCTAACTGAGCACTCTTTATTATTGCAGTAGTGAAGTTGTGGGTGCCATCCCCACCGCAGTTTTTCTCTCTAACCAAGAGTTTCTGCGTAACCAAAATATATGTGTTATGGAGTGAATCATGTATGATTTTTATCTATTTGTTTTAACTTTATTTTATGTTACTGCACTATTCTATTTATGCATAACCGTAAGGTTATTATTCAAGAAAAGTTGTGGAGTACTGATTCACCCCTCCCCTCTCAGTACATTAGCTTTCCATATTGGGCCTAACAATTGGTATCAGAGCTTCAATCTTGGAAAAGGGTTTAACTACCTAAAGAGAAAGATCTTATCAATGGAAGGCTATAAACAATCTCGAAGGATTGTGTATTTGCAAGAAGAGCTGGATCATGCTAATCAAGTGATTGTAGACATGCAAAGGCAAATGCAAAAATCTCTGAAAGTAAGAAGAAGATTATCTGATGATTTGGAGGATTCTCAAGAGTTAGTGGAACAAATTGAGACATCATTTGAGAATAGTATATTTGAAGAAACTGAAGAAATGATTGGAGTATTGAAAGAAAAGAACAAAGCACTGGCTGATCAACTAAAAGCAATGAAAAGAGAACATGAACATTTCAGCACATAGATGATTGAAAATCTAGATGCATTAAGGATAGCTGAGGATAAAGAAAGAGATCTACAAAGAGAGAAACAACAACTTGAAGTCTTGATATCTAATAAAAATGACGAAATCATAAGATTGACTAGGATACAACAAAATATGATAGATCAATTAGGTTATGCACATCATGAAGCAATTCTGAAGAATGATGAAAACCAAGCATTGAAACTTGAAGTATCAAGGTTGACCGATGAACTTGAAACAAAGAAGAAATCCAAAGAAACATTGAAGAAGAGTTATGAAGCATTAAAGATGTTGGATGAGCAACTGAATACAAGAAGACCCAACAAAGATGCAGGACTCAGTTACAAAGGAAAAGACTCTACCGAGAAATGAATTCACACTACCGAAAGAGGAGAATCATCAAAGCAAGCTGGAAACAGGAATAACATAAAGAAAGAAGCCTATTTGCTACTACTATGGAAATCAAGGTCACACTGCCAACATATACCAAATCAAAAAAGGTAAGCAACCGAATATCACTAAGTCCAATGATTATTGTTACAATTGGAATAAATATGGTCACACATCTAATCAATGTAGGACAAAGTTTGTTAACAACTATCAGAAGGCAAAATTCAAAGGGTTTTGTATAAACTGCAATAGATATGGACATAGTACCAAGAAGTGTTGGCTTAAGCAAAAGAACTACATGTGGTCTGCACACCGAGCAAACACTAGAGGTTACTGAACTCACACAAATCCTTACCGACAATATGCAACAGTACCATGGGATTACAATACAAGGATATGGTGTGAATGTTGTGGAAGATATGGACATATTAGTGCCAACTGTTTTATAAGGTTTGGAATGAACAACCGAAGATCATGGAGAAATCCTGGTATGGCATGTTTTCATTGTCACAAAGTTGGACATTTAGCTGGAGATTGCAGAGATCAACCTAGAGGAGACACTGAAGAAATAAAAGAAAAATTAAAGATGATTTGGAAAAAGAAGGAAATTGTGTCAAATGAAGAAAGCACCTTACCTACTGAGTTAGGTGCACCTATTCCAAATTAATCAGCAAAGGTATGAAGGAACTACATTCTTTGAAGGTTAAAATCATAACAGTTCCTATTCTATTATGTACTAAATTCAAAATCTGCATAGTTAAGATGCATTAGTAAGTTTGAAATTCTATCAAAAGTACTTTACAGGAAACTTGTCAAGTTGGTGAATACAAGAAGCCTGTCAAGTCGGTAAATGAAGGAAATTTGGTTACTCGGTTAAAATGAAAAAAAAGGAGTAAATCGGTTAAAGGTGAACCGAGTGCATTTAATGTTTTGACCTAACTCGCACGGAGCCCGATAAGGTATTTTGTGTACTTAAAAGCATTTTCGCGGTCATTTTCATTCACCAAGTTTTCAAGAGAGCAAAGCACAGCGAATCAAGGTGATCAAACCTCATTCAAAGCAAATCCAAGGTATTTACATCAATCTCATCACACTGTTAAGCTAGTTTACCAATCTTATCAAATTGCTACTATCTGCTGAGTGTGAAGCGTCTGCCGTTTGTAAACCGTCAAACCCTAAGGATAGTTTGCTAAGTTTTACCTGAATCTACAATGGCACCCAAGATCCAAGATCCCATAGTTGTCAAGAATGTAGAGAAGCCCTCACTGAAATATTCTTTGACTCCTAAAATCACCTCTGAACTAGATGACAAAACTGCCTTTTCACTCATCCTGGATCGAGTCTTGTTAGTCGAAGATGTTAGATTCTTCACCAAATGCCGTGTTGAAGAACTCGGTCATGTTGCAATTAAGGACACATATGATGAGCTATGTACCGATGGCAAAATGGATAGCAAGTACAAGCATATCAAAATCAAGGGATTAACTAAAGCCCTAGCCTACCCTCGCGTGTTCAAGCCCCAGTGGGTTAAGCTTGTTTTGAGCAAAGTTCATGATGATTTCATGTGGCTAGAAGAGCAACCATTCAAAATCACCAAGGAAATCATTGATGTGATCACCGGTTATCCTATCTATGATCATGCACGAGCACAGAAGATGATATCACAGAAGGAGTTAATTAGTTTAACTGGAGTTGAATCTGATTATAGAGGATTAAAACTAAACAATGTCACTGATGCAGAACTTAAGTTTGCAATTGGAGTAATTGGTTACTGTTTCTTCCAATCAGCAAGGGAAAATAGTGTACCCTGTGCAGCAGTTGACTTAGCCTATAAAATTGTGAAAAAGGGAATGAAAGTTGATTTATGTGAAGTGTTATTGAAGAACCTATTTGAGAACGTGAACACAATAAGGAAGTCGAAGAAGAACTCGGAAAATACACTAAAGTTTGGTTCACTTGTTGTATGCATTTTTTTCTACTTTGAGAAATTCTTTCCATCAGTTGATAAAGTAGTTTGGGAGCTACACCGACCAATCACCCATCAGATTAATGACTTTATCAAGATGCTAGGTGATAATTTCAATGACATAATGGATGATTATTTCAGTAAATTTCAAGAGAAGATGCACAACAGGTATCGGATTCCACCCCAGCTAGTAGAGAAATATAAGGATGATATATGCTTTGAGGTAGACATCGATTACTGTTATGTGAATGCAGTGGAACCAAGAACTCAATATTTTCTACCAATGGGTTACGAGATTGACTTTGACATCACACAACAACAAATTGATGCATTTCTTAAATTGCCAAGGCATGCTATCGAGCTGAGATATGGAACTTATGAAGAAGTTAAGGAAAAGGTAAAAATGAGCATTGTAGTACCCAAAGCTACAAGAAAGGCTACAAAGATGATTAAGGCATTATCTGAGAAATTCAGAGAAGAATCTTCCTCCACACCTGTCAAAGGTACTCTTGCCATCATCGAAGAGGAATCAGAAGCTCAAGAGGCAGCAATAACATTGAGCACCGAACTGCCTAAGGGTAAAGTATTGAAAAGAAAGAAATAGGACATTTCAAAGGCCCTACCAACTCCTCCAACAAAGATACCTAATACAAGAGCATCAACTGCATCACTGAGTAAGAAACAAAAGAGTGTTATTGCTCCCAAGGTAACCAAGACATACAAGAAATCTACTCGGAGACTCATTTTGGCAAAAGAGTCTAGTGATACAGAATCTGAGGATGCCAACAAATTCCAAATTGTCAAAAGCAAGAAGGTAAATATACATAGTGTTGAAAACTTTTGTGCCAATCTAAAAGAATATGGTGGATTTGGTTCTTTAGATATGTCAAGTATGAAACAAGAAATAATGATGAGAAGCGAAAAATTGAAGAAGCTGTCATTTGTACAATTCTAAATTTTCAGCTAGCTCCATTGGAATTAGTAAAGTCACTTCCAAATGAACTTTACTTACATATTGATAACAGGTGGAAATATGCAATGGACTCAGAAAAACAAATCAGAGAAAGAAGTCTAGTCCATCTATTTCCTGATATGTCTGTAGCAGAAATAAAGGAACATTTGACAACCTACAATTCAAAATTTCTTGTCAAACAGAGAGCCTTAAAATTGATGAATGGGCTATACATTGATGTAGAGAATGAGACAAAAGCAAAATGGCATGAAATCTTCAAAATAAAAGATGCCAGTGAACAATCTAAAATGGAAATCGTTGATGTCACCGAGCAAGATCCTGATGTCACCAAGCATGGTCCTGATGCTACCGAGAAAGACTCAGCTGACACTATTCAAATTGATGAAGATGTCATGGATATAGAGGAATAGGAGCAGGAAATGATAGAAGGCACTACATATGCAAAACTGGTATCTAGTGAATCCATTTTAGAACAAGTTCAACCTTATCCACTGATCACTCAACCTGTTTCTACTGAAGCTCCTCAAGATACAACACAAGGCACTGAAGGTCACCAGTCTGAAGCAGCAGAAGGTACAACTCAAGACAAGACCTCTCAAGCACCGTCAAGCACTGAAAATATAGCAGCTGAGACACCCAGTACTGAAACACCAAAAGACACCACAACAGCTACATGAATTGACCAGAGTGTTGCCTCTACCGAGCAACCTACCAAGGGTCAGCAAGCCTCTCAAGCTATTGTCTTAGTTCAACCAACCAAAGGTAAAGAGAAGAAGGTGAAAGAGCATAGTTTCAAAGTTGATTTATCTAAACCAATAGTGTTGCCCAATGTGGATATCTCAAAATTAAAGGGGCAAGCACTTATTGATTTCGGTGAACTATGCAAAGAAAAGGCCGAACAAGAAAAACAGATGGCCATTCAAAAGAAGAATAAAGTACTTCAAAAGGTAAAGACACTGCTAACAGATATGCTACCTTCAACTACAGTGTCAACCGATGCAGCCATCCACATTCAATTGGATGAACTCCTAAACCAAATAGAAACATCTAGAGTAGATGCATCTGAGTACTTGAGCAAGCTAAAAGACAAGGAGCTTACTACAAAAATGATAGAAGAAGTAAAAAAAGCTCTAGCTATTGGAAAAGTCAAGCTTGTCAAATTCATTGTTGAGTTGTCCCCTCAACTCAAGCATATTCTTTATTTATTTCAGAAACTTTGCTCATTTTCAATATTCATTAAAGATATCAAGAATAAAACTGATGCAATTGAAAAAGAGATCACCGATCTCTCAAATAAGTTGACTCCTAAGCCCAATTCAGTTCAAAATTTTTATACCAATTTTCAACAGCTCATGGCTCAACAACTGGAACTCAGAAATGAAGAACATAAGATCCGGATGGATATAATGACACTCCAGACATTATTCCTTCCTCATCTTTCATCAGTTCAAGAATAGATTCACCGAGCTACACGCCTATCTACTACACAAGAGGGAAGCACTCTTGATGGCTTAATATCCCTATTGGCTGATATTCAAGCACAAAATTGTTTAATAGAAAGTGTCAAAGATGCACTCTCTGTCACACTCATCGACGCCTGGAAGAAGTATAAATCTATTTTTGATCAGTTACCACCCCCGGATGGGAATTAAGTTTTTGATGTTTGTCAAAAAGGGGGAGTAATACAATATATGGAGTACTATACTATATAAATATAAGGGGAGTAATACAGTTTTGTGATACAGTTTTGATACAATATTTGGAGTATTGTATACAGGGGGAGTATACCGAGCAGAGTATGCAGAGTATCCAAGGACAGTAAGCTGAGCACACAAGCACATAATCGAGCATGAAAAATCAGAGTTATGTATAGTATAATGATAAGGGGAGTATATCTAAATATACTATTTCATTGACTATTGTATTTACTGTCAAGTATAGTCATTTTGCAAAGTATATAGATTTTTGAGTTATGACTTTGAAAGTAGTTTTTGTCAAACATCTCAACTAATGTCAAAAGGGGAGATTGTTACTACTTATCAAATTGCCATTAGTTTTTATATTCAAAGTCATACTATATATTCTAGTCAGTTAGCACTATTGAATCAGGTAGTTGGTACACACAGAGAAGTCGGTATGCACAGTCTAGTCGGTTACAGAGGAAAGCAGTCATAGAACGTAGTATACACCGAGCTGTCTACCGAGTATCTTTTTATGACTACCGAGCAGCAAAGATGACACACCGAGTTGACATACACCGAGTGAAACATGTTACCAGATACATTGAACTTGGACATGCATATGAAAACGTGTTAAAAGATCGAGGCACATCTAAGCATTATTACATTGGAAATTGCACCAGAAGATTGTGTATGATTTTGAGATCAATCTAACCAATGAAATATTTTGTATAGTTATCCATTCGAGGAATCTTGTTTGTAAGATCGAAGCAATGAATTGGATCACTGTCTTAAGAGATCTATTTATACAACATGAGTTAAAGGTGTATGCATGAACATATATGCATGAAGGAAGACTGTTACAGAGACACAGTGGTCACCGAGAAGGTTTTTAGAGAACAGTCAAATAACAGAGTAAACAAAAGGGTTTACCGAGGTACTATATGGGTTACCGAGGTATGCTATAAGCAAGGTAATCTATTCTGAGCACATAGAATCTACTATAACATTTCAGATGTAAAGTTGCAGATATTTGAAATGATTTTATTGTAATATTGTGAAGTTGAAAGAGAAACCTTTAACAGGGTAAAAGACTCTAATCAAGTCTATAAAGTGTAAAGCCTCTAACCAGGTGCAACATTCAAAATAAATGTTGTAAAATCCTTTAGTAAGGTAGATCTAACAGATCTTGTTACTCCTAATAGGGTAAGCTATAAGAAATAGCTAAAATGTAGCTCTAACCGAGCACTCTTTATTATTGCAGTAGTGAAGTTGTGGGTGCCATCCCCACTGTAGTTTTTCTCTCTAACCAAGAGTTTCTACATAACCAAAATATATGTGTTATGGAGTGAATCATGTATGATTGTTATCTATTTGTTTTAACTTTATTTTATGTTACTGCACTATTCTGTTTATGCATAACAGTAAGGTTATTATTCAAGAAAAGTTGTGGAGTACTGATTCACCCCTCCCCTCTCAGTACATCAGCTTTCCATATTGGGCCTAACACCCACAACATCTTAATGTTCGAATGTCGGTTCTGAGCATGCCTTTCCACTTGACACCTGCACATGTCAGTGGAACTGGCTCAGAATCTTCTAAACGGCTCACCAGCCCTCTTTTCCCTCCTCTTCTCTCATTTTAAATCCATCCTCTCTCTTCAGTCAAGATCTCTAGATTCTGGACACAATCTCTCTTATTCTTTGGGCTCTCACAACTTTCTCTAGCTATCTCTCACTTTCTACAGTAGTCTTTAGTTTGCTACAACACTCTCAATCTCTCACATTATTCTTCTGTAACTCTCTTGGCTTTCTCAAGCTTCCTTGGTAATATCTATCTATTTATCCTATCTTTGAGCATCTTGAGATTTATCAAATCCATCTTCTATCATTTATCATTTATCTTATCTTGCATTTATCTTTTATTCTATCTATCTATCTGGGTTGTCCATGGAGGTGAAAACACCAAAATGTGGGTTTGACAGGCAAAATCCGAAATACAACCTCCAACATTTTCCTTCTTGCTTGTGTGTAGGTTTATAATCATAAGAAGGAGGTCATTTAATGGGAGGCTTCAAATGTGGACCGTTTGTGAGCTTCCTTCTTTTGCCTTTTCTCTAAGTCATTCTAATGTTTCTCATTTTACATTATTAGTTTATCTTATTGTTTTTCCATGTTCATTTAATATCATAATTGTATTTGCTACCCTTATACAATTTCTGTGTTTTATCCATACTAGACGAGAGTGCATCGTACTAGTGTACCAATTCCGCGCTGGTGTCTGAGATCTGCATTGGTGTCCCAAATTTGCTCTAGTGTCCCAGATTCACACTGGTGTCCTAGATCCGCTTTGGTGTCTCAGATCTGCACATTCATCCCGAGGACAGAGACTCAACATAATCATCTGGGAGTCTCATCTACAGTCTATTAGCTTAGCTTCTCATTTTTATCCCCTGTCTCACCTTAGCGCCAATTCAAGTGAGGTAGTGACTGATTAGTTTGTTCTCCGAGATTCATTGTCTTGGAGGTGACAAATTTCCTCCCCTATAGTTGGATGAGTATTTGATAGTTATATAATTTTTTCTTAATGGAGTCTCATCTTACAGATCTAGGAGACATATTTGAAGGGATTTATGTCCTCTTTGATGATAATTTTATCATGATTATTGATTCATCCCCATTTTCTTTGGAGATTGATGTTGATGAGTTTCCTTATTCACTTGATTTATCAAATTTCTTGTTTGAGTTTTATCAATGTCATTTGGTGGCTTATTCAAGCTTGGAGACTCCTACTCAATTTTTCATAGATTTATATTTGGAGACTTCCCTCCTTCTTCCTTCAGTTGGGCATAAAGTGGTGGACTTGTTTCTTCCTAAGGGAAGATGTGTTTCTTGTAGGTAGTGGGTCATATTTTGTTTCTAGGCATAATTCATCAGTATTGAAGCTTCTTCATTATGGGTTGAATATCATGTCTCTCTTTTTCCTTGCTATGGGGGGATACTTGATTGTATATACATGATGCATATAGTCCTTGGAGGATCCTAGTGAGTCCTCTGTGCATCATCTTATTTGTCTCTTTTCTTTCTTTTGGAGAGGAGTTTTTTTCCACATGGTCTTCTCTTTTTCTCCATTTGTGAGAGATCTCATTTTATTGCATTGCATTTGCATTGTACATGGGTACCTAATATGGTCCAGTTGTCGGGACCCATATTGCATAATAATCTTCTCCCTAAGTTTCACTTAAGTGGGCTATTGGAGTGAGTGAGTTTTTTACTATTTACCTATACTTAACTTTACTTAAGCATCCAACATTATTAATTATTTATTTAGTGCATTTAATAATTGGATGGTGTATATGGTGAAAAGTGATGATAAACTAATGTAAAACCATAAAGATCCAACCACAAACAATCAATAGAGATACCTAAGATCATGCAAATCAACAAAACAAAACAAAATTACCATTCACATGTCAAGTAGGGTTTCAATCTTCATTGCCTCCTATCTCCATTGATCTTGTTTGATATATTTGCTCTTAGATTTTATGTGTGCACAAGAGCTCAACAAAGAATAGATTGTGGTTGATAGTTTGATCGCAAGAAGGCTTGATTGACACAATCATTAGGAAATTACATGATTAGGGTTGATAATGAAGGAGAGTATTCTCTTATATAGAGAAAACTGTAAGAAATGTAGGGATTGGATTAAGAGGTGTAAAGATAAATGGTTGGCTAGGATTAAAGGGTAGGTAGAGGAAATAATTAAATGATAAAGGGGGTAGGTAAGAGAGGAATTAAGAGATGAATGACATGTGTCATGGGTAGAAAAGGATAATTAATTAATTAAATAAATAAAGATTTATTTAATTAATAGAGGAAGTGGGATCAATTAAATAAATAAAATATTTATTTAATTTAGGAAAAGGATAATTTAAATAAATAAAAGTATTTATTTAAATGAGGAAAGGCCTAGAAGAGGATTAATGAATTAATTAAATAAATAAGAATTTATTCAATTAATAGAAGACTTAGGATAAAATAATTAAATAAATAAAAAATATTTATTTAATTAGACAGGACAATTTTAGGTGTCTACAGATGGTAATTGGTTGTCAATCATCTCTACAAGCTCTATCTCCTTGCCTTTATAAGCATATGTATATATTTTGCATCTCAATATCAATTCATCTCATTTTGGTGAAATGGATTTTGACTCTCTTGTATTGTGAAGATGGTTGTTTTCAAATTGTGTTCCTAGGAGGTGGTTTACACAAATAATATTGGCTACTAAAGAGAAAGCAAATAAAGCCTTATTAAGATCAATGTTTAGCCCCAAATTTGAAACTTCCAGCAATATGGACTATGGCCCCCAAAACCAATTATCCAAAGGAGGTTGATAAAATTCATGAAATAAAGAGAAATGTATTTATCAAGAGAGTGACATATAATATTGCTCCCGAAGCTACATCATTGGTGGAAAACACAACTTTGTTTAGTGAGGCCACAATTAAGAAGCTATAAGCTGATTTTGATAGCTTGTAGGAGCAATATATGAAGGTGGTTGTAGAATTGAATGAGTTGAAATATTTTCAATAGGAGTCTTCAAGTACACCGGTACCAATATTATCCAGCCCATTAAACTCTTCAAAACCTTTCCCATCAGATAGGGAATCCTTTCTTACAAGAATTAAAGAGTTTAAGGAGTAGGTGAAGGGTTTCAAGGAGGATAAGATGCAAATAATTGGCAAATTGGCTGCATATTGGTTGACTATAGGTTGTGTTGATGGATTTTTTGACACATTCACCAATAGGCAAGTAGAACACGAATTTACACACACCACCTATCTTGAAAATTAATCAACCTCGAAAGATTGATGACTTCAAGGTCTTTGTAGTTGGCTCACTATGACATTGGGAAACTTGGTGGTTGATGTAGCTGAACCTTTTTAAGGGGCTTGCTAGTTCTGGATCTTCTAACTTATCTGCATAAGTTAGAAAACTAAACTAAAACTAAACTAACCCAAGAGAAAGAAAGAGAAAAAGAGAAAGGGGATGTAAGATAATGACAAAAATTCAACATTCATTTAATCAAATAATATTGATTAAAATCTGGAGTACATTAGAGATATTCATACCTAAACATGTAAACCGATGATTGAACATATCTATGAAGCTATACTCAAAGGTAGGAATTATTAAACCACATTTGGAATCAACATTAATTACCATATTACATGCACAAATTAAAGAGATAGAAATATGGTTCTCTCTAAATTTAGGAAGTTAAACTAAACAAAACAAACATTAAACATGCATCAGATGAGAAGAAACAACTGAAAGAAGCATTAAATCACATTGAATAAACTCAAAATCAACTTTAGTTGACTTTGTGAGATAGGTTATTTGAAAGGAGACCTTCTACTTTTTATCTCTAGTTAACTGTGGTTCAACCCTCATTCCCCTTTTTGCCCTCTTTCATTTTTGGCAATTTCATTTCTACTTTTAGTTCACTCCAATTTTTCTCTTTATGCTCCAACTTTACTCTAGTTTGGGCTCCAATCTCAGTAAGCTTCTACTTCAAATCTTTAATTCAATCTCAATTTGACTACAAACCCATGCTTTGTTTCTATTTGCCTGCACCTTAAAATAGTGATTAATTAATAATTAAATTTATTTCAATGTGCCAATTTTTAGAAACTCACATCTTAAAGAAAATACAATTTTGTTTTAATGTGAATTTAAAATAAAAAATAATATAAATATCATTAATAATGATTTAAATTATTATAAAATAAATTTTAAAATAAAATAAAATTTAATAACACCTCCTTTTCAAACTTCGTTAATTGTCCCATGAATAAATTTGGCCTTCAAAAGCAAGTGTAAAATAATTAATTTATAAGAAACTTTATAAATTAATTTCTATATTGAATCTATACTTTAAATGCTTTCCTAAAAAAAATATTATTATTAAATAAAATTTAAATTACAACAATATTCAAGTAATATAAGCTTTTAAAACATTTATTTCTTAACAACACATGAAATTGAGGCTTTATTCCTACGTAAATGACATTCAATTCAATCAAATGAGACAAATTCCCCATTGACGCCCACTTTTAGAAACCTAATTCATCTCTTTATTCTTTCTTTGCCACACTAGAAGTTGTGGGGAATGAGTCTCCATAGCTTTTCAACTTTATTAGATGGGCGTCCTTCCAAGTTCGAAACCTCGAAGCCTTGTAATTCTTGAGTAGGTGCATGTATCGGGTCTCTGACACTACTTATATTTATTCATAAAGTGATAGGCATCTTTTTCCATAGTAGGCCAGTAGTAGTAGGTCCTAAGAATTTTTTTAGCTAAGTTTGGACCATTAGAGTGAGCCCCACATATACCCTCATGTACCCTTTTTAAGGTAGTTTGGACCTCACCAAGCTCTAGACATCTAAGAAGAGTACCATATAGACCTCTTTGATATATGTTATTAACAATGATGATGTAATGAGAGGCTTGGCAGATGAAGGTTTTGCATGAACGTTGTTGGAGATATTGGATGGAAGTGTGTTGTTGTGGAGGTCGACGTAGATGTCACCATACCAGGTATAATTAGGATAAATATTTGACATACAAATTTGGACTAAGGGACATCATATGCTAGAATTAAGAGTTGTTTCACCAAGAACTCACAACACGTAGAATTATGTGGCATATCCCAAGAGAGATGCAATAGTAGCCATGGCATCAAAACCTCTATTATTGACTCTTGTGATTTGTTCAAAAGTAATAAGGATGAATTACTTTTTGAAATCATCGATCATGCATTTGTAGGGAATTAGTTTTGTGTCCTTTGTCTAGTAATCATCATTCACTTGTCTAGTGACCAATTGAGAATCACCGTAGACTTGCATTTCTTAGATCTTCCACTGAACAACTATCATAAGACAAATAATGAGTGCCTTTTATTCTGCAATGTTATTGGTACAAGGGAATGCCAATCGGTATGATTTAGCATAAATCTCAAATTAAATAACATAAAATGCACATATTTCTAATCCAAATAGCATCTTTTATTCAACCATGAATCTCAACCTCTAATTACATGAATAATGAATATCCAAGATACATAATAACTATCAAGGTCACAACTACATCTCCTACTACAAGATCCATAGTCTCTATCTACAAATTTCATCCTCCAAATTACATATTACTACAATGATGTCTACTAATCACAAGATATATGAAATCTGCTCCAAGAATCCAAGAACATGTTGAAAGGATAAGAATCCACATCCACGCATTCGAACATCCAATGAGAGGAAAGAACATCCCAATGGAAGAAGGCACCAAACTACTTGACCATGTGGAAACATAAGGAACCACCCCCCATGCTATGAAGAATGACACAAGATCCCACACACACTCTAGATCTAGGCTAACACCTAACAACCGATAGACACAACCAATATCCACCACGAACAATACTCCAAACCACATCACAAGGCTTAAATCATGTACAAGACGTCCAAAGGCTTTCCAACAAATCAAGGCATAAGGAAATAGGACCTACATGTAGGGAACAATGTCATAGCATGCTATCACCACATAACAACAAAGGGGAACCTGGGAACTCTGTCCCAGCATCCATGATACTCATGCAAAACCATCTCAACCTTTGAGGATATCAAGGGAGTTTGGTTTACCTGGGTCACGAAGGTCTTCTCAACCATTCCCGGATCTATACTAACACCCTAGGGACATGAGTTGGGGCCACAAATCTATTCCTTATCTTATTAAGGTGAATTACTACTACCCATCCCACCTAGGATTAATTCATTGTGTTATCACTTGATTACAAAATAAACTACCAATGAGATATCCTGGTGGTATAGACCTTGAGTAACCTGGTTGTCTAATCCTCACAACCCCAATCACTCACTTGGAAGCCACTCCCCTTAAACATGATCCTAGACTTAGGGTATCAAAATACACATATGCAAGATAAGGGCTTTCAAATTAAACATAACCTGGATTGCCAAGGTTTCCATCCAAATGATAATCAATAAATACATATATATCAAACACCAAAATCATAGCCTTAAACAAGCAACAAGGAAACCACAGAATATCCAATAAATCCAATATCGCATAATTCCAACATGAGCCCAATAAGTATTGATAAGGCATAACATCCTACTCATAAACCAACATAACTTAAATATTCAATTCTGATCAATAATTCAATCCTAGAATATCTCAGGAAACTTAGAAAATCCAAAATGACAAACTTTGGACTGACAAAATTTGAAATAGAGAACATAAAAGACTCAGAAAAGCCAAAACAATAGTACAACACATTTACAAAGTAGGTCAACACATATAAAGAATTCTACAGTGCATGTATTAGATGAATCAACGCATACAAATAGCATATTAGGGCATACAAGCATTCTTGCAGCGCATATATGACCCACTAGAGCACATTCACAAGTTCCTGCAACACATTCACCAAACAGAACAACTCATCCAAGTTACAGTCCAATGCTTATGGATTCTAGATCAGCGCATATACTAAAATCAATGGCACATTTAACAAATAATCTAGAGCATATACTCAATTAAGTAGCACATTTGAAACAAAGTATAAAAAGTCATAGAAGACGGAACAAAATAATCGGCTAAGTCCACGAAATGATATAAAATCCAATTGTGACAACAAATACAAAGCTCCGGGGTGATAATCAACCCAGACAAGGTCACACTATAAAACATAGACTCAGATAGACAAATTAAGAATCATCTTTGAACAATAAGAGACTCTCGTCTCTGCTTGCAACAATACTAATTTTTCCAACACTTAAATTTCCAAATCTCACCCTCGGCAATACAAGAGGAAGACAATATACAAATTACAACAATCAATGGCTCCACACAACAAGAGAAATCAAAGTCTCCAGAACACATTAAAGCTGACTAATTCAATTCCCAACAAATGTTTCCAGGAAGACTCATAACTCCTAAAACAACAAAAAATACAAGAAACATAATCACAGCCAAAGCTTATACACCATTTATACATATATTTTCAACACTCAACAATTGCAAATCTTTCACAGACACAGAGAAGACACTCCTTTCAAAATAAAATGCCAGAAGGCTCAAGATCCTCCAAATGGTAATTAGAAGTTATGGAAAGACAAGTAAATCTGATGAAGCGCAATCCCAATCCTCAATCCAACAACAAACCAAAGCCAACCTCCCAAAAACCAAAATCTTCAAAACAATGCAACAATCTTTAGCAAAGAGAACCCCCGACGATCCTTAAAAGACTTAAAAACCATAAGAATTAAACCAAAAACCATAACCCATCATGGCCGACATCAAATAATTAAAAATATTATTAATTATACTAACCATACCAAAATTCGAGGTAAGAATAATAATAAAATAATATTATTTAAATCTCCAAATCTCACAACCAATAATAAAAGAGGGTAGGTAATGTAAATAATATATAAACGAATGGGTAAAAGAATAAACAATAATAAATAATAAATAAACCCGTTAACCAATAAGTAAAATAGAAAGGGCTAATAAATAAAATAAATAAATAATAAACAATAATTAAATGTACGGATAGATATAAATACTCCAACCAATACAATTTAAACTCAATACCATTAATATCTCTCACAATCATATAAAATATAATAAATAAATAAATAATCTTTCATGCATAATGTCAAATATTACGATCCACAAAATAACATCAGTAAATAATAACCCTCAATAATTAGATACGCCTTTGTATTTAAATATCAATGCCATCCATTAATTTGTTTTAATACTTAATCAACTATATATGTAAATTGATTAATTAATAACTTAATTAATAATCACAAATCCACAAAGTGACCCAACATAGGGTTGGACAACATACCACACGACACTAACTGACAAGGGTATCAACTTAAGCCTAGAGTGTGTAGAAGGAACTCATGTCACCTCTGATCAACTTGCCATTGAGATAAAAACATGCTCAAACCTATGAGACCAGGTGGAGTCGATGTTTGGTACCTCCAATCTTGCATCCACCAATAGTCACAAGACAACATATACAATAGCATATATCATAAATAATCAGACAAATGAAGAGAATTGCAACATCATATCATGCTCGTAATGAGCGATATGACATCGTCTCTATCATGAATATAGTAGTAATCAATCATAACAGTCATATCATCATCTCATCCAAAATGATCATGAAGTGAGGTTAGTACTAACAAGGTACTATCATATCATCATAAGCAAATATGAACCTCACATGCATAATGAGCGCATATAAATCACCAATCCTAAATCCTTCATCATAATAGTCATAAATATATTGTCAGCCGCATAATGCCATAGTGTCTCATCTATCAATATGAAATGTCTAGCACAAGATAAATCATCATAAGAGATAACCATGAACCACGTGTCCTAAATAGTGCAATAATCACAAAGCTTAGGATAGTCCTAACTTCAATATTCAAACTATAGCCTTAAATCAACATAGTAATCATAATGAATCCACACTTGTCAAAGAGAATATTGATGTTAAGAATGAAACAAGAGATATTAAGAACACAAACAAATCTAAAAGTGCCTATCACATCCTCTCATGAAAGGTGAATCAGGTAGGGGCACTACAATATACATATACATATACATACTAACTTACATCAATCTTTTATCATAAATAACTCTTTTAAATTGTAATTATTTTATTATCTTAAATATTATAAGAAGTTTGTTTTTTCTCCTAAATAATATGATGTAAAAATAATTTTAAAAGAATATTTTTATTAATTCTTAATAATTTTTTCATAATGCATGCATCTTTATATTTATGCATACATATATTTAATATTTTTCTTAGATTAAAAATTGAATAATTTAAATTATATAATAAATAGCATTTATTGAATATGAATCTTATACATGTAGATTTATATCCATCATTTTAAAGTTTTAAAGATATATAAACTAAATAATAGCTTTTGCTTTTCTTTAAAAAACAATAAAATTGTATATTTAAAGATTATATTTGTCTTTTCTTTCTGGTTGTATATATATTTTAATTCATTTAAAGTAATTATTCATAGTATAAATCTTTATAGCTATATTCAATATAATTATTCTCGGACTTCTTTTATTATTTGAAATTTGAGTATATCTTAAACCAAAGGACTTCAAAAATATCTTTTAAATATCTAAAACGCTCTCTTATGATTGGTCACCAATAAATGTGAGACAAATCTTACGTGGCATGATTTTACTTTAGGTCCCACCGTAAAATAGATTTTCCCTAGAAAGATAAATGTGGGGTCTTCCTCACGTACCAAGCTATTAAAACATATATTGCTTTGTTACAACTTAAATTATAAGCTCAAATTGAATAAATACACACCGTCCTTGAATATTTAATATAAAAACTGTGTAATATTTAATTAAATAATTAGTTAGTTTAAATAAATAAATTGAGTCTAGATAATGTATTGAAATTGGTAGAGGGAAATCAGTGTTTCTTTCTATGATAATAGATGTTCTATTGAAACATATGTTTTGTGATTCAACTCATCTTTTTATTGGTCGATGCATGATAATGGAGTTTTGATAAATTGGAAACTAATTTCTATTGTGTCAAGGTTCAATTGTACTTGCAATCATGATTGAAAATCACAACGTTGAATCTACTCAATAACTTTTATCATCCCAAAGGTGAAAAAAACATATAGAAGACAAAACAAAGAAGTCGCAAGGAATAAAAATAGGAAAAATCTAAATTTCAGACATATAAATAAAAGAGGATTCACCAATACACTCATTAAGAAGGTCATTACCATCCCACTCATTAATGTCAATGTTTGAATCTTTGAATTCCCTTATCATAGAAGCTCTTGATCATGTTAGTGCTTTTGACAGATATACTAGGAAGATGCACCATGTTAGTAAGAAATCTGAAGGAGATAGAGTGGAGTTCTATTCCCAAAGGATTTCTACTTGTTGCAGTCTATAACCCTAGACTCGGTCCTATTGAGGTGGTAATTAGATTTATTTCAGATCCAGTACTTAATTAGAAAGAAAACATCATACACAAGTTTGGGACAGTAAAACAAGTCGCTTTATATTGGTACCTTAATGAGTAATGTACATTACTTGTATCTCCTTTATAATATGTGTCTTCTATATCTATTATATTGCCTTAGTCACATACTTAGTCATAACACTTGGTCATATAGCTAATCACACTTAGTCACCTAGTGACTATATATCCTATCTCTATTTATATCTTCTTTTAGGGATGCAACCCTTTGATAGTCTCTCTAATCTATTATGGTCCTTAATTACCGGATTACACACTTATCTTTCTAGGCCAATATCTATAGTCCGTTTTCTAATCAACAAACCATTTTCAATTTTGTATTCCGTAATTGTTGTTTATCTTTTCTTGAATTCATATTTTCTTGCACATTCTAAACTTTTTTTTGTAGTATTTGAAATCCGTGTACTTTGAGCATCATTTGGAAATACAATAAGTTTGTATTAATTATCTATAATGTCTTTATCATTTCATCTCTTCTTACCATATAAGAAATCTATTTATCATGTGACATCTTATATGACAAATAGGTGTTCAAAACTCGATGTTGAAAATTGTTGGTTATATCACATGGTGCTCCTAGTTTTCTAGAGTGTAGCTTTTTCTTTGCTTGATCATATTATGATGGCACTACCATTACCATTGTTTTACTTTATATCTTTATAGGTAGCCTATTTTCCGATCAACACACCATTTCCAATTTTTTATTCCGTAATTTTTGTTTATCTTTGCTTGAATTCATATTTTCTTGCACATTCTAAACTAATTTTTTCTATTATTTTAAACCCGTGTACTTTGAGCATCCTTTGAAAATACAATAAATTTCTATTAATTATCTATAATGTCTTTATTATTTCATCTCTTCTTACCATATAAGAAATCTATTGATCATGTGACATCTTTTCTGAAAATAGGTGTTCAAAACTTGATGTTGAAAAATTGTAGGTTATACCATAGGGTGCTCTTAGTTTTCTAGAGCGTAGTTTTTTCTTTGCTTGATCATAATATGATGGCATAACCATTACCATTGTTTTACTTTATATCTTTATAGGTAGCCTATTTTCCGATCAACACACCATTTTCACTTTTGTACTTCGTAATTGTTGTTTATCTTTGCTTGAATTCATATTTTCTTGCACACTCTAAACTTTTATTATTATTATTTGAAACCCATGTACTTTGAGAATCCTTTGGAAATATAATAAATTTGTATTAATTATCTATAATGTCTTTATTATTTCATCTCTTCTTACCATATAAGAAATCTATTTATCATGTGACATCATCTTTTATGACAAATAGGTGTTCAAAACTTGATATTGAAAATTGTAAGTTATACCACATGGTGCTCCTAGTTTTCTAGATTTTAGCTTTTTCTTTCTTTGATCATAATATGATGGCATTACCATTACCATTGTTTTACTTTATATCTTTATAGGTTGCATTATTATTTCAAACAAGTGTATGTTCTCTTTATTGTTCTTATTTAAATCACTTGTACATATCACATACTACATCTTTTCAATCATAAAGGTGGTTGCTTAGGTATCTTAATGAATGCATCTAGAGTAAAATTTCTTGATTTTGATAATGGAATATATGGAACTCTACGAATAATAACTTTACTATTTTAGATTTGTTTTATACACTATTGTGACATAGAAAGAACTTGTTGACACCACATTATCCAGGATTGGTCAAGTAATACACACAATTGATCTAAAGTGAGAATACTATAACATAAGATACAAACTTACATTGGACCAATTATAATAGACATAATGATGTAAACCCATAGTCTCATTTAGTACCCTATTATTATCTTAAGATAAACATATAAATATGCATACAACTTTAATTGGTTTATAATCAATATGAGTTCTAAAATGTAAACAAGCATAATAAACATTACACGAAATCTCATCATGTGTAAATGTTAAAATTGACATAAAAAATACGTAGAAACATTAGAATCCTCATTATCTATAACTAAAATCTTTTAAAAAAAATATATTAATGAAAATGCTCTAACACACCAAAATATGATTGTACCATAGTATACATCAAATAAATCCATGTTATTAGACCAATTATTTATTAAAAAGGAATGTTTGGATTCTTTAGTACTTGGAATTTTCTCTTGGTCTTCAACATTCATTTGCAAGCTAAGATTTTTGTTTGTTTCAATTAGTTAGTTTTGTTTTTCTTGTTTATTATTGCATTTGTAGTTTAGAGTGTTAGTAGATTATTTCAGTAGTTAGATAACTAGTTAATTAGTTTTACTTTCATATTTTTTGGTACTTTTTTATGTAAAATATTATGTAATAGACTTTTCTTTTTGTATTGCTAAAATAAAAAATTGATCAAAGGGAACTCTACACATCCCCTCATAGTCAAAAGATATTATTTTAGTCTCATTCGTCCACTTCAAATTTTGCAAAATACTATAAATAATTAGGCTTCCCCACATAGGCCCTTCAACATCAATTTATATGTTCCAAGATTCTAATCTAACCTTTTAAACATCTATCACACTAGATGACTTATTTTTTATTATAGTATATTGCTAAATATAAGACATGTTCGACGAACACCATTATTGCCTTCAAATATTTATTATCCATGCTATCTTAATTGTATTTGACAACTTAATTTATATTTGTAACTCATAGAAAATATCAAACAATTACCAAATATCTCATTTATATTCTCTCAAGGCTCATCCTCCTATTCATTGTCCATGATTGTGGCAGCCCTCAAAATTTTACTTATTTTTCTCTTAGCATCTTATGAGAAATCCATAACTAACTATTATCATATTTAATCAAACAAGAAAAATTTATGCAACTAAAAAATATAATAAATAATATTTTTACATTGAATATTATAGATAAATAATTAAATTAATTAAATCAACCAATCCACCTTCTTAGACATATAAGATCTTGTTGAGAGTCTTTGTTTTAGGAATTCTCCAATGTGTCATTCACGTATTGACCTCAAACCTCCCTGATTGGGATATCAAGTAATTAGTAATCCTTGGCATATTTCTCTTACATGACCTCAAGAAGTTGTGTTTGTTATTTTTCGAGTTGTGTGCTCATTTTGATGTATATAATTGGTGTATCCAAAATTAACTATATCTACCGTGTGATCTTTTGTTCATTGATTACCAACCCATACCTGGAGATATCACCTCCACCTATTTAGTAACAACACTTTCATCAAATCTATTTTGAGTTTTAGGATAATGTGTCAAGAATATACAAAATTAAATTACATAACTTAGAATGACATCATCTACCATTGGTCCTATTATTGATGGAACAAGGTATGATACTAATGTGAAAAATTATAAAAAATAACTTGGGAGGATTATTTCAAGACTTCTCCTCATTTTGGAGGTAATATTTCATCATCTCTCTTGGCATCTACATATTGTAGGATTAATCCATTTGTATATTTTGATGCGTTATCCATATTTATAGATGTTAATTGTCCATAATCTCAATCAAACCATTAAAAATAACATGAACTAAACCTATTCCTATTTTATCTCAAACAAAGAATTAAAAAATAAAAATTAATGGGCCAGTATATAAATCACACAAAAACAATTGCCTTTAAGACACACTATTAATTAGCCAATTACATAAATTGTCATGCAATACAACAATACCAATGTCCTCTCTCTCTCTCTCTCTCTCTCTCTCTCTCTCTCTCTCTCTCTCTCTCTCTCTCTCTCTCTCGATTAATTCTGCCACAACACCTGCTGCCCTAGCTTCTATTTTGTTTCAGAACATAGAATAGAATTGAAAGTTTTTTTAGGAGTTGTTCACCTATCTCCTCCCTCCAATTATATAGAGGGGAGGTGGGGGGATGCTTAAATCTTGCATTATTAAATGTTGACATTTAAAGTGGAAGGGGATTAACGAAATTATTTTAAATAAAACATGATGGATGTTCAAAATTCCATCATCTACAATGCCTTAATGACTAAAATATTTGAATAATCTCAAGGTATTTGAATTGAATTGGTATAAAAAATTACCTAGCGCCTTCATCCACACATTCCAATAGTTAACAAGTGAATTTATTAAATCTCTTTTGTAAAAAAAATAACATTAAGGAGTTTTATTATATACATGATAGAATCACAATGAATCAGTTGCCTAATTCATCACTTAATATAAGGTGCTTTCAACTTCACCTTTCAACTTCACCTTGTGATCCTTGCAAGGATGTGAGATAAATTTATGATTTATTCATACATTCACTAAATACAAGCATTCATGAAGAAACAAAATTTTCATTCTCAACTTACCATCAAGGCACATACAACACTTTGTGCATTGACTAGGAAGCTATTGAAAGCGGGGAAATTTCATAATGTTCATGATAAATTGATACAAAGAGAAACTCGTGCTATCATTATAGAAAATAAAAACAATGCTTCCAAATTATGAAATTAATATCATAAAAAATTTAAAGTGAATTTCCTTTCTTACCATTGACAAAGGCTAAAAAATAGACATAATAGCCCTCTACCATAACACAATCCATGTCTATATTCGAAATTTCATAAGTGTAGGGGTCTTGACACATTCCCTTCTAAATAGCATAATAGACTCAACCAACACTATCTTTAAATTCAACGATAATTATGTGTTGACTTATTCTCTCACTTACATTGAAAAACCTAGGCTTCAACCCTGACCACATGCCCACTCCCCAAGATGGTATTTTTTTGCTTGTATAACTTAATGTAGGCTAATAAATTTATGCAACTTTTGGGTCTAGGAAATCTTACCCTACTCCTAGTGAGCCCCATGGTTCAAGTTTTTCTCATGGTTGACCTTTTAAAAACTTTGCCACTTCGAAATTTCAAATTTAGGGGCAAGATAATATAGTTGCACTAGGCATTACCCACGTGTATACCATTATTAAGCATTAGGTAAATGATACATGTATTACTGTTCATGCACCACTTTCTCCCTTCAATAAGGACCATGAGGGTATAGACTTGGACATATCCACAATGCTCATTCTCAACAACACTCTTGTGGCTCTATTCATGGCTTAGATGTCTATCTTCAACATAGAGGACCTAATTTATCTCCATAGACGTGGTCATTCTATTGTGTCCTAGCTTCATGACATAAATGGTGGTTAAATAGTAAGAAGCTCCCTCAACTAACCCTTATCATTTCTCTTGATCGTAATAATCTTCCTAAAAAAAAGGAAAAGTCAAAGAAAATGATGATACTATTGTGGGTTAAGAGCCAATCCATGATGACCATGACATCATGGATGATTTGGGTGATCCCACTAATAGAGACTTACCTCCTCCTCCCTCTATAATTATACTAGCTACTTAGCTATTTTACATATCATTATATTTTGTATAAGTTCTATTTCATATAATTGTTAGATTGTGATGTCATTCCACTTAGATTTACACAAGCAAATAAGATGGTGAATTAATAATAGATTAATGTTTGATAACCAATTTGATTATATACTACAAATGAGCCCTTGGGAGTAAAGGTGAAGCTAATCAATCCATAATAGGTGAAAGTTTACCTTAATCTAGCATGTAGTAGAAGCAAGATACCTAAAGGTGGTCTAGCATAATAGAAGGGAGATAACTCAACTGAATCTAGATAAGTGTTAGTGGGTACATAAGGCATGAGCATGTGAATTAATGACATAAATTAGATCAATTTCTTAATTAAATAGAGTGAATGAATAAATATACCTAAGAATAAGACTAGCCTAGTGAAATAAAATGCACATTTAGCCTAGTGTGAAAAAATAATAGTATAGATTTGTGTAATAAATCGTTATCTCTTGTTATTTATAAACATTCAATCTACATTAGTTTACAAACAAGGATCAAGTAAAATCATATGCATCACAAGGAGAATCATTCTAAGAACATTCTTCTTTGGAGCAATAAAGGAAATAAAAATTTGTGTTAAATCTTTGAGGATACTGTAATCCTTGAATAAATATTGTCTTTAATCTCCATTTACCATCATTATGTTTATATAATCAAGGTGGGGTTCAACCTAGGCTAACATAACCCTTGCAATCTAGTGAACTTTGAAGAACACAAATGGACACTGAGAGGTGGGGGGGGTGGGTGAATCAGTTTATTTTAAAAACTTTTAACTATGTGTGCAAGGACTGAAACTGGAAAAAATTAATTGAGAACATGCACACACACAAATCAAACCACAATACAAAATATACGAGGAAAACCCAATGTGGGAAAAACCTCGGTGAGAATAGCTGTTGGAATCTACTACTCCAATCCAGTCTCACAGTAAATAACATTTTACAAATTTTTAGGGCACCAACCCAAGGAGCACCAACCCTTGATTTTATGAGCACCTACCCCTGGTTTGAACACTAACTCGTAGATTTACAATGATTGTTCAATTTTACAATGAAATGACAAAGCCTTGTTACAAATTGGTTTTGTAACACTTACAAATTTCTCATATCTTGAGACTGACTTTCTCTGCCTGCTGAATTTTTTCCTCTATTTCTCCTCCTTCCTCTGTCTGGTTATCTTCTTCTCTCTGCTATAACATTACTCTCTAGAATTCTCAATTCTTGCTCTATGCTAACTATTTTTAGTTCTGTAAATTTTCTCTATTTTCTCTTGGCAACAACATATTGTCTCTTTTTTTTTCTCAACACACACCTTCAGTCTTCTTATTGAGATATCAATATTTTCCACCTTAATCTATATCTTGACAGTCACACCAACCCAACACAAATCTAATCACACCTACTGCTTTAATAGATCAACCCTGTACACATCAGATTTTTTTCTATTGCAGACTTGAATATTTTATTCAAGTCAATTGTCTTCGAGATCTCTACTGTAGGTGATTTTATTCTCTGTCTTCAATTTGTTCTCAAATCATTTGCTTGAAGTAAATGCATCATGTCTCTCTTCAGATCATTCTCTATACTTAGATTACTAAGTTTAGTAATCTTCCTCTGCCCAAAAAGATCTAGAATCCTTCCTCGAGCCACACAACATAACTGCAACTCAGTCACCATTTATGCATTTTCCATCCTCTGTCGATCTACCCTGAAAAGATTGCTAACTAGCACACTAGAATCCTTCATCATCAACTTTTTTGTATCAGATATCTTCTTCAACCTACGAGGGAGCCATATATCTCCATTTCCTTTGTCTAGATCAATCGATCAAAGTCGGCTGGCCTCCACATAAAACCCTTGTGCCAATTGACATGCGTAGGTGTCATAAAGAATAATCATAATCAACATCCAAGTCACTTGGTCAGCCATAGTTAGTTGCAACATGGACTATCATCCTTATCGGACTGCCAATGTGTCGACCAAAACACCTCTGATTGTCATGTTGACCTTAACCTCTATCATTGCAGGATGGTTGGATGCATCATCTTTCTGCTTTATCTTATCCCACGAGTTCCTCTTTACATCCATCTGCAGGCGCAGGATAGCAAGATCCATCTATCACTATCATCATGTTAACCCGCAAGACCTTTAGTCTCATTGCAAACAAGTCGCGGGATAGTGGGAACCATTCACTGCTCTCTTTATGTTGCCCTGCAAGACCTCTAGTTGCAACACAAACAAGTCACGAGATAGTAGGAGGGGTTGCTATGCCTTGCTTGAAGTTATCTCGCACAAACACCATGTGTACACTTGCATGGTGCAGGATAGAGGAGAATACATTTTCCCTTTTCACATCGCTTGTCCTTATCTCGCAAGCATCTTCTCTTCCTTGTATGGTCACGCGGGATAATGAGATGCCTTTTCTTTTGGTTCCCTCGTGTGATATTTTGTGAGCCTCTTAACTTGTTCGGGATAAGGGAATTTGCAGTCTCCCCTTCAATTTCTTATCTCGCATGACTTTTGTTGGTCACTTTTGACACCATGGGTTAAGAGAGATCGCCTTGTTCATCAAACTTACGTTATCCCGGGAGACTAACACATGACCTTTTCCACAACACAGGATAGCGAGTAGTGCCAATTTTTTGTTATCCCGCGAGGCATTCAACACTCGACCAACATGCTATAGGATAAGGAGAACACCTTTTTATTTTCTTTAGTGTTATCTCACACTATCTGTCCCCTTCATTTGAACACACCACAAAACCCTCAAATGCACGTGAACCAAACAACTGTTGCCACACGAAAGTCATGGCTCTCAACCCCAACTCAGGACTCATTCACTGCTGCCAACATATGGAGATGATGAGTCTGGTTGAAACCCCTGTAGCATAACATGACGTGTTATGCTAAATTGCATAGCATAACGTGCATGTTATGTGCTACTTTTATCTACTTCTCTGCAACCTCTTGACACCCCTTGACATCACGACTGCTACCTACTATTTTGCAACCATTTGACATCCCTTGATATGAATGACAATAATGCCAACAATCTCCCCCTTTGGCATTGATGTCAACACACTTGCAGACCACACCCTGACCATTTTCTCCTCCTTTGACAACAATGGCAAAGGGTGAAATGTCCAACTTCTTTGACACCAACTGTCACTCATGCAAGTTCTCCCCCTGTGATTTTCTATAGCAATGAATGGAACTTCCAATTTCAACCATGGCACATTTGTAATACATTAGAAATTTCCTTTACAACTTATTGACCTCTGTCACCTATAGCTAGATGAACCATTATTACATTATAAAGAGCAATGTCACTATTGCTTACAAAAACTCAAAAATCCCCGTGAGACTGTACATGAGGTTCAAGGTGGAAAGTGTAGAAACAATATGCTCCCCCTGAACCATGGATCTCAAATCAATTCTTTAAGTGCAGAAGGAGGGTGAGACAACACCCAATTTTATGCTCCCCCTAAACCATGGATCTCAAATCAATTCTTTAAGTGCAGAAGGAGGGTGAGACAAAACCCAATATTTTTCTCAAGTACTCAAAATTGTCCTTGGACAGTGGCTTAGTAAATATTTTAGTTTTTTGCTCACCAGTACAAACATATTCAACTTTCACTTCTTTCTCTGCAACATTTTCCCTAAGAAAATGATATTTGATTGCAATGTGCTTTGTCCTAGAATGCATGATAGGGTTCTTTGATATATTGATTGCACTTGAGTTTTCACACATGATGGGAATGGGATTCAAAAACTCTACCTTAATGTCCTTGAGAGTTTTCTTCATCCACAAAGCTTGTGAGCAACAAGTAGCAACAACAATATACTCTACTTCAGGAGATGATAGTGAAATGGACTCTTTCTTCTTGCTATTCCATGAAACTAATTTGTCTCCAAGGAAGAAAGCTCCACCACTAGTGCTCTTCCTGTCATCTACACATCTAGCCCAATCTGCATCAGTATAGGCTTGCAAACTAAAATCTCCTTTCTTTGGATACCATAAGTCATAAGTAAGTGTGCCTTACAGATACTTGAATATTCTTCTCACTGCTTTGACATGTGATTTCTTAGGAGCTTCTTGAAATATTGCAACCATGCATACAAATTGAACTATATCAAGACTTGAAGTTGTAAGATACAATAGGCTTCCAATCATGGATCTATACAAGGTCTGATCAACACTAGGTGACTTGTCATCTTTGCTCAACTTGCATCCTGTTACCATGGGAGTACTAACCGATTTGTTGTCTTCCATTTGAAACTTCTTAAACATGTCCTTGGCATACTTGATTTGAGATATGAATATGCCCTTATTCTGCTGTGATATTTGCAAACCAAGAAAATATGACAACTCTCCAAGCATGGACATTTCAAATTCTGATTGCATCTTATTAGGAAATTCTTTGCACAAAACATCTTTGTTTCCTCCAAAGATGATATCATCTACATATACCACTACTATGATCATGTGGTCTCCATCAACCTTGATATATAAGTTGTTCTCAACAATTCCCTTTCATAAACCTTGTTGATGGAGGTACTCATCTAGCCTAAAATACCATGCTCTAGGTGCCTACTTTAGACCATATAATGTTTTCTTCAATCTAAAAACAAAGTTCTCATCTTCATGCAGTTGAAACCCTTCAGGTTGTTCTATTTAGATTTCTTCTTCAAGATTTCCATTTAAGAATGTTGATTTACATCCATTTGATATACTTTGTATCTCTTGTAGGCCGAAAAGGCCAAGAACATTCTGATTGCTTCAAGCCTTGCAACAAGTGCGAATGTCTCCTCAAAATCTATGCCCTCTACTTGAGCATATCCCTTGCACACTAGTCTTGCCTTGTTTCTTAATACCTTGCCTTCTTCATTCATCTTATTCCTGTAGACCCATTTTGTCCTAATGACATTTTTGTTTGCAGGTCTAGGAACCAATTCCCATGTTTTGTTCTTCTCTATCTATTGCAACTCTTCTTCCATTGCATTCATCCACTTCTCACTTTTTCTAGCCTCGTCGTATGTTCTAGGTTCCATCTTAGTCATAAGGTATGAATTTACTTGCCTAGTGTTCCTAGTTCTCCTTCTAGTTTGCACACCATCATTTTTCTTTCCAATAATTTGATCCTTAGGGTGATTCTTATGCACATATTTGTTTGGGGCTTTGCTAGGTGCTTCTTCTTCATGTTCACTCTCAATTTGATCTTCATCTTCAACATATGGTTCTTCAATCTGAGTAATTGAGTTTTGCCTTCTTTTGTGTATATTGTCATCTACTTGCACATGTACACTCTCAATTACCTTCTTCAACCTTTTGTTAAAACATTTATAGGCTTTGTTGTGAGTAGAGTAGCCAAAAAGATACCTTCATCACTTCTTGATTCAAATCTTCCTAGTCCATCTTCATCTCTTTTGATGAAGCACTTGTTGCCAAACACTTTGAAATACTTGAGTGAGGGTATCCTATAATACCATAGTTCATAAGGTGTCATATTGTTGTTCACTCTTAATTGTACTATGTTTAGCATGTATATAGTAGTGTGAACTACCTCTTTCCAATAAACATCAAGAAGATTTGCTTCATTTAACATTGTCCTTGCCATCTCTTTGATTTTCTGAAGTGAGAAATGAAAGCACAATAGAAAGGAGATAACCATATTGCCTAGTCTAAACAATGAGTATATCTTCTGTGAGGACGTGTTCAAATCTCTAGTGTTTTAATAAGTTTGGATACAAAAAATATAATTCAATTAGACTCTTTATTCAAGGGTCATCGACAATACCATAGAGTACTAGTTTGGATACTCTGTTAGCTCAAACAGCCTTGTCACCCCCTAGGGGGCGCCCATTTTTTTGCCTTTTTCTAGAAATTAACTCAAAGTGTATTTCTTCACAATTGAGTAGTTATCTTGGGAGATATATGGTGAGTAATCTTAGGGGCAGATTCTTCCCCACCCTTGCACTATGATACTGCAAATGTTTGGATACTGACTCAGCTCAAAGTTTCTAATGCTAAAGTTCGTAATCAGGCTTCTCGTTTGGTCGTCAGTGATAAACTCCCTCAGGAGGCTTCCCAACCTTTAGAACAAAGGCTTTACGTATCATAAAGATACTGGGGGAAGGATAATCGCTGCATGCAACCGTTGAAATGGACTTTCGTCACTTTCCACTTTTGATTATAGTGGGTTGGAACACTTGACGTCAAAGTCATTCTCCACTTAGGTCGTTCCCCTCACACTGGCCAAAGAATGGCTTTAAGAGTTGTTCAACTCCTCGAGAGGCCAGGCTTGCTAAAGGTTTTAACGCTTAAAAACACTGAAAGCATAAGAGTGGTTTGGTTTTTTGATCACCCAGTTAAGGGAAGAGCATATTCCTTCCACTTGAGAGTCTTTGTTTTAGGATTTCTCCAATGTGTCATTCAAGTATTGACCTCAAACCTCCTTGATTGGGATATCAAGTAATTAGTAATCCTTGGCATATTTATCTTACACGACCTCAAGAAGTTGTGTTTGTTATTTTTCGAGTTGTGTGCTCATTTTGATGTATATAATTGGTGTATCCAAAATTAACTATATCTACCGTGTGATCTTTTGTTCATTGATTACCAACCCATACCTGGAGATATCACCTCCACCTATTTAGTAACAATACTTTCATCAAATCTATTTTGAATTTTAGGATAATTTGTCAACAACATACAAAATTAAATTACATAACTTAGAATGACATCATCTACCATTGGTCCTATTATTGATGGAACAAGGTATGATACTAATGTGAAAAATTATAAAAAATAACTTGGGAGGATTATTTCAAGACTTCTCCTTATTTTGGAGGTAATATTTCATCATCTCTCTTGGCATCTACATATAGTAGGATTAATCCATTTGTATATTTTGATGCCTTATCCATATTTATAGATTTTAATTGTCCATAATATCAATCAAGCCATTAAAAATAACATGAACTAAACCTATTCCTATTTTATCTCAAACAAAGAATTAAAAAATAAAAAATTAATGGGCCAATATATAAATCACACAAAAACAATTGCCTTTAAGACACACTATTAATTAGCCAATTACATAAATTGTCATGGAATACAACAATACCAATGTCATCCCTCTAATACCTCTCTCTCTCTCTCTCTCTCTCTCAATTCTACCACAACACTCGTTGCCCTAGCTTCTATTTTGTTTCGGAACATAGAATAGAATAGTAAGTTTTTTTAGGAGTTGTTCACCTATCTCCTCCCTCCAATTATATAGAGGGGAGGTGGGGGGGATGCTTAAATCTTTCATTATTAAATGTTGACATTTAAAGTGGAAGGGGATCAACGAAATTATTTTAAATAAAACATGATGGATGTTCAAAATTCCATCATCTACAATGCCTTAATGACTAAAATATTTGAATAATCTCAAGGTATTTGAATTAAATTGGTATAATTGATCTTGTAGTTCCGGAAGGCAGCTCGATCATCCCTACCTAGTGCCTTCATCCACACATTCCAATAGTTAACAAGTGAATTTATTAAATCTCTTTTGTAAAAAAAATAACATTAAGGAGTTTCATTATATACATGATAGAATCACAATGAATCAATTGCCTAATTCATCACTTAATATAAGGCGCTTTCAACTTCACCTTGTGATCCTTGAAAGGATGTGACATAACTTTATGATTTTCACGGTTTAGCGCGTAGGGTCTACACCCTAGCGCATACAAAACAAAGGGTAGCGCATCGAGTTTTAGGAACTAGGGTTAGGGTGCGTAGCGGGGGGTAAGGATAGCGCATAGGCATCTTTTAGTGCAGCGGGTTCGCAGGCTAGCGCATAGGGGGAAAAGGGTAGCGCATTGGGAAGACCTAGCGCATAGGGTTAACAGGGGGTTGCATGGATAGGTTAGGCTAGCCCGTAGGTGTGACCTAGTGCATCGGTGTAGTTTTGCAGCGCAGGGCTAGATTAGGATAGCGCATAGCCAAGTTTTAGTGCTTAGGGTGTTTTGGGTGGCACCTTGATAGATCAAGGTGGTGCAGAGGTGTAGGTTAGCACTTAGGGTTAATTCTGTAGTGCATGGAGATTTTTTGATAGTGCATGTCGAGCAGTGTAGTGCATGGATAAAATTTGTCAGTGCGTGGGCAGAAAAAATTGGGGAAAATAGGATGTGGTGAGGATTTATGAGATGAAGAAAGATAGGTAGGTGTTTGCCAGTTTTTTCGAGATGGGTGTGATAGTTAGTCTGCGTGTCTGTTGTCAGTGGTTTGAGAAATTGTCTGGTTTGAGTTTTGATGTGGGATTTTTGATAGATTACTTGATTTGATTTTCAATTTTTCAAGTTAATGTTGATATGGATTTTTGATTTGATATGAACTTGATTTGATATGCATTGCTTCAAGTTGATATAAATGTGGGACTTGAGTTGTTTTTCAAGTTGATATGGTTGTGGAACTTGAGTTATTTTTTAAGTTGATATGGTTGTGGAACTTGAGTTGTTTTTCAAGTTGATATGGATGTTTGATAAATAACTTGATTTGATATGTATTGTTTCAAATTGATATGATCTGATGTTGATATGGATTGATTTGATGTGGAACTTGATTAGATTTTCAATGTTTCAAGTTGATATGAATTTGATTTTGATATGAATTGATTGGATGAGGAAAGTGATATTGGACATGTTTTGTTTGCGACAAGAGTGGCTTGGGGTTGTGTAGTCGCGAGAGTGATTTCCGAGACCGTGGTCATTGATACCATGATTGAGATAGGCAGACAGGGATATTATTGAGAGGTGTGGACTATCCTCTTTGTTAGAGGTGCCTTGGTATATCATTAACTGGGGTTTATTGATAACTTTGGTCGAGAGGTGGCATAGTGACACCAACACCTTTCATTTGGCGATAGGTGAGATCATAGTGACACCTGAGGATTGCTACCGGATTTTGCGGATTCTTGTGGTAGGTGCACTTTAACCATATGAGCAGACTGAAGAGGGCGAGATAGAGGCTCTTCGCCAAATTTTGTATGATGGGCATATTTGCAGGTATGAGATCCCATGGCAAGAGTTTATTGATTTGGATTATGCTCCTCTACCATTAGTGCTTGCAAGATTCGTAGGTGGCTTCTTATGTCCCGACCCTAGGTCGAAGGGACTGGTAGTAGGATGGGGGTTGGTCTTGGAGGACATGGTGACACAAGGTCATCAATTTGCATGGGGGTCTGCTATGTTAGCCCACTTATACAAGGATATGCATCGAGTAGTTTACTTGGGATACAACAGTCTATCAGCTGGGGTTACACTGCTACAGGTATGGGCATGTGAGCACATTCCTACAGCTAGGCCACTTGCTGATAGAGATAGGCCAGCTGGTCATGCTTATACATATGGATATAGAGGGATAGTTGTCTAGCGTAAGCTGGGCAAACTAGAGAATTGGAGATGATTTCTTGATGATATTGACACGGTCATCTGGAGACTGTATATGGATTGCGAGGTGTGGGCAGAGGATGGGATGGAGATGCCTTATGTCCACATGTCTTGATTTCTGATAGGGCAGATGCCTTTTGTTATTGAGAGATTTTTGTATAGCCGAGTGTTGTGACAGTATGGATGATAGCAGGGGATACCATAGGGAGAATGCTTATATGCTCGACAGAGGCAAGATGTACCAGAGTGGGGACCCACTATTGATAGCGTGATGACAGTTGAGGAGTTCTTTCACCTAGCTGACCATATATGGGACTATGCCTATGGGATAGTGGATGTGGGGATGATTGATGAGTTTGCAACACACTTTGCGGCTCATGTTGTGGCTAGGATATCAGATCTTGCGGAGGTGATTCCCGCTTTTGATGATGATGAGGATGAGCATCCCAAGAGGCTAGGGAGATGGGGAGAGGAGGGAGAGGAGCTGGATGAGGGAGGTGGGGATGGTGGAGGTGATGATGGTGGAGATGGTGGAGGAGGTGTCTGAGGTCGGCGTGGGGATAGGGGGAGAGTTGATCAGGGGAGGAGAGGGGATAAAGGTGGAGCTAGTGGTGACAAAGGGATACGGGTTGAGAGAGTTGTGCGACGGGCTGTGGAGGATAGAGGGAGGGGAGGTTTGGCTATTAGAGTTGGTGGTGAGGGGAGGGTAGGAGAGGTGATAGCAGTTGTGGGAGGGACAAATGATTTTAGATGGTCGGCCCAGAGGAGGAGGTCAGATGTTTTATCCCCACCAGCGTCGAAGACAGGGAGAGGGACACAGGGTACCACTACATAGGTACCCCTCCAGATTCAGATTCCTACTCACCATGAGGATGCTTAGATTAGGTCCTTACAGTTGTTAGTACAACATCTACAAACACATCTACTGGCGCATCAGCGATAGATTACATAGCTGACCACTGAGTGGGATACAGTTTTGGAGCGGTTGGGTCAAGCCGAGGCTCGAGCAGATAGCTTGGAGAGAGCGGTGGCAGGTGGCTCGATGAGAGACACCCTGAGGGAGTTGACATATACAACCAAGGAGGATGAGTATTACCGATGACATTATGAGGATGCGGTGCCCAGGGAGCACAGAGTTCCTAGTTTCACAGCGACGAGATCCAGTTGATCTAGGTAGATGGGGTTGAGGATAGAAAGCATAGGCGTGATAGGGCCTACTCATCAAGATCCACCTGGGGATGCCAGTGCTGGGACATCTACTACGAGACCATCACCCTCAAGAGATAGTCATACTTGAGAGACGTTGTCTCTTTTGTATTTTGATCATGTTGTTTGTATTTTGGGATAGACATGACATATTTTGTACTTGATCATTTTTGAGATATATATATATATATATATATATATATATATATATATGACACCATTTTCTTTGATCCTTACGTGATGGTTTTCATGGATGATGCTTTCTATATGATCTTGATGTTTTTATGATAGTGATGCAATTCTTATATAGATGTATGTGATTTGATATTTGATGGATGATGGATGATGTATGAGATGTATCTTGAAAATGAGATGTATGATATTGATAATGATGTGAGATGTATCTTGAAAATGAGATGTATAATATTGATAATGATGTGAGATGTATCTTGAAAATGAGATATATGATATTGATAATGATGTGAGATGTATCTTGAAAATGAGATGTATGATATTGATATGATGTGAGATGTATCTTGAAAATGAGATGCAACTAATTGTAAAATGATATGCAACTAATTGATCATTTCTCGTTCTACATTTTGTCATTCCTGTATAGTCACATGTTTTGCTTTCTTTTGTGGTTATCATCAGTGAGCATTGATTTGTTGGGATATGTTAAAAATTCTTACAAGCATAATGGTATAATTGAACCATAATGACCTGAGAAAAAAATTTCAAGAATTTTGATTTTGCAAGATGGCACAAGCGTCAAGGTATAATTGAACCAAGGTGACCTAAGTGCGGCTTGCGTATAAACAGACAAGATTAAACCATTTTTATGCACAAAGTGGAATCATGTCTTCAATGATACTTTGAATCACGTCTTGAGACAAGTATTTGCACAGTACAAGTGATCGCCTCACATACAGAAAACTAAAAAAATTAGAGTCCCCATGACTTTCTCTAGCTCGATGCATTGTTGAGAAAATGTAGAGGATCCAATAGTTCAAAAAAAGTTCAAGTTCAAAAGTAGTCAGAACTTCATGCTAGATGCAAACATTTGATACTTCATAAAATCATCCATCATGTGTTGTGAATCGTTAAGTGATCAATGTTTGTTCTCGTGATTGTTGATTTGTTGTTGGACAAAATGCTCTGAGTCTGCTGAAAGTTTTGAATTAGGAAGGAATTTTGATCAATGTTGCCCCTAGCTAAAGTTACCTCCTGATGTGGATATGTACAGTGATTACCAAGCCATGGTGGGATATGATGAAATGATATTTCGATAAACCAAGATAGTGACTACGCTAAGTATGTCCTAGATAATGCGATAAAATGTCGGGTGATGGCCAATATTTGCATGACTGTGGATATAAAAGTTTGAGAGTATAGATAGATAGAGGAGCTATCTTCCCACAATAGCGCCTATAGCCAGGTTTTCACCAGTTGTTTTTATTGTACCTTTTATTTTCTTTTTCTGATTTTTTGATTTTTTGACTTTGTCATGCATTATATTGCTCAAGTGTAGTATTTCTTCAAATGGATATTGTTAGTTGGTTCGTCGAGCACATCTCCTTCTAGAGTTGTTAGCTAATAGGCGCCTGATCCACAGGTCGATATGATGACATAGGGACCTAACTAGTTAGGTTCAAACTTCCCTTTCTTTTCCTGATCCTATTGATTTCTAGGATTTTCTTTGAGTACTAGATCACTGATTTAAAAAATCCTAGGGATGACTTTGTGATTGTAGCTTCGGCACATGCGTTGTTGATATCCTTTGAGGTGAGTGTAGGAATGTTGTCACTTTTCATCTAGAAGTTCCAAATCTTGTAGCCGGTTGACTCGATCCTCTTCATCTGGAATGAGGCCTTTCAAAGATACTCTGAGAGATGGGATTTCTACTTCCGGGGGTAAAATTTCTTTTGATCCATACACTAATGAATATGGCATGGCTCTTGTAGGTGTGTGGATGCTATTTTTGTATGCCCAAAGTGCTGGATTAAGTTTCATGTGCCAATCTTTGCCTGCATCATTTACTGATTTCTTGAGGATTTTTAATATGGTTTTGTTGGATGCCTCAACTTGACCATTCCCATGTGGGTAGTAAGGTGTAGAGAAACAATGTTGGATTTTGAATCGGTCACATAGTTCTCACACATCTTGGTTTTTGAAAGGTCATCCATTATCTGTGATGATGGAACTCGGAATGCCATATCTGTAGATCAGATAATTAAGAATGAAAGAAGCAATTTTTTTTTTAGTTACTGTGGTCATGGGGACCACCTCAATCCATTTGGTAAAATATTTTGTTGTAGTGGTAATGAACTTGTGTCCATTTGAAGATGAAGGGTGTATTTTACCCACTAATTCCAGTCCCCATTGGCAAAAAGGCCAGGATGTTGTGAATGGCTGTAGTTCCTGTGCTGGTGCATGTATAAGATTGCCATGGATTTGGCATTTAAGACATTTCTTTGCAAAAAGATAAGAGTCCTTTTCCATTGTCGGCCAGTAATATCCCATTCATAGAAGTTTTTTAGCAAGAGTAGAACCACTTGAATGTGTGCCACAAATACCTTCGTGAAGCTCTTGTAAAGCAGAGTCAGATTCATTACGATCAAGGCAATGAAGAAGAGTACTATCTAGACCTCAACGGTACAAAGTATCGACAGTGAGAGTATAACAGTCAGCTTGCTGGATAAAGTTGCATTTTTGGTTTCGAGATAGGTCAATAGGTAAGGTATTGTTTTTGAGATAGTCATATATTAGTCCGTATAACGGAGAGTCTGAACCAGTTAAGGCATAGATGACATGGGATGCAGAATGGTCATAGGCTAGGGAGAACAATTGCTCTACCAGAAACTCGTAATGACTCTGTTGCTCTAGAATTTGTAGAAGTGAAGCAATAGTAGTCATTGTATCAGCTGCTTTGTTGTCCAACCTTGGAATTTTCTTGAAGGTGATGTGTACAAAATATTATTTGAAATCATCCACCAATCGTTTGTATGGTAGCAACTTGTCATCTTTCGTCTGATAGTCATTGTTGATCTTATTGATGACTAGTTGTGAATCTCCATAGACTTTCAATTCTATGATTCTCCATTCTACGACCATTTTGATCCCTGTAACCAGTGCCTCATATTCAACAATGTTATATGTGCATGGAAACATGAGCCTATATGATCTTGGTATGGTGTTCTCGTTAGGAGTGATGAATAGAATGCCGACACCTGAACCATGTTGAGTGTAGGAACCATCAAATTATAGGGTCCATTTCTTGGTGGAAACAACAAGAACATCCCTATCTAGAAATTCAATCTCCATTGGTTGTTTATCTATTAATGGTGCATTGGCTAATTGATCTGCAATCACTTGTCTTTTGATAGCTCGTCGCTTTGTGTAATAGATATCAAATTCACTGAGAATCATTACCCATTTAGCCAATTTTCCAGTGAGAGCTACTTTGCTAAGTAAGTATTTTAGAGGATCAATTTTTGCTACAAGCTTGATTGTATGAACTAGCATGTAGTGTCAGAATTTTTGAGAAGCGAATACCACTGTTAGACAAGCCTTCTCAATGAATGTATAACTAAGCTCATATCCATTTAAAGTTCTACTGATGTAATAGATAGCTCATTCCTTTCCTTGATTTTCTTGTGCTAACAGTGCCCTCAGTGATATGTTTGTTGTTGATATATAGAGAATAAGTGGCTTCCCTGCTATGGGTGGTACTAGAATTGGTGGGTTCATTAAATATTGCTTGATTTGGTAGAATGATTCTGCACATTTGGCCTCCCATCTGAATGGTATATTCTTATGTAGCAAATGATTGAATGGCGGCCTTTTATCTACTAATTGAGTGATGAAACACCTGATTGATTGGAGCCGTCATTGCAAGGATCTGAGTTGACTGATGTTCTTAGGTGGTGGCATCTCCATGATGGCTTGTACCTTTGCTAGATCTACTTCAATGCCCTTTTCTGAGACTATGTAGCCTAATAACTTGCTTGATGTAACCCCAAAGACACACTTCTCAGGGTTGAGCCTGACTTGAAATTTTTTCAATCTTTCAAAAAAAATTTCTAAGATGCTTAGATGTTCTGCTTAGGTAAATGACTTAGCTAGTAAATCATCCACATAGTCCTCCATGAAGGTATGCATCATGTCATGAAATATTGTTGTCATTGCTCGTTGATAAGTTGCCCCAACATTCTTTAATCCAAACGACATGACATTCCAACAGTATGTTCCCCAAGGACAGGTAAATGTTGTTTTATATTGATCCTTTGGAGCTATCTTGATTTGATTATAGCCAGAAAAACCATCCATAAGTGATAGCATTGCATGGCTTGTTGTGAGGTCTACAATTATGTCGATACTGGGAAAAGGAAAGTCATCCTTTGGACAAGCTTTGTTGACATCTCTAAAATTGGTGCATATCCTAATGCTGCCATCTAGTTTTGAAACTGACACAATGTTGGAGATCCATTTAGCATAGTCGATAGGTCGAATAAATCCGACGTCTAATAGTTTCTTTAGCTCAACTTTGACCATGAGTGCTACATGTGGATTCATCTTTCTCAATTTTTGCTTAACTGGCTTCCCTCTTGGAGCAATGGACAAGTGATGCATGATTAAGTGTGGATCAATCCTAGGCATATCTGTATATGACCAAGCAAAATTGATTTGCTTTTCTTTGAAAAATTGGATAAACTCTGATCTTTCTTCCTCTGTCAAAGATTCTGCTAGGTGTATGTTTTTGGTTGCTTCTATTGTGCCAATTTTGATTGATTGAGTAGGCTCAATCAATATGGGTGATGGATCCTGATAATGTTCAGGAAGAGTGTCAAGTCTCTCATCTTTGGGTGCTTTAAAAAGGTTTTCACCTGCATATGCATCCTTTATTTTTTACTTTTTTGTGATCTAGTGTTGCCATTGACTGGTTTTCAGCAGTAGATTCTTCATTTCGTTCATTTTTGTGACTGAAAGACTTGGCACTCTCCTGATTGCAGATGTCATTACTTTCTTCAATGGTAGAGTCTGTTTCTGGGTTGATGGTACATAAGTAATGGATAATGGAATCATCATTTGGGAAAATTGGTATGTCATGATTTTTCAGGTTCGTCCCAGTCTATGAGGTCGGGAAAGATAAGTGGTAAAGAGTCATTGGGTGCGTCAAGTTCAACTCTTGTAAGTGTCAGGATGGAGGTATCATCATGGTTGGTCAGGATATTAAATAAGTTAATGATTTTGTCAAGGTCTTTGATGGTATCATATTCTGTGTAAACTTGCTTGTAATGTCGCTGCTCATTTTCCTTGGTGTCATAGATATTTTGTGGACCAAATTCAAGTAGTCTAGGCTCTGTGCCTTGTTCTTCTTGAGAAATGGGTGTATGATTGTCATTTGCAGCAATATCTTCAGTAACATTGGAACAACTGCCCCATTCATATTCATTTGAATCAATTTCTGAGGTATTATCCTAGATTCTTGCAGTGTTGTGGACTGGTATGTTGTAGGGTGAAAATAGGTCCTTGATTATTGATACGAGTTTGATAGTTTTCTCTGATTCTGTATCAGATCTTGCTTCTACTCTTTGCATTTTCTCATATACTGTCTCTCCTCGGGGAGTAATGATGTTATCAAGGAGTGATTCTTCTTTGTTTGAAACCAGTTCTTGAACATGATGTACTTCTCCACAAGGTGCTTCTGTCTTTTGATTGATTGATTTCTCTTGATGTTTCTTTTTTTCCTGGTATTCACGTTCCTTGCGTATTGTCTCTGTTGATTCAAATAGTGCTTCCTGCCATGAGTCTTCCTTGTATTTCTTCTTTGCCTTCCACTGAGGTTTTTGGTATTTTCTTGGTGTCTTCCTTGGTGGTAGAGTGTGTTCATAGCCCAATCTTGTTTTGTCTTTACAAACTTGTGAAGGAGGATCTAATGGTTTGGTGACTCCTTCCTAATGCTTATCGATAGGTCCTTTGTCATTTTATCCGATTTGTTGCATGATCAAGTAGCCTTTTCCATACAGTTGTGTTGGTATAGCTACTTCCATAGTAGCTGCTCTGTTTTCTTCCTCATCTTTGTATAGCCAACTAAGGATGTCCTTTTCCTCTGATTCATGTGCTAGTGTGCCTAGCTGAATGAATTTGCCATCAAACTTGGTGATGAGTTGCATTACTTGATGTGTTGATACTGAAGGTAACCCATGAGATTTAGGTGATGCTAGTAAGTTGGTTAGACATAGGGGTTCCAAAGAGTATTCTCCCATACCTTGTTCTTTGATTTTCATTTTCTGTTTGAAATCCATAGATAGCAATTTAGACTTTTCTTGCTGAAGATCTGGTGCTGGGGAAATTTGTTTTTCTCTGTTATGTGGAACTAAACTATCTTGGGCTGCCCCCATAGCATTACAATGTTGAAAAGGGTTATGATATGCTGATATAAAAATCTCCTGTCCATTGTAGGGGAACTTAACACACTGGTGATAAGTAGAAGGTATTGCTTGCATTTCGTGTATCCAAGGTCGACCCAATAAGATATTATATGTGAAGTCTATGTCTAACACTTGACACATAGTGTCCTTTTGTATTGGTCCCACTTGAATTGGCAACACCAATGTTCCTTTGGATGATCTTTCTTCATCATCATATGCTTTGATAGTGATCTTTTTGCATGGATCAATAGACTTCTTGGAGAAGCCTAATGCATAGATAAGTTTTAAGGTATAGATATTGAGTCCAACCCCTCCATATATTAATACTCTTTTGACTCGATGTTTATAGACCAAGACTTCAATTTGGAGTGGAGTATTGTGTGGATGGCTTAATAAAATATTATCCTATTTAGAAAAAGGTGAGATTATGAGGCCCTGTCATGTGAGCCACCATGGCTTGGAATTTGTCAGTATCTAGATCTTGGGGTACATTTGTTTCCAATAGTGCTTGTTCCAAGATGTCCTTGTGTTTTGGTGAAAGTTTCAGCAACTCAAGTATAGATATTTGAGGAGGAGTTTTGTGCAGTTGACTGACCACATCATATTGAATCTTGGATATGGTGCTTTTTGCCGACGTATGTCCCTTCAAGACATATTTTTGAGCTCTGGTAGTTACATTGATTGATTCATGTTCGCGTTTGTTCTTGATTGTAATAACATTTAATTGATTGTCCTTAGCTGATATATGATTGATAGTGTTATTGTATATGTGATTGATACGAGCTCCACGTGTATCATTTGAGGTTGAAGCTCCATCCTTGTTGTAGTTTGGAAGAAGATTCTTAAAGGCACCATGGTCACCATTTGTCTTGAGACCATCGACTGCTAAATCTCCTCTATAATTCATGTCTTGGATAATGTTTTTCAGTCTCATGCAATCATTTGTTTGATGTCCTTTGTTTCGATGAAAATCACAAAAGTGTGAGTCATTCCACAAGGGTGGTTTGATTTGTGGTTCAAAATTGTTGATTGCTAGTAAGGAGATAATTTTGTTTGCCAAGAGTTCTCTAAATGCTGACTCCAATGATTGCCCTAATGGTGTGTAGGTGTGTTTTGTAAAGTTGTTGGTGTTACCTCGTGAGTTTGTATTAGGTCCTTGATTGGTGTTATTGTCTTGGGTATTATTGGTGTTGTTAAGATGATCTTGATTGGTAGTTGGTGCATAAGTGTTAGTACCTTGGTTAACACCTTTTTGATTCTTGGTAGCCTAAGGATTACCTAATAAAACTAACACCGGTTGCTTGGATTTTACATCATTAGTTGTATTTCCTCCTCCATTTCCAGTGTTTTTGTTTCTGGTCCAGAACCTGGATTTGTCTAAGTTGTTGTTGTTTTGGTTATTGTAATTAAAGTTGGATGAATTCATCCCTTCTTTGAAAAACTTCAATGTTCCTTTCTTGACAGATGCCTCTTCTACTTGGATGCCATTTTCAATCAATTTAGAAAAAGATGGTATGCATTGGAGTTTGAGTATGTAACTCATCTCGCTATTTAAATTATCGATGAAAATTTCCATCTTTTCCTTTTCAGGCACATCTCGAGAATACCTTGAGACCATTCATCGCCAAGGTTGAAGGAATACCATGAATGTTTTGTTGTTTTTCTATTTGGTATTGCAGACATCTAGCATGGTGATGGCATGTTGAATGTTGTAGGAATATTGAGTTGTGAATTTGTTGACTAACTCATCAAAGGATCTGATACTCATCAAAGGATCTGATAGGAGGTGTGATTTTGGATAACCATTCCATGGTTTGCCCACCCAAGCTTCTTGGAAATAATCTCATTAAATAAGTGTCATCATGGGCAAATTCCAGGCTTATGGTACAGAATTCCCGGACATGATCATGAGGATTGCTTTTCCCATCATATTTATCAAATTAGGGAATGTCTGAATTTGGGGGAAAAGGTACCATGTTTAACCTTCTGTCAAAAGGATAAGGACAAATTTCATTCAAGGAATACCATACTGTTGATTCTTGTTGCATGTCTTGCATTTGTTTTTGTAGCATTTGCATTTGCTATGTAAGAGCAACCAAGGGTGCATTCGTTTGTCGAGGGAAGAGTTCTTGCCTTGCATTGTTTCTAGTTTGGAATGGTATGTGTAGCGGCATGTTTTGCTCAGGGATGTTTTGCTCAGGTAAATTCTGCTCAGGTAAGTTTTTCTCAAGTATGTTTTGTTCAGGGTCACGTGCTTCCTCCTCTCTTTTTCATTATTGATAAGCATAATGTTGAGACCTTGTTCTAAATATGTCAGTATCGAAGTCTTCAGGGAGTTTAACTCCTTTGCTTGTGAGCATGAGTATGTATTTTTCTTTATCATCTTCCATGAGTTTTTCCATAATTTTTTGAAATGAAACGCTTTCTTGACACTCTTGGAGGAGTTCCTCAAAAAAATTTGTGTCTTCTAGATTTGGATACTTGAAAGGATTTGATAATCTTCGACCCATGCTGGACTCTCATTGTGTTTTGCTTTTCTTGTTTTGTTGAGAGCGAGTAACAATGGGCATCTAGTAGAAACTTTCTGTGACAAAGGGAATGAACTCCTCTTCCATGTTTTGCTTAGGGGTTGGTGGTTCAAATCGAGGTATATTGTAAGTGATGCATACTTCGGGGAATAAAGTTGGATTGATCTTTCCTCCTTGATTTAGGCGTTGATTGAATGTTGATTTTTGATAGAATGCTCTACTCCTCAATGGTTCCTTGTCAAATTCGTTTGTTTTGTCTTGAAGATACAAGCGCATATGACAGATGAATGTTTGATGAGATTTGAAGAGTTAGTGATTGATGTATAAAAATCTATTCCGTTTGGCAAGTTTCAAAGAACTGGGTTGTTGTTTCCTCAACTTAGTGTTATGATAAATACTCTTTCTTCTCAAAATATGAGGATTAGTCATGCACAAGTGATGAATGGTTTCCTTTGATTTGTTTTGGATTCAAGATATCTTGTTTGGAAACTTAAGTTTTACTTTATCAAATGAAGGTTTAGATGCTCCCTCACGACAAAGTGTGTCAAATGATATGGAATAAGAGATTTCTCGATATGGAAAATCAATTTGACAACTTTGAGTATAAAACAAGTATGTTTTTGGATAAAAATATGTTTGATTGAAGGACCTTTTGATATGTGTGATGGTGTTTCCTGATTTTGATAGGAGATATGGGGTTTATCTCTTGACTAGTTTTTGGATTTTTGACAACTTTGTTTTTAAAGAAAACTTTCTTTTGGAGTAGTTTTGATATTCTGATTTCAATTTTCTATTTGATGGAGTTCAGGCGAGGAAAAAGGGCTTCCTAAATTGCTTTTAGAATTTTCAAAAAAAAATGTTGTTTTGCCCCCTGTTTTCCCAGTTTCAGCTATGCGCTAAGCTAGAAACCCAATGCGCTACCAAATTTTCACAAAGCACTAGAAAATGGTCTCCACGCGCTAAGCTGCCTTTCTGACGTGCTAACTTGGTCTGCTTGATTTTGGTTTGGTTTGAAAGATTATGCATTGATGTGTCCTATCAGTGCGCTAACAGTTGATCTTAACGTGCTAGTGTTTTGTCTCAATGCGCTAAGTTGTTGCTTCAATGCACTAGAATGTTTTTTAAAAGCACTAAGGTTAAAACTGTTTATTTGGGACTGATTATGCGCTAAAGTTCAGTACTGATGCGTTTTGTTGAAGCTTACATGTGCTAAAATGTGGTTCCAAAGCGCTAAGATGTTGCTCTTACGTGCTAAACTGCCCTAATATTTTTTACTTGGTGGTTTTTCTGTGACTTGTGAACTTTGTCTCAATGATGATGGATGATTTTATGAAGTAAGAAATGAAAGCACAACACAAAGGAGATAACCATATTGCCTAGTCTAAACAATGAGTATATGTTTTGCATGGATGTGTTCAAATCCCTAGTGTTTTAATAGGTTTGGATACAAAAAATACAATTCAATCAGACTCTTTATTCAAGGTTCATCAATAATACCATAGCTCACTAGTCTCGATACTCCATCAGCTCAAATAGCCTTGTCACCCCTAGGGGGCGCCCATTTTTTTGCCTTTTGCCAGAATTTAACTCAAAGTGAATTGCTTCACAATTTAGTAGTTATCTTGGGAGATATATTGTGAGTAATCTTGGGGTAGATTCTTCCCCACCCTTGCACTATGATACTGCAGATGTTTGGATATTGACTCGACTCAAAGTTTCTAATGCTAAAGTTTGTAATCAGGCTTCTCATTTGGTCGTTAGTGATAAACTTCCTTAAGAGGCTTCCCAACCTTTAGAACAAAGGCTTTGCGTATCATAAAGATACTAGGGGAAGGCTAATTGCTACGCGCTTTCGTTGAAAAGGACTTTCATCACTTTCCACTTTTGATTATAGTGGGTTGGAATACTTGGCATCAAAGTCGTTCCCCGCTTAGGTTGTTCCCCTCACACCGGCCAAATAATGGCTTTAAGAGTTGTTCAACTCCTAGGGAGGGCAGGCCTACTAAAGGTTTTAACGCTTAAAAACACTGAAAGCATAAGAGTGGTTTGGATTTTTGATCACCCAGTTAAGGGGAGAGCATATACCTTCCACTTTCGAAGAGAAGCACACAAGTGTTCTTTTTAACCTTTTATTGCAATGATTTGGTAAAATCTATATGGAGATATTGATCCACAAAAACATGGTGTTCATTTTATTCCATCAAATCAATGATTATCTGATCTAGAAAATGAAACCTAGTCAACAAAGCAAAACTTCGATTTTGGTCAACAAAATAAATCGACAAAAGGGAAGAACTTCCCTCTTTAACTTTGAATAAAACTAGATAAGTGTGGTTCTTTTACCTTGCAACAATTTAAAAGTTGATCCTTTTATACACCAAAGGATGGTGAGGTTCTTTTTAAAGCTCTTTTTGCAAAATGAAAGATTGTTTGTCCTTTTTAGATGCCCCAAATGAAAGTTTTTCTCATAGGAAAGCAAGAAAGATTTTTGTTGTGTTTCTTTTTAAGTTCCCAAATAAGGTGTGAGTTCAATTTTTAAATTTAAACAAGAAATGAAAGAAATTTAAATTTTTAACTAACTTAGCTAAGTTAGTAAAAACTTCAAACTACTTTAAATCTAGCTTAAAAAAAAAAGCTCCAACCTGCAATTTAAATCATTAGTAACCTACAAAACAAACAGTTAATCAGTTAGCAAAATGATGGCTTTGTGGACTTCCACAAGTCTAACTTTTGAGTTCTTTGTTACAAATTGATAACTTAATGATGAGCGAGTAGTACCAAACCGGTACTGAGAGGGGGGGTGAATCAGTACAGACAAAAATACAGTCCAAAACCAGTTTGATAGCAGACACTTCAAATGACTAGCAGATAGTGACACCGGTTTGAAACAAAGTGCAACCGATAAAGCTAAGAATGTTTGAGACAAGCATTAACCAGTTACTCACTTAGATTTTCACTCAAATTGAGACTACACTACCATTTCACCCTTATGCATAAACAGGTGATCTATCATCAAATCATAATAACAGCTGGTTCAACATGTTTTATTGACAGACATAAAACACAGAACCATCATATGCTTGACTGACAATAGCAAAGCATCACAAGACAAAAGCATCACACATGACACACATATTTTTCACATGGAAACCCAACTGGGAAAAACCATGGTGGGGATGAATACCCATAAGCTATTTTTGAACTCTTTAGAAGTCCGCTCTGTTAGGAGCCTTGTCCGGTTAGAGACATTACAAAAGGTTCTGCTAGGAACCGATCTTGTTAGAGATCACCCAATTAAGGGATGGCTACAATACCCGGTTAAGGGTTAAACCCTATTAAAGATTACCTTTTTAGAGGATTTCAAGAACTCAATAGCTAAAGGATTCCGAACTCAGTAGCTTTGAATTACCCTGTCAAAGGATTTTCAATAAGTCGGTTAAGGCTACCCTGCTAAGGGATTTTCCAACTGTTGAGGTGGTTAGAGATCAACAGGTATTACAATGATCTGGTAACAACACTCAATGCCAATGCAGATCCACTTAAGCTCCTCTTCACCTTTTGCACTTACACTCTGCAAGTATCACTTATCTCCTTTTGGTCTGGCAAGAATTACGTATCCCTTCTCTTGGATACACACACACAACTTTTGCCAACAACCTCAGAAAGAGACACAACATTGACCTTATAGGAAAACAGATAGGTCGGTAGCATAAACCCTAAACCCTAAACTTGTTAGGTTAAGGAATTCAAACGGTTCAATCCTGACCGTTGAGAACATTCCATTAATTGCAACAATCTTGATCCAATCTCAAGACATTCTCCATCGTCCATTTTCACCGATTTCATGGCGGCTGATAACCCATCACACATTATCATCGTTTTACAGACTTCGCACATTCTCGAGGTAGATAGGAACAATCTCCTTTATGCAAGATCCTTCACACGCACAAGGCTGGCGTGGCAACATGATCTGTTCTTCATTACAATGCTAACTCATCACACAATGTCACTGGTTGAGCCATACAGGCTTGAAGCACTTCAATCGGAAACCCTGAAGTTAAGACTACCAACTGGTAGTCATACAACGCTTCCATGTGCCGATTCCCATAACCATATGTCGGTTCACCTTGAACAAGCACACCACTTCACTTTGGCACAAATGTCGGTTCACAGTGTTATGTCGGTTCTCTCATATGTCGGTTCTCACCTCTTCAACATATTGACATCAATGACAACATACAATGTCATTATATCCTCATACCAGTTCACATAATGCCAACACAAATTAGTTTTTGTCTTTTGTCTATGACGCGCTACAGAATGCCCCGGATGCGCTATCAGACAGACCCTACGTGCTAAACTGTTTTACCAATGCGTTGGACCGTTAAATTCCCGCGCTAAAAGCTATAGGAAAAATTTAAAAAATTCTATGTGCTAGGAGAGGGTTTCTACGCGCTAGGAAATAAGTCTAACGTGCCGAACAGTATATCGGATGCGCTAAGAAAAGTTCCCGACACGCTAATTATTGTTTCCTGCGTACCTGCAAAGTTGGTTAAATTCAAAAACCGATTCAATTAATGGGGTTAAGCCCCACGGTGGGTGCCATAAATGTATGCGGGAAAAGCGGTTCAATGAAATCCAAAATGTGAAAATATTCAAAGACTTGTCCACACATCCATGGGACTCTTGGTGCAAGTTATGGAGCCATGAGGAATGACTCAACTTCCCAAGGAGTGTTCCATGGTTCTCTATCTCACAAGGTCCCTCAAGCTAATGCCTTTGCTCTCAGATTACTGAGCAAAGTGACTTAGGAATGACGAATGCAAGAACAAGGGATGCTTTTGATCGAATTTAGTATGAATGCATCCTATTTATGCATGATTTTAGTAAATGAACTAAACTAGATGATAAGATGACAAGGTTAGTAAAAATACTATCCTAACATGATATACTAGCTATATGATTTAATCTAAGATGATAGAAATACTCTAAAATGATTATTAGATTTATTTCTATTACAAAGAGAGGCTAAATGCTTATTAAAACTAAGTATAAGTATGATGCTAAAGACTTGGATCCTAGAAATAGAGAAATGAGAGCTCTATCTATAGGGAAAATAGGGCAATGGATGGTCAAGATTGAAGGATCTTATCAAGGGTTGGGATTGAAAGTTATCAATCCATGTTTGCAATTCTCACCAATGAAATGGTGACAATTGTCAACAAGAGACTGCTTGGGAGGAGATGAAAGAAGCATTAAATGCTTGAGAGGAGATGAAATAAGCATTAAATGCTTGAGAAGACCTGAAGGTTACCTTAGGGGGTAAGGGTTAAGGTTAGTCTATGGTTATCCATTGGATAAATCTTTTACCCAAAGGATAAACTCTTGTGCAAGGGTTAAAGGAATAACCATGGTCAAAGCAATGAATTCTTGATGAGACCCCTGGGTTAGATGAGGGTTGAGTTAGGCAAAAAGTCTCTAACCATGCCACTAAGGGTTAGTTAACCATTAATGGTTTGAAGACTTTGGGGACAAATTTGTAAGAGTCCTTCCAAATTTGGGGGTTTTCAACAAGTTAGCTTGTTGAAGGCATAAAGGCTTTAATGCCTTTGGAAGACTTTACTCCAAATTTGAGAAGTGACCTCCTCAAATTTAGGGAAAGGGGATAATTGAAGGGTTAAGCTTAATTGATTAGGATTAGATAGGTTCTAGAAGAATTTAGGAAGAGGGTTAGGAGGCAAGTGGGAGATGTAGGGAAATGCAAGTGGGTGAGAAATAATAGGATTTAATTAAAATAAATTGCTTTATTTCAATTTGGTTGCAAGTTGGGGATTTTAAATAAATTAGATTTATTTAATTGGGGTGAACTATTTAATTAAATGTAAATTTAATTAAAAAGTAGAGAGAAGGGATTAAATAAAATAATTTATTCAATTAAATGATGTAAAAGGCTTAAGTGAATTTAAATAAATAAATTGAATAATTTATTTAATTGAAATAGAGGAATGCGGGTGATTTAATTAAATTAGATTTAACTAAATAGAGGAATGAGAATAAAATGAACATTAAATATTCATTTAGGAATATGGTCATTTTTATACGTCTACAGTATACATTACCATCTATTGTCTTACCTCTTGCAACTAGTTTACCATTACCATCTATTCTCTTACCTCTTTTCTGATTTCACAGCCTTTGGAATCAAATGTAAACATATCCTTTGTCACACATTTGACTCACACCCAACATATTGTGTTTCAAACCTTCAACATAATAAACATCATGAGATTTTAGCTTGCCATCAATGTTTAGTGTACCTTTTGTTGGCATTTGGCATAACTGATGCAGATCAGGTCATGCGGTTGAAGTTGGATGACTGCACCGGTAAAGGATAGAAGTCTATTTGTGATGAAGAGATTGAGATTCTATGAGTAGATGACATGATCAGTTATTTGTATTATCATTGTTGGCAACTGATGTTCTTGATGGTTTTTTTTGTCATTAACTGATTTGGTTTATCAAAAGATAGGGTTTACCGGAAGTGAACTAAAGTCTGTGAATTAGGACTTTAACTAGTAAAGCAGAATTGTTTTGATTGGATCGATCAATTCACAATGATTGGTGATTTGTGGTTTGGATGCTGAACTTGTATCATGGAAAGATGTATGTGACCGGAACCAAAACTCATGCTGATTACCGGAAGATGTGTTTCAATCTCTGATGAATTTTTGCTAAGGTTTTAGTAGGGTTTAAGGACCGGTAAAGAAATCATCAAATTGGTGATAATTTATGTTATAACGGTGATCGACAACGAGTCTACTTAAAGTTGGTAACACGACACAACCCGCGTGAAATATTTAATACTTGTTTTAGCATGATTCAAGGAAGATTTTCTTGGAAATCAATGAAATGCTTTGGAGAGTGTTTTGAGGATACAAATCGGATTTCCGTGATGAGTTATGATTAATCAACAATTGATATTGCAATGTAATTTGTTGTTATGTTTCGGATAGCGATCTACGATGATCTTTTTTGATCTTATTGTAAATTCATGATGTAATTAGGTTTTATGGCCGACCTAGTTGAGATGGCTATTTATGTTGACACAATTGATGTTTATTGTGTTGGTGGTCTTAGAGAATGTGTTAAGTCATCCAAGTGAAGTGTATAATATGCTTGAGAGTTGCAGAGTGTTGTGTATAATTGGATCTGATCAAGCAAGCAGAGAAGTGAAAGAAAATAGATCATTTTCTTACTGTTGTTCCCTAATAGTTGCAACAGGTTAAATCCCTTGATTGGGTAGGTTCTAACAGGCCTTAATCATTTAAGTCCCCTAACAGGTGATGTAGGAGCATCCCTAGTCGATGAGAAATCTTACATCAACCAAAAATATTTCCTTTCAGTTTTGTTATTGTTTAGTTCCTTATGCAGTTTTATGTATTCTTACTGATATGTACCAGTAGTTGCTTGTTCTTCGTGGCAGATCTTGTTTGCAGTTTCCTGGCAGTTTCATATGGTTGATTCCATATTTCTAGTTCATTTGGTTTCTTCTCTATCAGTTATCGCTTCTAGTTGGCTGCTTCTGGGTTCTCGAGATAGTTCATGTGCTTACCGGTTGATTTTCCTTCATTACCGATGCAATTCTTGGCATTGGTTGTTATTTTCTTGAAAGATTTCTTAAATGCTAGGGCTGACCTAATTATACATTTCATTTTCTTGCATTAGTGAATGTAATCTTTTGAGGCCGAACCATATATGTTCTGGTGGGTATAAATATGATGTTATGTAATCATTTGTAGGGGTAGAGGAAGTAGAACCGAATAAGGATTGAGATTTGCATGTTGTGATCCGGTTGATTCTTAGAGTCTCGATTGGATTGTATTTGGCTTGAATCTTGCATGTAACCGGTTAACTACCAAATGTTCTTTGATGATAATATGAAGATTTCTGGATGATTGCAAAAGTGCTAAGGTTGTAACTGATCTATTTATGTGAATTTGTTATGTTTCCTTACTGCTTTCGTTGTGTCTCTCTTGTTGCATAAGTCGGTTGACTCTTTTGATGGTTCTTACCGGTTATGGCTGCATCAATAGGGCAGCTCTCAAAAGAGTGTTAAATCCTCTCACGAGGTTGATCCTAACAGATCATCAAGCTCCTAATCGAGTTGCAAGGAAAATACCCTAACCGGGTGACTCCTGATAGGGTTTTCTCTTAACCGAACGTATTGTAAGCTTCTAACAAGGCTAAGCTCCTACCAGGGTGTACTTTGAAAGAGTATAAATATTTGTGGGTGCCAACTCCCACCATGGTTTTTTCCCTATTTGGGTTTCCACGTCAAAAACTTATGGTGTTCATGTGTGGAATGTTTTTCGTGTGATGTTCTTGTTTATATTTTATTCAAGTATTATTTCTGAGAAACTGGTTGTGATGTTTTATCAGAAGTTTATCAGAGGTTACCAGTACTGATAAGAAGTTGTTTGAGATTTTTTTTGATCTTATTGATATGCTTAATGAGTTGGTAAATGATTTGATTAAAGTGTTAAGAAAATTTCATAAAGGGGTTATTAGATCTGGTTACAGAAGTTGAGATATTTTTTATATAGTTTCAAATCTGAGATAAGCTGAAATAAGTTTGATTTTGAGTTAAAGTTTGAATTGGTCTTAATATCGATTCACCCCCCCCCCTCCCTCTTAGGATTAACTGGACCCTCATAGGATTAACAATTGGTATCAGAGTTGTAATTCTCTATGTGTAGAAATCCTAATTGCTTGAGGAAAAGATTTTAAGGAATTCAAGATGATGAAGAAAGAGGGTCCCAAGTTCAACAATGATAACTATAAGATCTAGAAGGACAAGATGAAGATCTACATTAAAGGTCTTGGTGCACAATATTGGAAGCAAGTTGAAACAACATGTGTTGCTCCTACAACTACTCCCTTGACACCGGGTGAACTTAGAGAACATCAAGATAACATGCAAGCCCTAGAAGCTATTGTAAATATTTTATCTGATTCAGAATATATTGATGTTAAAGGATTGGAAACTGTGGGTGAGGTTTGGGAAAAGTTAGAGACAATCTATGGAGGACATGAGCATGTTCAAAGAGTCAAAGAGGAAAGCTTGAGAGGAAAGTTTGATGACATGAGAATGCTTGAAGGAGAGAATATTGGACAGTATGGTCAGAGAATCAAAGAAGTTGTCAGTGGCATTAAGAGTATTGGAGGCAAAATAGAAGATGATACAATAGTAAGTAAAATGCTAAGAACTCTTCAACCTTGGTATGCTATAAGAGTATCAACAATCCAAGAACTTAGATCTATTTCAAAGGATAAGGTAACTGTTGATTTATTGATTGGTAAGCTTACAACTTTTGAATTAAATAGTTTTGACAATAGTGTGACAAAATCTACTGAATCTATCTTTAAAGCTTATGTTACCGATTCATTTGCTAGAAAAGGAAAAGATGTATATCAAAATCATGAGTGTAGGACAAATCATGGAAGCAATCAGGGAGATGAAGATAGTGAAGATCAAGTGATGGAACTTGAAGCATTGTTAGCAAAGAGAATTCTAAGAGGCACTGGTAAGTATAGAGGAAAGCTACCTTTGAAGTGTTTCTCTTGTAATAAAATTGGTCATATTGTTGCTAACTACCCTAACACCGATAAGAAAGAAAAGTTTAAAAGATTCAAAGGAAAGGGAAAGAAACATTGTTATGTTGCAGTAGATGAAGGTGTGACCGATGAGTCCGAAGAAGAAGATGACAATGAAGAAATTGTGTTTGTAGCTATAAAGGAGGAACTGTCTGATAAAAAGGCACTAGTATCTCATATGGTGTATTATATACAGCGGCTGCTCACACCACATAATCGGAGACAAAAGTAAGATCATAACCCTTAATGAATTTGATGGAGGTGTTGTTAGATTTGGAAACAACTCTCCTTGCATGGTGAAAGGTAAAGGTTCTATATCTCTAAATGGAAAGAGTAATGTTGATGATGTATTTTGGGTTGATGGTCTTAAGCATAATCTTTTAAGTGTTGATTAGCTCAATGATAAAGGTTATTTACTTGAATTTAAGAGTGGAATCTGCAGAATTCTTGGAAGTAATGGTGAATTGATTGCTATCTAGAAGCAAACAAGAGGTAACTTATTCCATTTGAACAGTAATGTTAATAATTGTGTGGTTGCAAGAAAGAAAGACAGTTGGCTATGACATAAAATGTTGTCATGTTAATTTTGATAATCTGATTAAGATAAGCAAGTCAAGTGTTGTAAGAGGATTACCCCAACTTGTCAAACCAGATAGTGTGATATGCAAAGATTGTCAAATCGGTAAGATGACCTCTATTTCTTCAAGAGCAAGAATGGTATTTCTGATAATGTTTTAGATTTGGTACATACTGATCTCTGTAGCCCTATGAGAAAAAAAAGTTATTATAGTGATAGGTATTTCATGATCTTCGCTGATTACTATTCTAAAATGATGTGGGTAACATATCTGAGAGAAAATTAGAAGCATTTAATAAATTTAAATCATTTAAAGCTCCAGTTGAGAAGGAAATAGGTAAGAACTTGAAGTGCTTAAGATCATACCGAGGAGGTGAATTCGCATCTGATGAATTTGTTAAGTATTGTGATGAACATGGTATAAAGAGACAGATGTCAGCTCTGAGGACACCACAACAGAATGGCATTGCAGAAAGAATGAACAGAACAATAGTTGAAGCTGCAAGAACCATGTTATTATAGGATAATGTATCCAAAATGTTTTGGAGAGAAGCGGTCAATACTATTGTATACACTCTTAATCGGGTAATGGTAAAAAGAGGTAACAATAAGACACCTTATGAGCTATGGTATGGAAATACTCCTCATGTTAGTTATTTTAAAAACTTTGGAAGTCAATGTTTTTTCAAGAGAGATAACTACATTGAGAAGTTTGATGCAAAATCCGATGAGGGAATTTTTCTTGGTTACTCTTCTAAGAGTAAAGCATATAAATGTTACAATAAGAGGACTAAGAAAATTATTGAAAGTGATAATGTAAAATTTGATGATTTATTTGATAAGTTTGAAGGTACAAGAAGATTTGAACTTGAAAAGGATGATAATGAGGAAAAGTTTGTGATCATTGAACCGGAAGCAAAGAATAATGAACAATCGGCAAATCCAGAACTAGGTGCTCAACCAGTGAGCGATGACAGTGAAAATGAAGAACTTGATGAATAAGATGTAGAACCGAAACAAGAAATACCTAGATATGTCAGACTGAATCATTCACGAGAGCAGATAATTGGTGATAAGAATGCAAGTGTACAAACTAGGAGAAAGATCTGAGAGAATTCATGTTTGATATCTACAATTGAACCCAAGATAGTTAAGGAAGAACTAAAGGATGATGATTGGGTTAAGGAAATGAATGAAGAATTAGATAAAATTGAGAAGAATCAAACATGGTCACTTGTTCCTAGACCGAAGGTTAAAAATGTAATTGGAACAAAATGGGTCTTTAGGAATAAATTGGATGAAGAAGGAAGGGTTGTAAGAAACAAGGTAAGGTTAGTTTGCAAAGGGTATGCTCAAGAGGAAGGTGAGGACTATGGTGAAACATTTGCACCTGTTGCTAGATTGGAAGGTGTAAGAATGCTACTGGAATTTGCTGCATATAAAAGATTTAAAGTCTACCAAATGGATGTCAAGTCACCCTTTCTAAATGGGATTCTAGAAGAAGAAGTATACATTGAACAACCTGATGGATTTTCTTTGATCGATGATAAAGACATGGTGTGTAAATTGCACAAAGCTTTGTATGGTCTTAAGCAGGAACCGAGAGCATGGTATGAGAGATTACATGCACATTTGATCAAGATTGGATTCCAACGTACCGGTGAGGACAACAATATTTATTTGAAGACTGATGGAGACAAGATGCTGATAGCAGAAGTGTTTGTTGATGAGATAATTTTGGTGGCAATGATGATATGTGTAAGGACTTTGCTGATATAATGAAAAAAGAATTTGAAATGTTTCTAATTGGTGAATTTAAGTTCTTTATTCGCTTACAGGTCCAACAACTAGATGGTGGTATCTTTATCTGTCAGACCAAGTATATCAAAGAGGTGTTGAAGACTTTCTGCATAGAAGACTACAAACCGGTAGGTACACCGATGGTGACTGGTTGCAAGTTATCAAAAGGAGATGATTCCCCTATTGTTAGTGAAAAAGAGTACAGATCTATGATTAGCAAGCTACATTATGTTGTCCATAGTAGACCAAACATTTCTTGTGTTGTTGGATTAGTTGCAAGATTTCAAAAAGAGCCTAAAGAGAGTCATATGGTGGCTATGAAGAGAAATTTTCGGTATCTCAAAGGTATAATAGATTGTAGTTTATGGTATCCCTATAAAGGTGATTTTACTTTGAATGTCTTTACTTATGTTGATTGGGTAGGTAATGTTGATGATCGAAAAAGCACAACCAGTGGAGCTTTTCTACTTGGAGGAAGATTAGTGGCATGGACAAGCAAGAAACAAACTTGTGGTTCTCAATCTACAGTTGAAGCTGAGTATGTTGTTGCATCCATGAATTTCACATAGGCAATATGGATGAGATGTGTACTATAAGGATTCAAGATAGATATGTCAGAACCGGTGACTATCTATTATGATAATACAAGTGCAATCAACATTTATAAAAATTTTGTGTTACATACTAGAACCAAGCACATTGAATTGAAGTATCATTTCATAAGGGAAAGAGTTCAAGATAAGGAGGTGAAGATGGAATATGTGAAGAGTAAAGATTAGTTGACTAATATCTTTACTAAGCCCTTACTGAATGCTACTTTTGAGTTTATAAGAGGTAAACTAGGGGTTAGACCCCTACATCGAAAGAACTAGAATGATGGAGATCCATCAATCCTATGGATTTCATGTTTATTTTACACTAAGGATTGATGAAGGTATAGGCTACTCCTTTGGGGATCAAGTCTGATGTGAAATTCTGATTTAATGCTCTGTTATAATTTTTTGATTTATGTAGCAGAGATGATGAAAGAGGCAGCAGCAGAATTAAAGACAAGTGATGCATTTACATATTTGGCATTGTTGTCAAAGGGGGAGAAGAAATGAATAGAAATCAGATTTGGCATACATGTGAGAAGTTGAAGATCAGATTGAGTGAAGCATTGGTTTAGGGGGAGATGTCAAAAGGAGAACCAACAAAGATGTGATATCGGCAAGCAAGTTGATGATGATGATGATGGTGTTCTGATTGTGTATTTGATTAGTGTTGCCATCAATGCCAAAGGGGGAGATTGTTGGCATTTGACATAAATGATGCAAATCAGGTCATGCAGTTGAAGTTGGATGACTGCACCGGTAAAGGATAGAAGTCTATTTGTGATGAAGAGATTGAGTTTCTATGAATAGATGACATGATCAGTTATTTGTGTTGTCATTGTTGGAAACTGATGTTCCTGATGTTTTTGTTTTGTCATTAAGTGATTTGGTTTACCGGAAGACAGGATTTACCAGCAGTGAACTAAAGTCTATGAATTAGGACTTTAACTAGTAAAGAAGAATTATTTTGATTGGATCCATCGATTGGCAATGATTGGTGATTTGCAGTTTGGATGGTGAACTTGTATCATGGAAAGATGTATGTGACTGAAACTAGAACTTGTGATGATTACCGGAAGGTGTGTTTCAATTTTTGATGATTTTTTGCTAAGGTTTTAGTAGGATTTAAGGACTGGTGAAGAAATCATCAAACCGGTAATGATTTATATTATAACGGTGATCAACAATGAGTCTACTTCAAGTTGGTAACATGGCCCAACCCGCGTGAAAGATTTAATAGTTGTTTTAACATGATTCAAGGAATATTTTCTTGGAAATCAACAAAATTCTTTGAAGAATGGTTTGAGGATATAGATCAGATTTCTGTGATGAGTTATGATCAATCAATGATTAATATTGCATTGTAATTTATTGTTATGATCTGGATAGCGATCTATGATGATCTTTTGTGATCTTATTGTAAATTCATGATGTAATTAGGTTTTATGGCCAACCCAGTTGAGATGGCTATTTATGTTGACACAATTGATGTTTATTGTGTCAGTCATCTTAGAGAATGTGTTAAGTCATCCAAGTGAAGTGTGTAATTTGCCTAAGAGTTACAGAGTGTTGTGTATAAATGGATCTGATCAAGCAAGTAGAGAAGTGCAAGAAAACATATCATTTTCTTATTGTTGTTCCCCAATAGTTGCAACGGGTTAAATCCCTTGACCGAGTATGTTCTAATGGGCCTTAATCATTTGAGTCCCCTAATAGGACATCTCTCAAAAGAGTGTTAAATCCTCTCATGAGGTTTATCCTAACAGATCATCAAGCTCCTAATAGAGTTGCAAGGCAAATCCCCTAACCGGGTGACTCCTGACAGGGTCTGCTCTTAACCGAGTGTATTGTAAGCTTCTAACAAGGCTAAGCTCCTAACAGGGCATACTTTGAAAGAGTACAAATATATGTGGTTGCCAACTCCCGTCGTGGTTTTATCCCTATTTGGGTTTCCATGTCAAAAACTTATGGTGTTCATGTGTTCTTGTTTATATTTCATTTCATGCATTATTTCTGAGAAATCGATTATGATGTTTTATTAGAAGTTTATCAGAGGTTACCGGTACTGATAAGAAGTTGTTTGAGAAAGTTTTTGATCTTATTGATATGGTTAATGAGTTGGTAAATGATTTGATTAAAGTATTAAGCAAATCTGATAAAGAGGTTATTAGATCTTATTATAGAAGTTGAGATATTTGTTATATAGTTTCAGATATGAGATAAGCTGAAATAAGTTTGATTTTGAGTTAAAGTTTCAATTGGTCTTAATACTGATTCAACCCCCCCCCCCCCAAACCCTTCTCAGTATTAACCTGATCCTCATAGGATTAACACCTTTACCCTTGATTTTGATTGATGAATTATCTCCAAACCTTACTGAACCACCATTCCAATCTTCAAGCTTGATGAATTTCTTCTTATCACTAGTCATGTGGTTGGAACAACCACTTTTCCTTTTAGCATGTTTGGTTTCTTTTTTCTTTTCTGACTCAACCTTATCTTTATCTTTTTCTGCCCAAACTTGTTTGGTTTCTTTCTTCTTTTCTGTCGTCCCATTTGGTTCTGATTTTGCATTAGGTTCAGATGTTGGCACTATCTTCTTTTTCTTAGCAGTCTTAAGCTTATAATGTTTTGCAATGTGGCCCAAGTTTTGATAATGATAGCATTTAACATTTACATTGAATGATGTATTTGAAAAACTATTGTAGGATTGAGACATATTTCTTTTACACTCATAACTCTTATGACCGTATCCATTACAATGATAACAAGTAACATTCATATCTCTAAGAGCAACAAATTGATTTCTAATTTCAAAACTAGGTGGAGATCTATGTATAAGATTACACTCAATAATTCTATGACCATAAGTGTTACATTTATATTAGTAGCCATGGAATTGAGGTACATGCCAATCATTATTGAAGTTGTTTCTCATTTGTCTCCTTGGAGAAGCATAGTTTGGTCTTCTTGAGTTCACCCTTCGTGTATCCTTGACCTTTGTGAGGCCTCCATTATCAACATTGGCTTTTCTTTTAAGATCATCATGTTGGTTCCTTGACCAATTCTTTGTAGCAACCACATATTTCTTCTTCTCATTGGACTTGTTGACAGTGAAGGTTTGTCCTTTACTATTATCACTTGAAGAGACAAATTGTATTTCTATATTTAATGAGTCCTTACTTGTATAACATTGACCAACATCAAAGCCAACACTCCTTGTGTCTTTGGAGTGTTTTTGTTTGCTTAGCATTTTATCCAAAGCATCAGTGTTGCCCTAATACTTGATTCCCACCTTGAGTTCATCTTTGCACTTTTTAAGTTCCTTTCTTAAATTTACGAGATCTTCTTCCAACTTTTGACACTCCTTATCCTTTCTTTCCAAATCTGATTTTGTTACTTCATACATCCTCTTTGCTTCTTCCAACTAGATCTTCAAATCAGAAATTGTTGTCATTGATTCTTCAACTGATTTGTTTAGTAGATTGTGTTCTTCAACAACAACATTCCTGTACTTTTTATATTCCTTTCTTACTTTTCTAAGTTCTTCTAGTGCACTTACAAGTTCACCTTCAAGGTCTACTTCAGCTTAAAATTCATCTTCATCATTATCAACAAAATGTTCATCAGATAACTCCCCTTGCTCCATGAAGACATTGACTTCTCTTTCACCTTCATTGCAACAATCTTCAGAGACACTTTCTTCATCAGAGGTATCATCCTCAAATGCATAAAGAATGTTTTTTCTCCTGAAATTTCTTCTTCTTGGCTTATAAGTGTTTGTCATCCTTTCCATGCCAGAGGCCTTCATGTTTTTCTTTTCATCTTCATCTTTCTCTCCATAAGGACACTTAGACGCAAAGTGTCCAATCTTGCCGCAGTTGAAACATTTGAAAGGCAGCTTACCTTTGTACTTTCCTGAACCCCTTTAAAGCTTCCTTACAAATTTTTCTACAACAACATCAGAGTCATTTTCATCCTCATTTGTAGCTTGTTATTTTCCTTTATGTTTGGTATTGAAGGCAACTTCTCTCTTTGAAGGTTCAACACTTATTGTTCTCATCTCATAGGTAAACAAAGAACCAAACAGATTATCCATAGAGAAGGTGGTCATATCCTTAGCTTCTTCAATGGCTGAGACTTTGGTGTCATACTTTGGATTGAGATATCTGAGTACCTTTTTTATAGTAACTTCATCTTTGACGTCCTATCCAAGTCATCTTATAGCACTCACAATCGCATCCACTCTTTGCAGATAATCAACTATTTTCTCCTCATCCTTTATTTTTTTAGGTTTTCAAATTGAGCTCTCAGATTTTGTAGTTTGGCTTCTTTCACTTTAGTATCACCTTCATATATGCTTTGCATGTTATCCCATGTTTCTTTTGTTGAAGTGCAATGCATTACTTTGATAAACTTTGTATCAGACAAACCACTTAAGATTGCATTCTTAGCTTTTGCATTGTTTTCATACTCCATTTTAGCATCAAGGTCAGTAGGGGGAACTTGAGGAATAGTATATCCATTTTTTACTGACATCAAACCCAAGGGAAGACAAATATGTCTCTATTATTCTACTCCAAAAGGCATAGTTGGTGCCATCAAACATGGGAACTTTATATGAGGACTCATTTCTAGTCATTGTGTTCACAAGACCGGATCTACCCAAGGTAGAGAAAGCTTTGCAGAAAGGGAATCTAGGGCTCTAATACCAATGGAAGAACACAAATGGACACTGAGAAGGGAGGGTGAATCAGTGTATTTTAAAAAAATTTAACTATGTATGCAAGGACTGAAACTACAAATTAATTAAGAACATACACACACAAATCAAACCACAACACAAAATATACGAGGAAAACCCATTGTGGGAAAAACCTCGGTGAGAATAGCTGCTAGAGTCTACTGTTCCAATCTAGCCTCACAATAAATAATAGTTTCCAATATTTAGGGAACCAACCCAAGGAGCACCAACCTCTGATTTTATGAGCACCTACTCAAAGGAGCACCTACCCCTGGCGCTCTAAGCACCCACTCAAAGATTTACAATGATTGTTCAAGTTTACAATGAAATGACAAAGCCTTGTTACAAATGGGTTTTGTAACACTTACAAATTTCTCAAATCTTGAGACTGACTTTCTTTGCCTGCTGAAGTTTTTCCTCTATTTCTCCTCCTTCCTTTTCTAGTTATCTTCTTTTCTTTGCTACAACATTACTCTCCAGAATTGTCTGTTCTTTCTTTGTGCTAACTCTTTCTACTTCTGTGTAAATTTTCTCTATTTTCTCTTGGCAACAATACACTCTATCTCTTTTTTTTTTTTTTCTCAACACACACCTTCAGTCTTCTTATTGAGATATCAATATTTTCCACCTTAATCTCTATCTTGACAGCCACACCAACCCAGGTCAAATCTCATCACACTTGTTGCTTGAATAGATCGACCCTGTACACAGAAGATTTTTCTTCTACTGCAAACTTGAATATTGTATTCAAGTCGGTTGTCTTGGAGATCTCTACTACGGGTGATTTTATTCTCTATCTTCAATCTGTTCTTAGATTGGTTGCTTGAAGTAAATGCATCATGTTTATCTTCAGATCATTTTATGTACTTAGATTACTAAGTTCAGTAATCTTCTTCTGCCCAAAATAATCTGGAATCCTTCCTCGAGCCACACAACTTGCCTGCAACTCGGTCGCTATTAATGCGTTTTCCATCCTCTATCGACCTACCCTAAAAATATCGATAACTACCACACTAGAATCCTTCATCATTGACTTTTGTGTATCATATATCTTCTTCAACCGGCCAGGGATCCATATGTCTCCATTTCCTTTGTCCAGATCAATTGGTCAAAGTCGGTTGACCTCCACGTAAAACCCTTGTGCCAATTGGCATGTGTAGGTGTCGTAAAAAATCTTCATAATCAACATCCAAGTCACTTGGTCAACCATAGTCAACTTCCACGTGGATTATCATCCTTATCAGGTTGCCAATGTGTCGATTGAAACACCTCTAATGTTCATGCTGGCATTAACCTCTGTCACTACAGGATGGTGGGATGCATCATCTTTCTACCTTATCTTATCCTGTGAGTTCCTCTTTACTTCCATTTGCAGGCGCGGGATAGCGGGAACCATTCACCGCTCTCTTTATGTTGTCCCGCAAGACCTCCAGTAGCAACACAAACAAGTTGTGGGATAGCAAGAGGGGTCGCTATGCCTTGCTTGAAGTTATCCTGCACAAACACCATGTACACACTTGCATGGTGCAGGATAGAGGAGAACACATTTCCCCTTTTCACATCGCTTTTCCTTATCCCGCGAGCATATTCTCTTCCCTACATGGTCACGCGAGATAACGAGATGCCTTTTCTTTTGTTTCCCCTGCGTGATATTTTGTGAGCCTCATAACTTGTGCAGGATAAGGGAATCTACAGTCTCCCCTTCAGTTTCTTATCCCATGCGACTTTTGTTGGTCACTTTTGACGACGCGGGTTAAGAGAGATCACCTTGTTCATCAAACTTAAGTTATCACGTGCAACTAACAAGTTACCTTTTCCACTACGTGGGATATCGAGTAGTGCCACTTTTGTGTTATCCCACAAGGCATTCAACACTCAACCAACAGGTTGTAGGATAAGGAGAACATATTTTTCTTTTCTTTAGTGTTATCATGCACGGTCTCTATTGGCATTTGGCATAACTGCTGCATAATGAGATGATGTAGGTGATGCAGTTGAAGACTGATGATTGCATCGGTAGAGGATAGAAGATTGTTTGTGATGAAGAGATTGAGATTTTATGATTAGATGACTTGATCAGTTATTGTGTTGTCATTGATGGCAACTGATGTCAAATGATGATTGTTGATGTTCCTGATGTTTGTTTTGTCATCTAAGTGATTTGGTTTACCGGAAGACAGGGTTTATCGGTAGTGAACTGAAGTATGTGAAATGGGACTTTAACCGGTAAAGCAGAGATGTTTTGGTTGAATCCAACGATCGGTGATGATTGGTGATTTGCGGTTTGGAATGTGAGCTTGTATCTTGGAAAGGAGTATTTGACCGGAACCGCAACTTGTGAAGACTACCGAAAGGCATGTTTCTAATTTATGATAAAGTTTTGCTAAGGTTTTAGTAGGGTTTAAGACCGGTGAAGATATCATCAAACTGGTAATGATTTTTGTTATGATGGTGATCGACGACGAGTCTACATAAAGGTGGTAACATGGCACAACCCACATGAAATGATTTGATTGATGTTTCAGCGCGATTCAAGGAGGAATTTCTTGGGAAACAACGAAACGCTTAGTGGAGTGTTTTGAGGTTTTGACTTTGGTACAAATCGGATTTTTCGTGATGGGTTTCGATCAACCAACGGTTGATATTGCATTGTAATTTGATGTAATGATCTGTATATTGATGAAAGATGATCTCTTATGATTTGTATTGTAAATTCATGATATAATTAGGGTTTACTGGTTGACCTAGTTGAGATGGCTATTTAGATGGCACATTTGATGTTTATTGTGTCAGTGGTCTTAAGAGAATGTGTTGAACTGTCCAAGAGAAGTGTGAGATATGCCTGAGAGTTTTAGAGTGTTGAGCATAATTGGATCTGATCTAGCAAGCTGAGAAGTGCAAGTAATAGATCCCTTTTTCACTGTTGTTTCCTAACAGTTGCAACAGGTTAAGTCCCTTAACCGGGTAGGTTCTAACAGGCTTAAATATTTAAGCCCCCTAATAGGGTAGCTCTCAAAAGAGTGGTAAATCCTCTCACGAGGTTGATCCTAACAAATCATCAAGCTCCTAACTGGGCTGCTAGGCAATCCCTTAACCAAGTGACTCCTAACAGGGTATGCTCCTAATAGGGCGTATTGTAAGCTCCTAACAGGACGTACTTCAAAAGAGTACAAATATTTGTGGGTACCAACTCCCACCGTGGTTTTTCCCTATTTGAGTTTCCACGTCAAAAAATTATGGTGTTCATGTGTGGAATGATTTTCATGTGATGTTCTTGTTTATGTTACATTTCATGCACTATTTCTGAGTACACCGGTTATGATGTTTTATCAGAGGTTTATCAAAGGTTACTAGTATGGATAAGAGTTGGTAGAGAAAGTGTTTGATCTGATAGATGAGGATAATGAGTTGGTAAATGATCAAATTTATTTGACTGCTTAAGTGGTGAAAGAATTGATAGATGTGGTAAATAATCTGATTAATGTGTTAGAAAATATGATTAAGAGGTTGTTAGATCTGATAAAAGAAGTTGAGATATTTGATAAATGATTTCAGATCTTATATAAGTTTGATTTTGGTTTAAAGTTTCAATTGCTATTAATACTGATTCATCGCCCCTCTCAGTATTAACTGGATCCTCGTAGGATTAACAGTCTCTTCCCTTCATTCGAACACACCACAAAACCCTCAGATGCACGTGAACCAAACAGTTGATGCCACACATAAATCACGGCTCTCAAAACCAACTCAGGACTCGTTCACTACTGCCGATATATGGAGACGATGAATCTGGTCGAAACCCTTGTAGCATAACACGATGTGTTATGTGCAAATGCACAACATAGCATGCATGTTATGTGCGACTGCTATTTGCTTCTCTGCAACCTCTTGATACCCTTGACATCACGACTGCTACCTTCTATTTTGCAACCATTTGACATCCCTTGACGTCAATGACAATAATGTCAACAATCTTCTCAAGGTATTTTTTAGTATGGATAGTCTTTACTCTTGGATAGCTAGTAGAAACAAGGGTGACATATTTCCCAACAATTTGTACTCACTCTATATATATAGCAAGGCTAATCTCAATTTTTTTAAAACACTTATGCATGCCAAGTCATTTAAGTTGAAATTGGTCCTATGTAGTACAAATTCAACCCATAGAAAATTTTAAAACTATTTGGAACCTTATGCTTTTGTTAGATACATGGTATTTATATTATTGTATCAAAGCAATAAAATTCAAGATTAATCCTTAAAAACATGGATTAAATCCATAATAATTTTAAAACTATATAAAACACAAGGTGTTTACCAAATATTGAAATCTATTTACAATATCCAGGTGATCAAATTCTATAGGCCATTAAACGTATTTCTTCATCATAGCTCCCATAACTAAGTGCTTTGTAATTCACATTTACTTTTGTAAATACAATTTTAATTATGTATTCCTAATTGATATTCATTTATTTAGGTTTATTTTGTGCTTCATTTATGTGGGTTCTTTTAAATATCCTAGATCAATATTAGGAAGAGCATTTTTCCTTAACATTTTTTGTGAGCTTTTCCATGATTACATCCCCTAGGGTTTGACCATAAGGATATGTATTAATTATTTTCGTATTTTTGATCTCTAGTATCATTTTACTATTATCATTCACTCCAAATTTCCTAGTGCTTGGATTAATTTTTACGTTTTCTTATTATAGTTTGATTAGGGTTTGAGTACATATAGTGATATACATATTTGATTATAGACTTTCAGTCTTGAATAATATACATTATAGTTCCTTCCAAGTCAATATCATTGCCTAATAGGTATGCTTATATTTATTATTTTTATATGTTCCTATATTTTGTAGCATGACACCCTTTCAACCTTAGTCTTTAATGATATTTTATGCTATGGATGAGCATGTGTTTCCAATGGAGGTATTTCTTTACCTTGAATTCAATTTTCCTCATTCATTGAGTTGTTTAATGCTTATTATATCCTTTCCCATGAATTATATAATAATCATGTGTCATCTATCGCTTATAATAATAATAAGCAGATACCTATTGATGAGTTACCATGTGATATTAATGCATCTAGAATGATGGCTAATGATGATGCTAAACCTAATCTAACTTCATTTTTATGATGAAACTATCATTCATATGGCTATTAACTCTCATACCATTCCTTCTTTTCATGTATAATTATATATGATACTATAGTTAGGAATTTATAAATATGTAGTACCATAACCATGCTCAAGTTAACAATACCCCAACTGTGTCTTTTTGGGATTTGATATCTTTTGTAGTCATTGATAATTGAAAATGTTTGGGTGTTGACTCTTGATCAGAATGGCTTCAACCTCTAGAGACTGTAACCTTGTGGCCCTTGAGGGTGTATATAAAAATGATAGAGATACAATCCAAATTACATGTATGGTATTGTTAAACCTCATTTATACTACCAAAATTCTCCCTAGGCCTAAAATAGTATCTCTTCCTTGATACATTGTGGTTAAATCACTTGTATGGAATTAAGGTTGCATTCTCAAACAACCCAACTCACTAATAGATTGCAGTCTTGGTTGTAGCATATTGAAAATTTTACAATACCACAAGTAATTTGGGTAATTTGTGTGCATAATTTCTTATAATTTGGTTTGTACTTATTGTATGTCTAATTTTTTCCTTTATATTGCATTATATTTAGGTTTTTTACATTTTTATATTATACAACCTTGGACTTTTTTTCTAGGTTTTTCTATCAACATTTAGTTCCTTTGTTGAGACCTTCATTGTTGGTGATATTAGGATGAATGAAGCCATGATGGAAATCATAGTGAATAGGATTAAAAATGAATGAAATTAAAGATATTTATGAAAGAAATTGCAATATTATGCATGAGCACAAATTGAGTCATTGCCCTTGGGAGGTTTAAGCATCTAGAGGATGATTATAGAATAGGGGATCCTAAAAAGATGTGACTACTAAGAGTCAATCTAGATTGTGGAGAAATGGATAAAATGAACATTGAGGAAAGTAAGGGGATGGACCTTAACAAAGAGGGTAGATTTAAATAGACTTAGGAAATCAATGGAAATTACTATAAAAATGATTGAGAAGGCAAGGATAGGCCTTATTAGAGTGTGTCAAGAGAACATGAAATAAAGAAATCGTCAAATAAAATGATACTCATGAATATTGTAGAACAAGAAAAAAGTATAACCCTAATAAGAGAGACTAAGGAAAACTCGACAAGGATGGAAGAACTATTGAACAAATATAGAGAATCAATTAAGTTAAGACATATAAGAGATTGGAAACAAGACTCTTTAGTTTAGACCCATGACCTGTTGATGTCATCCCACTAAATCCACAATTTAAAAAGTTTTAAACAAGCCCTAGTTAAAATTGAACTATAGAGACCCATGACCTGTTGATGTCATCCCACTAAATCCGCAATTTAAAAAGTTTTAAACAACCCCTAGTTAAAATTGAACTATAGAGCTTTCCCAACCACCTTTGGACTTTCCTCAAGTCTAACCATTAAAGTTATTTTGTTATTTTGTTTTTTCCAATAAATGCTTTTTACCATCAAGGTTGTTTTGGCTCACAAATATAAAATATGAAGTCAAACCATGTTGAAAGAATATATACATGTTATCATTATTCGCTAGACCATTGAGTTAATAAAGTTAATAAATAAATTATTTTAATCTACACAAAATCTTTTATTCTCATCATTTGAGTGTTGATCACAATGAATCTTATTTCCTAATTGTCAACAAGGTCACATAGAGCCACGCAACAGATCATAAAGACTAATTTAACAAAGACAAAGATGTGGGCATATCATGAGCCCAAGCCAATAATTGAGAAAATTAAAATTTCTTCCATGGTATTCCCAGTTTAATAAATGCTTTTGATGTGACTTTAAATATATGGCACATGTTTATAAAATTATATAACGTATAAATTATGAAATTTTATATGCTGACAATTATCCTAGTTTATCATTAGTATGAGAAAAAATATTCTTCTCATCTTATTGATAGATGGTGTCTGACCATTGGATTCTGCTAGTTGATTAAGATAAGATGTCAGAAGACAATTAAATTATTAAAAAAATGTATAATTATTGTGTGCCTCTGTTGTCCAAGGGTGGCATCCCAGTTGATTAAGGAAGCCCCACAAAATTTGAATGTAGAACTGACCATAGAAAACCAGATATGTTCTAAATTCTTGTTAACAGTCAGTGTATAATGGTTCTGGCTATGGGACTGGTGCATTCTATCTGTTCCATAGACAGTGCCGTGTATAATTATGTAAAAATTGATATTAAATAAAGAATTTAGGAGGAACAAATGTAGGTGTATATAGGTCTAAGTATATATATGGAGGATTTTATATCTTCAGAAAGAACTTTTTAGTTAATTCTATATGGAATTTTGAGTTTTTATACTGAAATCTTTTTGAATGAGAGAAGAACAAAGAGTATCTATTCCGTCAAATTTGTCTAGTGTACTATCCTGGCCTTATCCCTTATGATGTCAAGACCTTGCACTCAGTGAGACCTGAATCCCTGTTGGACTCATTTAGAACCATTCAACTTCACCAATAGATGAAGGGCGCCCATTGACAAAGGCATTATTTAATTTTCCAACATATTCAGAAATTCCCAAATGTAGTTCTGCTCATATTGAATTAATGGACAGTAGGAAATTGAGATTCAAATGCAAAACAGACAATAATATCTTGTGTTGTAATTTCATGTACACTGTAAATGAATGGTTTTATCAACATTAGACACAGAATGAAAAATCCAGAGGAAACTAAGGCTCATAAAAATTAAATTTATCTGTTATTTGAATGTTTTACATCACAAATGCTGTGCCTCATCTTACTAACATAATGGGCTGTATATAAGAAATTGCAGCTGTTAAGCACGCTTCAAGATAATGACAAACACACACATATATATATACACTGTAAATGAATGGTTTTATCAACATCAGGCACTGAATGAAAAATCCAGAGGACTCATCTTACTAACTTAATGGTTTATATATAAGACGTTGTTAATGTTAACCATGCTGCAGGATAATGACAAAAATATTAATATGCATGTGTACGTGTGTGTATATACTATATATATATGGATATGGGGTTACAGATATTGTTGATACAGATACTGAAAATCAATGAAGATTTGGCTTTCTGCAGTTTCAAAAGAAATTCAAAACGCTTAAGGGTGCTCCATTAATCGACAAGAACAATTTAAGGGCCACTTTCTGTCAATTAAAAAGAAATACATCAAGGATAAAAATCTGTTAAGAATTATTATACATTCTAAATAATGAATAGGTTTGGGTTTCTGTTCCTCTTTGCTATAAAAAGGATAAAAATGCTAGGATAGATCAGATCAAGTTCCCTGTGAAATTGATCAATATCTAGATCTCATTTTCAACTGAAATAAATGGTAAAGTTTGCCCTACATGTAAAGAAAGCATTGAGGCTCAGGGACAATCCATTACATTTATTGCAAAATTCCTGCAACAAAACAAATTTCCCTGGAATGTGAATCACACTCGGCAGGTACAAAAATATTTTATAAACAGTGCGTCATGAGAAGATAACATTGATCTTTCTTACAGAAAAAGAGACTAAATACACTGAAATCCACCTCATCTGAGAGGGAAGATTCTCAAATAAGATGCATGGAAGCAGAAGACACATTATTTAGACACACAAATACTGTACATAAGGTGCAAAATTTCATGGAATCATGGCTTGGCATTACTGATCTTAGCCAGTTCTCTTCTAAAGACTTTGAATGATGTAATTTGCAAACAACCAAATCATCAGCTCCAGAGTGTTTATTTCTTTGATGCTCTGGGTCGAAATATTCTTCCAAACTGTCCCGCAAGATAGTCGAAAGTGTCAATCAAATTTGAGACAATTTGGGTCGTGAAAAAGCCAATACAAGCATCAATTGGAGTCAAAATGTAGTCCTTGAAGCTCGAAGAAAACAGTCCATTGTTTGAGAAAACTGGCAAACACCTGACAAAAAAATCATCATCATTGTTGTTCTCAGTTACCATTGGCTGAAGATATGCAAGGGCTGCATGCTTGACTAAATTGTTTCTTATGGATACATTAGTACACCAATTAGGTTCCCTGCGAGGAGATGCTAAATTTGTTGGAGAACAAGGAATGATATCCCGCAGACTAGTATATTTAAGTTTATGCATTCCATTCAAATGCACCATCTCAGATGCTAATGTGAACTCGGGGTGCTTCAGGTCTGATGCCCAGTCGACTTTACCACATAGGACTGGTAATGTATGCAACCGTCTAATACCCATATCCACTTGTACAGTCATTTTACCTGAACATAAACAACAGCCATCTTTTGTTAAATAGCTTAATTTATGACTAAAGAGGAATTGTTTGTTGCAGTAAATTCATGTGCCAACTAAATTCTAATACACATTATGTAATAGATTCAAGCAACAATTCTACAAAAAATCTGATACATATGTCCTAAAGACAGCATTAATATCCAGCATTATGAAACAGACTATTTAAACCTCTAGATGAACAAATTTGTGTCATACATAAAAGGCGTATCTTTCTCGCAACAGCAAGTTAGGTTTTGCATAGTTTCTGGTTTTGACTATGCACAATATTACAGACTTTGGAAACCATATATCTGCAAGCAATTTGGGTTGCCATGCATAAATTACTGGCGAAGAATCAAGGTATATTATTTAAATGATGCATTAGACCTATGGTTGCGGGTAGAATGATAGTTGTCACTTCTCCATTACCCCAGGAAAGAAAGTGTTAAAAGCTTCTCCAGTCGCAAAATGATCTAGGCCTGCCTCCAGACGATTCAACTATTCAAGAATATTCACCTACTATTTAACCATTTTTGGGCCACATTCAACAAACGATTGAGGATTGCTAGAAATACAACAAATCAGATTAGACTCAAGGCAGATTAATCTAATGCAGTCAAAAAAAAAATTCAACTAATAAATCACTCGGCTATCGTTCAAAAGTGAAAAGACAGTTCACAAATCCCACTATTCAGAATCGATCAGGATCAAATCTTAATCTCCCTCTCTCAATTGTCATCATGATGCCAAACTAAATGGCCAACAAATTTTGCTTAATATACTCTTCTTGTCATAGGGAACACCTAAAACTGCAAGATAGTACATCATTTTGGAAAGGAGTTTGACATAAAATTCCCAAAAAAGTATTACCCAGAAGAGGAGAAACGATCGAGATGACTATCTGGCATACCAATTAGGAGAGAAGAATCTGATCAGTTTATCATTATCATTCAACCGATGAGATGATTCTACACTTGCATGTGATAAACCAAGCTATCAACCATAAATCTGCCATAAATCTTCTGCTCTTGTAATCAGAATCATTTCACTAAAGACAAAATTTCCCACCTGATGGAGGAATTCCTGCTGATCTGACGAAGAGAACAGCTCTGATTTCCTGTCAGCACCACCTCTTACTCCACAAGCCACATGTGGCAAGCGACGCTAATATTTTCAGAAAAAACCTATTATATCCCAATAAAAGTATTAGAACAGCAAAGTACTAAATTAATAAGCTCAGAATGGAGCTTGCAACTTTTGCATATGGATATGGATCCTTTACCAAAAGACCAAAACGGGGATCCTCGGTAAGGTACCCACTTTTGAAATTATTTATTCAAGAAAAGCAAGATGAGCCTGACTATACTTTCCAGAAAAATGCCAGGTACCCAGCATATTTTCCATAAAGTCCAAGTGGTCACTTTATATTTCAAGTAAAAAAGATCAAAAAAAAATATAAGTCCTTGTATTCAGATCAAATTTTCATAGAATAGAAGGTTTTTAATGTCCACCAGACTGTTTTGCAAAAGGCAGTTCATGGGACAGGACTTTACAAAGAACCAAGGTTTCCAACCTAAAAAAACAATTGACCCTATCATTTTTTCTTTCTGCAATGCTAGTGTTGCCTATTCCAAAAGTAAACTTTTCCACACAAAAAAGGGATCCAGCCCAGAATTTCAGATGAATGATGCACCCACCTTAGATCTTTCCCCTTATAACAAAGCTATTCTCGTTTACACATGTATTTGCAGTCATGACCTAACCTAATACATGAACACTCAAATGAAAACAATATATTCTAACACAAATTGGTCTTTCAAAGAAGTAAACAAACATTGATAGCTCCCAACTTTCACTCAACCTCAATTGGGAACATCCCAAATCCTTGTACATCCCAAATTTCTAGTCCAGAACGAGAAGCCTCAATTTTTTCCCCAGAAAACAGATCCCCAACGAAAATTCTCACGAAAACAGTGCCCAGATGAGAGGTCTTACCGATTGAGATCATTCCAAGTTCATGTTTTAGACAAATGCCTAATTCAAAAGGCCAATCCTTTTCCCACGGGAACAAGACCTCAATCAGAGTTTTCTGGAAAATCACAACAACCATATGAGATCTTACATTTTGAGATCATTCAGAGTCCTTGTTGGAGACCAAATGCCAATATAAAACTCCAAATTTTATCCAAAATAAAACTAGAGACCGATAAAAATATTCCAGCGAAATCGGGGCAATCTTATAAGATCTTGTCCCTGAAAACATTCCCAGTTGAAATCAATACCCAAAAAAGAAAACATAGCCAGTCGGGTTATCCACTCCACTCCCTTCCATTCGCTGCCCTCAAAATAGAAAAAATCAATAAACAAATAAACAAAAGGAAAAAGAAAAAAATTACGAGTTAAAGCTCCTTCACAAAACCTTAACCACCCCTCTGACTCTACAAAAAATCTCCTCCCCCACCCCTCCGACTAAAAGAACAGAAAAAAAAACAAATAAAGCAAAAAAGCATATTAAAGACAAACATGTACAAAAAAATGGTGTTTCACAAAAACAGAAATACATAAAACATACTAAAAATCCTCCCCTCCAGAAACCCAAATCATATCAAAAACATAAATCATGAATAGCATTTAAGAATAAAACTAATCTTTACCCATAATAGCATGAATAGGTTTTCAATAACTGATCTTCACTCAAATAGCACGAATGGCATTTCAAAAAACTAATCTATACCAAAAACAGCATGAATAGGATTTAGAAAAACTAAACTTTACCCAAACAGCATTAACAGATTTCTAAAATATAATCCTTTTATACCTGAGTGCATGAATCCAGTACGTATAAGGAGTCCTGGCCCTCCGGTTTCTTCTGTTCACAAGATCAACTCATTTCCTTGAAGCCATTCATTGCTGCCCGGAGGAGGGAGAAGAACCCATCATCTGGGAACTGCAATTTTATTCTCTCATGCATATCCATTGCAACGCACAAACTGTAGACATTAGGGCTCCGGGATGATGATCCACACGTTATACATTATCATACACAATTTTCCAAAAAAACAAAGAAAACCAACATCCAAAAACAAAAACACTAGAAATTCACACATAGATTTCATGCCTCATTATCAGGCTGGATTTTGACATTTTCACCACTTGGGTATCTAACCATAGAATTTTTGGTCATGTGGGTAGTGGAGAAAACAGTGCATAATTGGACCCAATTTAATTTTTTAAAGAATTTTAGCAGTTTAGGTGTCTCGGATTGACTTTTTCTAATGAGATGTTTATGCTTTTTAATGGCTACTATTATTGGATTTTGAGCCTTTCTTAGAGAAGTTTTGAAAGGACACATAAGCCTAATCAGTCAAATCTTCAGATTTAAAAAATAATAGTAATAATTGGCATTCGTTTTCCTTCTTTTCTGGCTATTATTGTGGGCTTTTAATAGTTTGGAGACAAGGGTAATCATCCTTACGTGGACAGATGATAAGGACCAGCTCATACACATGGATAGAAGTCAATGGAATGTTACTTTAAGGTTATGGCCCACCTGTCCATGCACGATGACATGGCGTGGGTGGTATTAGTCACCGTTCCATTATGAGACGCTATGCTGCCATGTCATGGTGCCCACCATGCATTATGATATGATACGGTGGCAGACATTGGACATCATGGACTGGCCCCACACCAGTGAATTGGATGTCTGCAAGGCATATTTTATCTATCTATCTATATATAGGCGGCGTGAAAATGCATGTCAGATTTTTTTTTGGGTGGCTGGTTTTCCATTTGGGTATTTTTCTAGCTCTCTTAGTGCACTCAAGCTCGGTGTGAAGTGGTTGTGTATATATATGTCTTAGGTATGACTGCACGAAAATGATCTTCGTGAACTAAAAGATGGTATTTAGACTTATTCATGGAAATAATTAAAATGGAGGAATTTTTATCTATAAAGTTAGCTATCTTATATGGGATCACAACTTTTTAGCTAAGAGCTAAGGACTAAGGGATATTCGGTCGAAGCTATTCTCACTCCAAAATAGACCTTTCGTACAACGTGATAGCAACGTGTTAGTCAATCTTAGCTGTATATTGCAAAATCAACGGTGTAAAATGTGCGACTAACACGCGTGTTAGTCAATCCGTACCACCTTTTTGGAGCCAGAATAGACGTGTCCTATTTATTCCACCAAATTTGTGTGAGGTACAATCTCGACCTCATCCCTTTTTGATGTTGAAGCCTTGCACTCAACAAGACTTGATCCCTAGTGAGCTCATTAAGGACCTTTTCACTTCACCAGCAAACCAAGGGCCCATTGACCAAAAAAAAGATTTAGTTTAAAATTTGAGGATGCATAATTTCGATATGATATTCGATTTTAGATGTTTTGGAATTAAAAATGAAAGATCTTAATGTGTAACGCATCCATGAGGATTTATACAATCAATTAGTTTTATGAGGACTTGAATTCACAAGTTTGGTCCACATTCATAAACATTTCACCTCTATCTATAGAAATGATCATATGGGTTTTGAAGATCTAAGATAGACATTGCTTATGGATGATCACATCTCCTACAAACCTGAGTACAAATACATGTGAAGAAAGGGTTAAATATCTAAAAGAATTTTCTAGACTTTTGTGATGATCACAAATGGGTCGAAATTGTTTTAAGTAAAATTCATGATGATATGCATTTGGACAAACCCTATAAGATAACAAAGGATGCCAATAGGGTTGTGACTAGTTTGTGTGCCATCGGACCTCTTCCAACGATAAGGGTTGTAACAAATGCAATTGTAATTGAGTTGCCTAGCTCAAGATTTGACAACAAAAGTATGACAATTGAAGACATCAAGGCCTTGGAGGTGTTCGATATGTGACAAAGGGCATCATGTACAAAATCTATTTCACAAATAGAGAAGGTTTTGCTATAACTACTACCATTCATACGACTTATCTAATGGTGAAGGAAAGTGCCAACTATGGCCTATGCAAATTGATGAGATGTCAATTGTTGGACAACCTGAAGAGAACAAAGGAGAGAAAGTCTAATTTCAAGTTTGGTTCATTAACCATATGCTTAGTCTTTCTATTTTTGAATGAGTTACTTGGTGTGAAAGGGAAGCAATAGAACAAGTTCTTGCTAGTTGTTGCACACATAAAAGGAACAATTCAAAAGCTTCAAGGATAATATCGTAGTCTTTGATACCGCATATTGGGGCTTCTTTAAGAATATGCAATCAGAGATGCAAGAGGGAGAAATGTTTCCTAATGTATTGGTGAGGAGATATAAGGATAAAGTTACTTTATTGGTTAACAAAGATCATTGTTTCATTCGAGTAGTTGAAAGGAGAACTTACTAGTTACCAAAGCTATCATATGAAGTTATTGCACAAGATGTGTAGAGTAATATTGATTTATTGTTAAGAATTCTTGTAGATCCTAATGAGGAAAGGTTTGGAATCACTATTGAGCTAATGGATAAAATAAGTAACAAGAAAGTTGAAGTAGGGCATGCAAAAATAATGGATGCTTTATTTAAGAAGATTAATCTTCCCTGAGTATCAAAATCCTTTGATGTTGTTCCACAAATTGTCCCCTCAGTAGAAGGAACTTCAAGGAGACCTAGCAGATCTATTGCTACTACCCCTACCATGCTATTGAAGTTATCTCCATCATTTGGCACAAAGAAGAGCTCATCTGAAACTTCAACTAAGCTAAAAATTGTTGAGAAGAAAGCCCCAAGGCCTAAGAAGGCGGCTAAAAGAACGAAAAATTATCTGGTAAAAGTTGAGGATAATGATGAGGAAGAAGAAGAAAATGAGAAAGAAAAATACATTTTCAGAAGAAGAGTAAAAAGGTATAGGGAGATAGAAGAAGCTACGAGAACAAAAGATGAGAGCAAAGAAAAAGAGAAGAAAGCTAAGAAGGATACTCCACATGAAACCAAACATGATCCTTTAGATCTAGATGTTATTGCAAACATAATGATTCAACATAATGCATTGAAGAAAATAATGAAGTTGTATGATGAAGTACTTGATGTTGGCAAGAGGACAATATCATTATTTATATGAGGACACTTAAGAATCTTAACGAAATTCTTGATGAAATTCTGAAGAGCCTTGCAAACACTCAAAGCGTAGAAAGACATGAACTTGAACATGATCCTTTGGACCTAGAGGTTATTGCAAACACAACAATTTAGCATAATGCACTGAAGAAAACAACAAAGTTGTATGATAAAGTACTTGATGTTGACAAGAGGACAACTGAAAAGGCAATCTTTATTTATATGAGGACACTTAATAAGAGTCTTAACAAAAAAATTGATAAAATTTTGAAGAGCCTTGCAAACACTCTCAGCATAAAAAGACATGAAGTTGACCTAGAAGAGGCAAAGATAAGGCAACAAGCCTTATAGAAGTGTAGCGGTTCTTTAACACATGCGTTGAGGGCAAGAACGTTGAGGGTGCTATCTATTGGTTGAAGGACCAAAGAAAAAATCAACATTATTATAGGAAAGGACATAAAAGAAATAAAGACAATGATTAAGTAAACTAAGGATATGACTGCCAATATCTTGAGTGACATTTTGGTAGGTGAGGAAACCTATACTCATAAGAATGATGAAAAGGATGCAACAATAAAATCTTCTTGTGATGAAGAAGGTGAACCAACAGATACATCTATTCTAAAGGTGCATGAGCAACAACAAATAAATACTAATCCCCCTCTAGCAAAATAATAGAAGGATGCAATTATAGATGTGGAAAAGGAAGAGACTAGTTCAAAGAATGCAAAAACTAAGAAATTTGTTCTTTCTCCTCTAGTAGATACTTCCGGTGTAAATGTAGAGAAAGGTGAAAATAATCTGGATTGTGTTGCAAGTGCAAAGTTGAAAAAGGGTAAGAAACAAGTTGAAATTGAAAGCAGCTCAGAGATTGGTAAGGAATCATCATCTCCTTCTGAAGATTCTTGTAAGGACTTATTTCAAGTGCAATTTGAATCAGTTATGACTCCACAATGACTAAAAGTACCTACTCATGAGGGATAGATTGATTTGTCTACCGTTTTCCCCCTTCAAAAGTTTTAACTAAGTGATATATTTAGCACATTAGCTCGAAGGGAATACATGCAAGAACACATGATGAAATCCAACCTTGTTGAAGATGTGTTTAAGGTCTTGCAAGAAGGCTTTCCAGAAGTAAAAGTTGACACATGTTTGCCAAGTACTCAATAATTGAAGTTGCTCACTAAATCTTTTTAGATTATATATTTGAATTGAAGTCCAACGTAGAGAAGGATTTGAAGAAGAATTTAATTGACATCTTTGACAAATGTGTTGTCACACATACCATGCTACAGGATAACCTAAAAACATTTCAGAAATGTATAGGTGAATCTATTGCACTATACCAATTTTTTCACAAATGGACAATGTCTATTAAAAACATAAAAGGTCAGATAGACTCCCTTGATTCATAGATTGCTCAGTCTGCTAACACATAATTTGAAGAAGGATAAGGATGGAATTACCAGGGTGCAAAATGAGGATCTGTATTTGCAACTATCACAACTTGTGGACCAAAAGGAGGAAATAAAAAAGTAGTATAATCAACTTAGAGACATTGTTGACCTGAGGCTTACCTCCCTGTCTAAGTTACTAAAGTAATAAAAGAAAATAGAATAGGAGATGAGAGCTCCAAGATCCTTGGTTGAGGCAGAGAATATTCTATTGAAGCTTGAATGTCAAAATCATCTTCTTACCTCTGCATCTAATGAGTGGAAATCCACCTTGGCACAACTCGACATTATCTACAAGGGCATTGTGTCTCCATCCTAGTGAGTTGATTTTCCACTAAGAAATTATTTGTGTTATGGTGAAATTTTGTAGTTTTCATATGCATTTATCTATAGTTCATAGAAGGATAATTCAATCAAGGGGAGAAGTACTGAAAAATATGCACATATTTAGAGGGAGCATGTATAGTCCAATTTTTATCAATGTAAATTGTCTTCCCTTTGTCCTTTGTCAAAGGGGGTAAAATAAGCTAAGGGGGAGTATATACATATTTTTGTAGATATGTACATAGTGTTGCCATCAATAACAAAGGGGGAGATTGTTGGAGACTTGTTGGTATAAGTGAGAGTGTGTTGTCAATTTATGTTGTCATTGATATCAACACTAGTGTTTGACAATATGTATTGTCACTTAATTTGGGGTAGAGATGGATGTGTCATGATTTTTGATACGTTAGATGATGGGTATATCATATATTTGAGGTGATATTTCAGATGGCAGCATATGTTGGAGACATGTCGACAAGTTGTTCTTTGGTGCAATAATTACTTATTTAGGCCTAACAGTTGATTGCTTATCTATCCAAATTCAATGGTATGTGATATTGTAGGATCTTATGGTTTACCATACGTTCATTTATAAGACACTTGTGTTAATTTCACTTTCTTTGGAGAAGATAATTTTGATTGTGTTGGTTCAATTTCATCCAGTAGTTGAAGAAAATTGTCTAAGTGTTGAGTTAGTGGATTTACTTATGTCTTTAGGCTCTACACTTCTTCGCATTGCATTGTTTGTTGTGTGGGTATGGAAATTGGTTTGGTGGTGTTTTTTGTGCATGATATCAAGTTTCTATCTGATTTTATCACCTATAGTATATGTTATGAATGATTGATCTTTCGACTCTAGTTTGTTCGAAGAGTTATTTCAAGTCACATATAAGAATGATTTACATTCTCTTGCATGGACAGTTGTAATAGTGCAAATTTGGGAACATGATATGGATAGTGTCTTGGTCCTGTGATAGGATTTTTAGGTCCTTTGGTGAAATGGTGAAATGTTTATTACTTATTGTTGTTTCACATTCTACAACTGTTACAAAGCACTTGATAGTTTAGTGATCTACTACTTGTATATTGACTTCCAATGGACAAATACCTCAGGAGATGAATGGATGATGTTTGTTATTGGACCACATGTCCTTTTTGATGGTTTTCATTTTGTTTTAAAGGATATTTATGTTATAGATCAATCTATGAGAAGTGGTTATGTTTTGGTTGGTTTGGACCTACTCCTTTTGGGTTGGAACACATTTTGATGTTGTGTTATTATGTTGTTGAGGCCAATAGGTGTGGGTTTGATCTACAACCTATTTTGGTGAAGTTATATTATGTTTTAGGGCCAACCTATGCCTTGTCGCGTGTTTTACTTCTTGGGTCCTATTTGGCTGACCTAATAGAAGTTTTAGGATACAACAAAGGGTATATATAAAGAATGAAACATTTGTGAATAATGTAGTAGAGTGTGTGATCATAGTGCAAATATAAGAATTGATGTGAATTTTATGAAGTCCACAAAGTTAGTGTGACAAAATCATATTTGAGCTTCAAAGAGGACTACAATATGAGCATTTGACTTTATTCGTCTACAATAGTTCAACCAATATTGTTTATTATAAAGTTGTGATAGTTATGATATTTTATTTTGCCCTATAATTGATGTTTAGTTTGCAAGTCCTTGTATCTCACCCTATGATAATGCACCTTAGACTACAAGTCCAGGTGGCAGTGATCCTCCTTGGTAGTGTGCCTAAAACAAATATTGTAACAATTGTTTATATGTATTGTGAGATGATCTTCACTATGGTTTTTCCCTCATATTTTCCATGTAAAAATTCTAGTGTCTTTGTGTGGTGCATGCTATTTTCTATTCTTTACTTCTGCAAATTTAGATGAATGAATATTAGTGTATGTTGATTCACCTCCCCTCTCAACATCTGGGTGTGTTCAATAGATATTTGATAGGGTGCCTATTTTAGGAACGAATATTTGTGTTTGATAAGGATGCTAAAAACCAATAGGTAGTTGATTGGTTAGGTTGTAGACTATCTTGGTAGTTTGTTTGTTGATGCATAGTTTGTTAAGCTCAATATTTTGCATGTTTTGTGCTTGTGTCTTCTCAAATATCTTTTTTTGCTGGGGATTGATGGATTTTGTTTTTGTGTTTTTTATTTTTAGGTTATCTAGGTTTTTTTATGTTTTTAACTTTTTAAAAAACTTTTTAGATTTTTTGAATTTTTGAATTTTTTTTTAGATTTTGAAAAAATTCTAGATCACTGAACAAGGTAAAAGACATATGTCAAGATATATTCTCAAGAAAGATATATTTACTTTCCCTTATGTCTAGCAAGACATAAAACATTATGAATGTGTGAAGAAATTGGTGGGACGAAAATAGATAGGCAAAAGATGGAGGTAGCTTATTATGGAATCAAACCTAGTTTGGCTTCCAAGGACTATCTCATGATGGGACAACATGTGTATCCAAGTGATGCAAGAGCATCCCTGGTTCTTGGCAATCTTGCATCAACCAAAAACATTTTCTTTTCAGTTTGTTCATGTTTTGCAGTTCGGCATTTCATTATGTGTTTCTTTGCATTTGCTCCCCGGATCTTGTGGAGTTGGATTTTGATCGTGGACATGTTCATCTACCCTATGCTTGGTTCGTGGGATGTTTGGATCTTTTCCCAACAAGTTATCGCTTTTGTAATCTAAGATAGTTTTCTGGCTTAGAACATCGGAGCTGCTTGGACCTATTTACTATTGGCGAATCATGTGGATCTCTTCCGTAGCTTGCGGAAATTCAGTTTGTTGTTTCCAATGTTCCTTGGCATGTGGCCAACCTTCCCTTGGGTCCACACTTCATCCTAGAGATTTTTTGAATGGATCTCTTCGATGGAGGCCAACCTTGTTGTTTACACATTTCATCTTGTTCATCGGTGATTGTTTCACCTTGGGTCGAAGTGGATCACCCTTGATCATATAAATCAATGTAATCAAGCATGTAGTAACTAGTTAACATAACATAGAGGAATAATCCCGAGGTTAGGAGGTCAGGAGCTGGCTCACTTCCTTATTTGAGCCCGAATATTGCATAGCACACATGTTTTATATTCAGGCCAGTGAGTCTAATCTTGGAGCCACATGTTTTTGGCAGTTTGTAACTGATTTTTATGATATAATATAATTTGTTTCTATATTAAGTCCATCACTTTGAGTTATCTCTAATGTGTAACTCTTGTTGCACGGTTTGGTTTGTTCTCTTTGAGGTCTCTCTTGTCATGACTGCACCAAGTGGTATCAGAGCAAGTTTTCATTTTGGAGATTGCAGAGTCCTGCAAGGGTTTGTTGTGGGGTGGCAGATTGAAGATCCGGCCTGTAGTTGCAAAGGACTAGCGTAAAGATGGCCTGGAGAAATGCTAGAGGTGTTGGAGCACGTGGAAATGTAGACCCTGCTATGATGGAAATGTTGAGAGGAATTGTATCTCGATTGGAAGTTGTTGAAATGATCTAGAGAAGAGTTTGACATATTGAAGATGTGAGTGAAGATGATGAAGAAGAAGTGGCAGATGGAGAACAAAGAGAAAATCCACCAGCGAACAATCCAGATGAAGAAGGTTTATAAGAGCATTGTCAAGAGCAAATACTAGACCACATTTTACCCCATCAGATTATGATGGCAAGTTGGACTTGGATGAATTGCTACATTAGATCACAGAGATGGAAAAGTATTTTGATTTTGAAGGTATTGCAAAAGATAGGAAGGTAAGATATGCTTGCACTAAGTTGAAAGGACATGCATCTCTTTGGTGGGAACATTTGCAGGTTAATAGATAGAGAAGAGGTAAAAAGAAGATCAAATCTTGAGAGCCTATGGTCAGTAAGTTACAAACAAATTTTATGCTTGTTGATTATCAAGTGAATGTGTTCTGAAAGTTGCAAAACCTGAAGTAGAAGGAATCTAGTGTGAAGGAGTATACAAAAGCATTCTACAAGTTGAATATCAGATTTGAACATGTTGATGATGAGATCAAACAAGTTTCTATATATTTGAATGGGTTGTGGATGTCTATACAAGATAACTCAGTCTAATCAAAATGCAGAGTGTTGAGGAAGCTTATCAATATGCCTTGAAAGCATAAGAGAAGTTGAACAAAAGACATGAGAAGAAGCAAAGAGGTAGAGGCAGAAGGTTTTCTGGAGGAAGATTTCAAGGATGAAGAAGCTATTCTGAGGGAAGAGGACCCTGTATAGATCAGAACAACGACAAGGAAACCAACAAAGATTACAGTTCATGTCAAAAGGATGACAAAAAATTTTACCAGAGAAGAGAACCTAATGGATACTGGAATGAGAGTTATGGAAAAGATGACATAAGACAAGAAAAAAGAGTGTTTAGAGGAACCTTCTTTAAGTGTGAGGGAGAAGGAAATCATGATTTTGAATGTAAGAAGGTCGAGAACAATAGAAAGATAACATTGGTAGAACAAGACCATATCAGATCAGCTAATAAACCAGAAAGTGGAGAATTGTTGGTGATGAGGAGAGCTTTGTGTCATACCGGAGATGATTAGCCCTTGTAGAGGAGGAATTTGTTCAAGACTAGATGTAAGGTATTTGGTAAGTGTTGTAAAGTTATAATTGATAGTGGTAGTTTAGATAATCTTGTTTCAAAGGAGATGGTGAATAAGCTAAATTTGGAAAGGTTGAAGCACCCTAAGCCTTATCAGATAGCATGGATTCAGGATGATCATAATATACTAGTAAGTGAATGATGTGTGGTGAAATTAAAAATTGGATCTTATCATGATGAAGTTTTGTGTGATATTATGCCCATGGATATATGTCATATCTTGTTGGGTAGACCTTGGAAAAATGATAGACATGCAATACAGATGGGAGGAAGAACATATACATTAGTGTTGCAAATGGAATGTGTAGACGTATAAATCTGACCATATGATTAAATCAATATTCAATATTTATTTATTCCATTAAATCAATTCCTCTATTAATTAAATCATATTTAATTAATCCTCCCCCCACATTCTTCTATTGATTCAATAAATTATTCAATTTATTTTATTTTATCCAATTGACCACATTCTAACCTTTAATTAAATAAATCATTTTTATTTTATTTAAATCCCCCTTTCCAATTTAATTAAGTTTACATTTAATTACAATCTCTCTCCTATTTAAATAAATAAAAGTAATTTGAATATCCTTCCAATGCAAGTTATAATCACTTTTTGAAATAAATCATTTTATTTCAAAATTAAAATCCAAAAATCCTCCCACTTGCATCCTCCTAACAAATCCACTTGCATATCTAATCCCCCTTCTAGATTCTTCTAAACCATCCCAATGAGCCTAATTAACTCTTAAACATTTGCACAATCCTTAAGTAAAGGGTCACTTCTCCAAAACCCTCAAAGTCTACATAAACCATTGATGCCCTGCAAAATGGACAAGGTTAGTCTGAGAGAAACAACACAAAACACACAAGAAACCGTTAGTGTTATTTAATCAAAAACTAATCTAAACAGGCATATCAAGAGAGACACTAAAATCATGCTAATATATCTAACTAATGAAACAAAGATAATGAGGCATCTCCAAATGCCTCTTAGCATGTTCTTAACTCCTTCTCCCTTGTTCCTTTCCTCTCCAAGTTCCAAAATAGTGTAGCTCTCAACAGCTTTTTGCACTATGGATGCTTATGGAGGATTGAGATTGTAGTATTGTGCTTCAAATGTAAAATGAAAAGCTAATATCAAGCTATTGATGCTAAAATGATTTATTTTAACCAAAATGACAAGATATTAGTTAATTATGCTAAAATGCTCTCTTAAAATGTCTATAGCTTAAATGCATACAAGTTTTCAGGATCTGGATTATGAAGAAATGGGCTCTATTTATAAGAAAAATGGAGCAATGGATGGTTGAGATTGAGCAATCTCAACAAGGGTCAGGATTGAATGATTTCAAATCCATGTGAGGGCTTTCAACCCAATCCCAGGATGACAAGTGTCAATGTGAGATAGGTTGAGAGGAGAGAGAATAAGCATTAAATGCTTGATATGACTTTGGAAGTTAAAGTCAAGGTTGGTTGAATGAATAAACTCTTTATTCAAAGAATAAAACTTTTATCCAATGGATAAACTTTTGTGCAAATGTGAAATGGAGGAATATGGTCAAAACAATAAATGTTTGGGGAGACAAGTTTGAAATAACCATAAATGGTTATGTAAGAGCTATAAATGGTCATGTAAGAGCCATTAGTGGTCTTGGAGGACTTTGGGGGTTAATTTGTTGAACCACAAAGCATTAAATGCTTTTCAAAGACTTTGGAGTCTTTGAGAAGTGACTCCATTTTGCTTAGGAATGTGACAATAATTAGGGGATGGATTAGGCTAATTAGGAAGGGGTTAGAAGAATCTAGAAGGGGATTAGATTTGCAATTGGATTTGGTGGGTGAGGGAAAATAAGATTTTATAAAAATAAAAATTCATTTATTTCAATAAATGTGTGCAAGTTGCATTTGTAGGAAAATGCAAGTGGGGGGGGATATTGATTTAAATAAATGTTTTATTTAATTTATTTAAAGGAGGAAAAAGGGATTAAATGAAATAAATATGATTTATTCATTTAATTGATTGTGAATTTGGTATAGTGAATTAATTAAAATAAATTGAATAATTTATTTAATTAATAGAAGAATGTTTGGGAATAAATTAATTAAATATTTATTTAATTAATTGATGGCTAGTAGATTTTTAATCAAATAAATAGCGAATATTTATTTAATTAAGCTAGACAAATTTGTGTGGCTACATTTGCCCCTCTTTGAGACGGTGCGGTTTATCGTGTTGTTTCAAAGAAAGAAAAACTGATGTGAAGAAAATGCCCAATAAAATGTAAATTTAATGGGTGGTATGCCCCCTCGAGAGATAGGCCGAAAAATTTCAAAAAATCGGGCGATTTCTCGAAAAAGAATGAAAATTGACGAGGTGGTAGAAGAGAAGAAGTTAGCCATATGGGTGAAAAATAGAAGAAAACGGGGGGAAAATGGAGAAATGGGGGGCTCGGGAAGTTCATGGGGACCACGGCGGTGAGCGGGGAGAAGTTACGGTGATGGCGAAAGGTATAAATGAGGTGAAAGGGATGAAAACAGGATCATTTGTGACCGCGACCAGTTGGAAATCAGACCTCTGATAGGGACATTTTGGAGGAGTGAGCAGCAGTTAGGATGCCGATTCTGATTACCAAGCATAGATTTGAGTGAGTTCGACGGTTCCAGCGCCCAGATGACTATGGACCAGCGGTACGCAAATTCAAAAAGTTAATTTTTATGCATTTTTGATAGGTTTTTAGCTGAGTCCAAGTCAAGTCGAAGCAAGAGCGCTGGAACTACGGTTTTGGCGCTTTTGCTTCATGAACTAGCGCTACTGCGTCGCAATGGCACTATTGTCCCATTGTTTGAGTGCTTTTGTTTCGATATAGCACTATTGTATGCAAGTTTAAGCGCTGTTGATGAATAAGCGCTATTGAGGGCATGTGTGAGCGCTTTTGGACTTTAATAGCGCTACTGTGTAGTTGTTTGAGCGCATTTGCAGTTTGAGCGCTATGGGATAGCTAATTGAGCGTTTTTGCTAGGGTTGTAGTGCTATTGTTTGGAAACTAGCACTTTTGTTGGTATAATAGCATTTTTGTCTTAGGATAAAGAGATGCCCCAGTTTGGATGAAGAAAATCTCTCGATGCCAATGATTGATGGATGGCGAGGTGAAGTGGGAGTTTTTTTGAACCATAGCAGCCTGATAAGACTTAGGTCATTAGGATAAATGCCTGTTGAAGTCTAGGTTGCCATGAATGCTTACCTGTTGAGACTTGAAGATACTTGATCAAAGTATCTGTTGATAGTCTAGGTTTAAACTTAAGAAAGTTTGAAAATAAAACAACTGATGGTGATTGATGAATGTCCATGTGCAGGAGGAGCTGTGCGTGTTGTAGTTACGTGAGCGACATCCTGCGACATAGGGGTTGTGGGATCGATTGACACAGGCAGAGATAGACTGTATTGCCGCGACGGGACTATATGAGGTGATGCACATGCCCGTGATTCGTATGAATCACAGATTGATCACAGCGTTAGCAGAGCAGTGACACAACGAGACGTGCACCTTCCATCTGGCACAAGGGGAGATGACAGTGACCCTAGAGGATGTGTGGCATATCCTGCGGATTCCAATTCGGGGGGAGCTAGTCACATATGATAGATCCTGGGGGACTCTTGCAGTGCAGAGGATTTTTGATGAGGACGTTTTCATTGATGATGGCTCTATTGCTTGGGAGGAGATAGCGACATTATATGAGCCTCTTCCAACAGTTTTGTCCGGCATTGTGGGAGGATTACTGTGTCTAGACAGACGATCACATGGTTTGGCCGTCGGATGGGGACAGGTTATCGAGATGATGATGACTGAGGGGACCCGATTTGCGTGGGGGCCGTGTGTGCTGGCGCACCTGTACTAGGAGCTCCATGAGGTGGTTTACCGGGGGAGGGGTTCCTTAGCAGTGGGCATGATGCTGTTGCATATTTGGGCTTGGGAGCACCTACCAGTGACTCGACCGATGAGTCTGAGATTCCAGGCAGTAGATCAGTCGCACATGTTTATGTATAGCGGCATGATGAGTCAGCTCCACCTGGGGAAGTTAGAGTGGTGGCGACGGGCATTAGATGATCTGGATGCAGTTATATGGCGGCCATACTTGGAGTGTGAGCCATGGGATGATGATGCAGAGGCACTACCTTACGTTTTTATGACCCGATTCCTCATTGGGAGGACCGTATACCATGTGGAGAGACAGGTGCCTGGGAGAGTGTTGAGACAGTTTGGACGGCAGCAGGGACTGCCCAGTGGATCAGGAGAGTATGCTCGAGTTATTCGGGAGAGGTACGCATGGGGGCTAGTGCTACCATATGATCAAGCATTGGCAGAGTTCCAGACACTGCAGGTGAGATCGTGGGATATATGACTGAGGGTCGTGGATGCGGGTGTTATAGATGAGTGCACACAATACCGAGCAGTGCACCCGATCTTACGAATCTCCGATCCAGCAGAGTCGATCCCAGTTTTTGAGGATGAGAGGGGACGGAGACGGAGGAGGGCAAGAGGTCGAGGATCGAGGGCAGGTGGAGGAGGAGGAGGAGGAGGAGGAGGTGGTGGAGGAGATGGAGGAGGTGGTGGGTTGGGGATGCGGAGTCAGTGGAGAGGGAGAGGTGGACTGCCTCTACAGATATCACAGGGACCATTGATACAGGGAGGAGTTCAGCTGAGTGGGAGGGGGATGGAGAGAGAGATCCCGATGGACAGAGGGGAGGGGACTACTGGAGAGGGTGGTGCAGGGGAGGCAGCTATGGATACTGGGGAGGGAGCCACTAGAGATTTGCGAGATCATATGATAGTAGGTTTGCAGACTCGGATAGAGGATTTGGAGGTGGAGGTGGTAGCTAGAGATGTGTAGCTATTTGCACGGGAGTCAGAGCTAGCGGTGGTGCTACGGGAGAGGGATAGTGTAGTGGAGAGATTGGCAGAGTTGCAGGAGAGAGTGCGGGTTGGAGTAGGAGCACAGGGGCCTACAGGGGAGGTGATGAGGGAGATGCGGCGAGCACAGGCGGAGATAGACTACTGGTGGGGTTTATACGAGCAGGTGGTGCCAGTTAGTTAGCGAGCTCTTAGCTATTCACAGATGCGATAGGCCAGATCAGAGCGATCGTAGAGGGTGCAGAGCAGTGGGGATGTGATGGGTCCGCTGCGGAGGGAGAGATCAGGGGATGCAGGAGTGAGTGGTGGTTCGATGAGGCCTCCACGGAGAGATGGATCAGGTGGTGCAGGCACCAGTGGGAGAGCAGGTGGCGATGGTGGTGGTGGTACAACATCTGGCCAGAGTGGCATTTGAGAGAGCATTTTTTGATATATGTATTGTATCATTGTCTATTTTTTGGACTGTATCTTGGATGGCTCTTGGTAGCCAATTTTGTAGACTTCATTGCACTCTGATATATGAGATGAGATATATATGAGGAGATCCCATATTTGGATGATATGCAGTTGATTATGTATGGATGTTTATGCAGGATGATGAGTGATTGCTTAGATGGATGTGTGTATATGTATGCATTTGATGAGATGTTTCTTATATGCATGTTTTTATGACGATACTGACATATGAATGCAGGTTTATATATGTATGATTTGTTTTGATTTTTGATGTAATGCTTTTATGTATGTAATGCCATGATGATGATGTATGCTTATGATAATTTATGAACAGGATTTTGGTGTTTCCTATTTTGATATAATGATGAGATGATTTATGTGATGATGTTAATGCAATGGTCGAATGAATGATGTTATGTATGGATATGCATCTAGATGTTTTTTTTTTTTTAGATGAATGTAAGATGGATAAACAAAATGTAAAGTACAAATGTTTATATGATAATTTTTAAATGAATGCATATATATAATGGATATAAAATGTTATGAACCAATGTTTTATAAACAAGTGGATTTATGATTCTAAATGCGTAAATATGATTTAGGTACAAATGATAATGTGATGATACTATAACTAATGTTTTAATAACTACACCTTAATGCAATTAAAAAGAGGATAATGAATGCAATGTGAATGAATCCTAAAATGAGCATAATAAGATACTTAGTTAATGGATGAATGAATGCTCTTTTTCACTAAATGGATAAATGAATGTATACAATAATAAATGATAAAGGATAATAAAATGATAATGGATAACTAACATTAAAGGAATGCATAGTAAATGGCTTAATATAATCAAAGACAATTTAATCCCACGAATGAATCTAATTATTTATGATTGATGCAATGATGCAAATGTTTAATGAAAACTAATGTCCAAACGAACTATATGCAATGTTAAGTTAAAAATGACATGAATGTACTCAATGCAAGATGCAACTAAATGCGATGATGATATGACCATGAGGAATGCAAGGTTTGTAAGACTTTGCGTGATGCATTGATGATGTATCAGAGTACTCGGTCGTGATTGTATCCAAGACCAGTTTCATCATGAATGAATGAATGGGTGATATGCAACATAATGCAAGATAAAACAGATGAGATGAAATGACGATCCATAGTGCTCTATTTTCATCATTGAGCTTTAAAATGTTGGAAGAGAATACAAGCATCTTGACATAATGATTCAAGATGACCTGAGTATTCCTTTCATAGATTTTATATAGCAAGTTAATACAAACGACTTGATATAAGGGTCAAGTCGACCAGAGTATTGCTTGCAGAACAGACAGGGATTATCACCGTTCATGCATGACTTGGATTGTCCTCCTTGATCTTAGGCTGATCATATCCTGAGACAAGTGCATACCGTACTAAGAGATAAAACCTTTATCCAATTTGGATGAGGAGAAACCAAAGAATGAGCATGGTACCTGCAAACAAACAGTATATACATAAAGAATAAAGAATAAGGATCCTTGGTAATGGTTCATGCCCATATGGTCGAGGTATATGCTGTGGTCAGCAAGCCATAGTGATCTATGACTATATTTTTGCCTATGATCACGTAGCTTGGTGAACTTTCCACGTAGACACCATTAGTACATGCCCCAGAACTTCATCGAAATTAATGCGCAAACAATACAAAACAATGCTGAAAGATCCTGATACAGATAAATGAATGATTGTACTCACAAATCAACCAAGTATTTGCTAGCTTAACATAATTTTCTTGTCAAAGAAAACGTCACTTTTGTCTTTGTTTTGGTAAGGAAGGATGCATCCTTGTTGAAGACAGTTTTTGGAGTGTTGATGTGGATTGTGTGGTTGATTTGGTAAATAGTCATCGTGTGAGTAGTTTGTCAATGTTTGTTTTGGTATCTACGTGGATGAGTATGTACAAAGTGTTGCTATGTTTTTGTGTGATTTTTCAATGGTTTGTCGATATTTTTGGATTTTGAATTGTTTTGAATGTTTTTGGTATTTTGCTGAGACATTTTCCAATGTTTTTGGTATTTTGATGATTGTTTGAATGAAGAACTTAATGAATCATAAGACAATGTAGAATCCACTTCCATCAATAGGTTAAAGGCATTGCCCCTAGTTTTAGACATGACTATGAAAAAGCGGGATGCAAGATGTATGGAGTACTATCATAATTGCAGAGGAATAACAAGCCATGGTTTTGGATGGATGGATGTATTTATGAAGTAGATGTGATCGCAACAAGTCTGAAAGACAATGGAGCCATAGCCTTTACGAGTGGCACCTGTTTGCCAGGTTTTCACCATCGTACTTACCCAAGGTGCCACCAGAGTGGTTGTTCACCATTTGGATGCATGATTTTTCTTTACTTTTTTGAATGTTTTTGTATTTTCTTCAGGACATTTTTCTTAATGTTTTTGGTATTTTCTAGTATGTAGGGGAGCCTGATGCTCTATACACCTTAGGTATAAAACCATTTTAGGTGCATGTTGTTGATTGGATCTGCAAGCGGTTCTCCTTCTGATGTAGCCAACTGATATGCCCCGGACCCGAACACAGCAGTGACAATATATGGGCCCAGCCAGTTTGATTCAAACTTGCCTTGATGTTCTCTGTTTGGTTGGTTGCAAGGATTCTCTCGTAGAACAAGATCACCTACCTCAAATGCATGAGGTCTAACTCAGTGATTGTAACTTCTGCTCATGCCCTGCTGATAGGATTTGAGATGATTGTATGCAGCTTATCGCTTCTCATCAAGTAATTCTAAGTCCTGAAGGCGTGAGACTCTGTATGCTTCATCATCGATGAGATTGTGCAAGGAAACTCGTAATGATGGTATCTCGACCTCAATAGGCAAGATAGCTTCTGCACCATAGACCAACGAATAAGGAGTTGCACCTGTAGGGGTTCGAATGCTAGTTCGATATGCCCATAGCGCTGGATTTAGTTGAACATGCCAATCACGACCAGCATCATTGACTATCTTCTTTAGGATCGTCAATATGTTTTTATTCGATGCTTCGACCTGACCATTGCCTTGTGGGTAATAGGGAGTGGAAAAGCGGTGTTGGATATGAAATTTCTCACAAAGTTCACAGACATCCTAATTTTTGAAAGGAAGACCATTATCTGTGATGATGGACATGGGCACACCATACCGGCAGATGATGTAGTTGAGGATGAATGAGGCGATCTGCTTGCCGGTGACTTGGGTAAGTGGAACAACTTCGATCCACTTTGTGAAGTATTCGGTGGTGGTAATAATGAATTTATGGCCATTAGATGAAGATGGATGAATCTTACCCACAAGGTCAAGGCCCCATTGACAAAAAGGCCATGGTGTCATTATTGGTTGCAATTCCTGGGCTGGTGCATGTATCAGGTCGCCGTGAACTTGACATTTCTTGCATTTTCTGACAAAGTAGTAGGAATCCTTTTCCATAGATGGCCAATAGTATCCATTATGCAGGAGTTTCTTGGCTAGTGACGGACCACTCGAGTGAGTCCCACAAATTCCTTCATGGACTTCTTCCAAAGCCTTTGTTATCTCATCTTGTTCTAGACATCGAAGGAGAGTACCATCAAGATTGCGATGGTATAAGGTTTCAGCAATAATGGTATATCGAGCAGTTTGGCAAATGAAGGTTTTACGTTGGTTATTGGATTGGTTGGGAGGAAGGGTGTGATCGCGGAGATAGGTGTAGAATTCACCATACCATGGGGATTCAGAACCGATAAGGCGACATATCATTTTGGATTCAGGGATATCATAAGCGGGAATCCAAAGCTGTTCTACCAAGAACTCGTAGCGTGTTGAATTCTGTGGAAGATCTAAGAGAGATGTGATGGTAGCCATAGCGTCAGCAACTTGATTTTGATCTCTTGGTATTTGCTCAAAAGTGATAGTAGTAAATGATGTCTTTAGAGTGTCCACCATTTGCTTATATGGCATGAGTTTATCATCCTTGGTCTGATATTCATCAGTTGCTTGTCGAATGACCAGTTGTGAGTTGCCATATACTTGTAGTTCTTGTAATTTCCATTGTATGGCTAACCTGAGTCCCGTGATCACGGCCTCATACTCTGCGATGTTGTTGGTACATGGAAATGTGAGCCTGTAAGACTTCAGGATGCTGTCACCTTGGGGTGTGATAAACAGAATGCCTGCCCCCGAGCCATGCCTAGTGTATGAACCATCAAAGTAAAGTTTCCATGGTTGTGTTGTTGTGATCATGAATATCTCTTCGTCTGGAAAATTGGAAATGAGAGGATGATCACCTATGAGTGGTGCATCGGCCAACTGATCTGCAATAACTTGACCTTTGATAGCTTTACGGTCCACATACTCGATGTCAAATTCACTTAGAATCATCACCCATTTGGCCAAGCGACTTGTCAATGCTGCTTTGCTGAGTAAATACTTGAGTGGATCAATCTTTGCAATGAGTTGTACTTTGTGTGTTAACATATAGTGCCTCAGTTTAGTGGCTACTAAGATTACTACTAGGCAAGCTTGCTCAATAGGGGTGTAATTGAGTTCATAGCCCACCAGTGTGCGAGAGATGTAGTAAACAACACACTCTTTTCCTTCTGCATTATGTTGTGCCGGTAGTACACCCAATGCTGTACTTGTTGCTAAGATATAGAGTAACAACGGTCTACTTGGATCTGGTGGCATCAGCAATGGTGGATTCATGAGATAGTCTTTAAGCGTCTGAAATGCTTGTTGGTATTGGGCATCCCACTGAAAGCGGATGTTTTTGTGTAGCAGATGTGTAAATGGGTGACACTTATCAGCCAATTGTGCAATGAATCTTCGGATGGATTGAAGCCGTCCTTGTAATGTCCTTAGCTGACTGATATTCTTTGGTGGTGGCATATCCATGATTGCTTTGACCTTTGCTGGGTCGACCTCAATGCCTTTGCTTGAGACAATGTATCCTAGAAGTTTCCCGGAGGTTACTCCAAAGACACATTTCTTTGGGTTGAGTCGAACACGGTATTGTTCCAGTCTATCAAAGATTTTATCTAAGATGTGGAGATGCTCTTCTCTGGTGAGTGATTTTGCTAGTAAGTCATCAACATAATCTTCCATCATAGTATGCATCATGTCATGGAAGATGGTGGTCATTGCTCTTTGATAGGTCACTCTTGCATTCTTGAGACCGAAAGACATCACATTCCAGCAATATGTGCCCCATGGACAGGTGAAGGCTGTCTTATGTTGATCTTTTGGTGCGATCTTTATCTGATTGTATCCTGAAAAGCCATCCATGAGTGAAAGCATGGCATGTCCTGCTGTCAGATCCACTATGATGTCGATATTTGGAAGGGGGAAGTCATCCTTAGGACAAGCCTTATTCAGATCTCTGAAGTCAGTACAAATGCAGATGCCCCCTTTTGGTTTGCCGACAGGCACAATATTGGAGATCCATTCTGCATAATCAATTGGTCTAATAAAACCAACATCTAGGAGTTTCTTGAGTTATATTTTGACTAGTACTGCAATTTGAGGATGCATCTTACGAAGCTTCTGCTTGACAGGTTTGGCTCCTTCTGCTATGGTAAGGTGATGCATGACTAAATTAGGGTCAAGCCCAAGCATGTCTGCATATGACCATGCAAAGTTGATCTGGCGCTTCTGGAAGAACTCTATAAATTTAGGTTGTTCCTCTGGAGTGAGAAGAGATGCTAGATGTATGAGGTGAGGATTTTCAGGAGTCCCCACATTGTATTCTTTGGTTTCCTCAATGAGAATTGTTGATCTTTCCTGTTGTGCATTAGCAGCGAGAATGTCAAACCCTTCATCCTCAGGCACCTCAGAGAGGTTTTCACCATTGGATACGCTCTTTCTTTTTACTTTTGTCAAATCAAACAGTGCCACAGTGTGGTTTTCATTGGAAGATCCATGTTTTGTTGTTATATTTTTGTAGTTGAAAGGTTTGGCATCCGCCCCGAAGTATGTTGCGCTATTAAGTTCGATGGCGAATCCAACTTTGTGATCCTCGCTTGGTAGGTTATCCCTTAATTACAAAAATTCAATGATGGCCTCATCGTTTTGGAAAAAGTCAAGTCATGGGGAATTTGGTTGGTTCCATTCGATGAGTTCAGGGTGGATAATAGGCATTACTTCATCGATTAGGTTAAGTGCGTTAGATGTATCAGTGAGGGTTAAGACGTTATGGTGAAGGTCGTTAATGGTACTCTCCCTATCAGAATCAGGCGTAGGATGAGACATAGGGTCTGTGGAAGATGTTTCCAGTTCAGGAACCCATGTGGTCTTTATCTGTGCTTCTCCATAAATAGGGATGTCTTTGCGTGGTGGAGGTAGTGGTGCATCTTCCTCATCTGAAGTGTTGAGTTGTACAGAATCAAATTCCCACTCATGTGAGTCAGTCTCTGAGTCACTTTCCAACATCTGATTACTATACCATACTGGGATGTCTTTTGAGTTAAATACTATAGGTGTGATTGGTTGATGTACCTTTGTAGTGATCGGTGCTACAGGAAGGTTGACAGGGATAAAAGAATATGGTATCGGGAGTATCGGTAATGTTGACTCAGTTGTTTTTGTTGGAATTGCTGGTGCCATAGATGCTGCTGCGGGCTTTGATACAGTTACTGCTACTAATGGTGGTGCTGATGGGATTACGAGTTTGTTTGGTGGGATGAGTGGTATTGGTGATAGTTGTGCTGGGGTTTTGAGCCTCGATGGGGCAGTTGGGATGGTGCTTGATGTTGCTTTGATAATGAAAGGTGTCCTCTTTGCAATAGGCTGACATAATGGTTTGTTGGGTTTTCCTTTGAATTTTAATTTAGGAAAAATCTCTTTTTCAAAGCCTAGGCCTGTATTACCTTTGGGCTTTAATTCCGGCAGCAGAGGTTCATGTCATCCTTGTTTGCAATATCCCAAAGCACTCTTACCATCATACCCCATTCTTTGCATAATGAGGAGGCCTTTGCCATACTGATCCATAGGAAGTCTAACTTGTGGTATATTAGTGGTGATGGGATCTTTATAGATCTAGTCCGCTAAGTCCTCCTCTTGGGTTTCTTCTTCTTGACTCTTTCCAATGATGAAAGGTGTCAAAGCACATGCTGGTGTGACTAGTGGTTGCTGGAGTACCTGTTGTGGTTTACCATGTGTTCTAGGAGAAGTGGGCATTTGTCCTACACAAAAGAGTTGACTCAAGTTGTATTCCCCAGGACCTTCCTCTGCTATTTTCATTTTAAGCTTTTCTTGCTTTGGTATAGTGGTGTTTGAACCGGCAAGAGAGGCGAGACTTATATATGATGTGGAAGAAATGGCTTCTCTATTATTAGGAACGGTAATCTCTAGTTGATGGCTGATATTATGATAGTATGCAAAGGGATTTGCATCGCCCAGGATTGTGATCTCTACACTGTTATGTGGGAACTTGATACATTGATGGTAGGTAGATGGAATGGCTTGCATGGCATGTATCCAGGGTCTCCCTAACAATAGATTATATGGCAGAGGAAGGTCCAGAACTTGACAGATGATGTGCTTTACCATAGGGCCCACTTGGATTGGTAGTCCCACAACTCCTTTGGATGAATGCTCTGCATCGTCATAGGCTTTGATTGTGATCTTTTTACGGGGATCCACTGATTTTACCACATATCCCAATGCTGTGACCAACTGTAGTGTACAAATATTCAGGTCTGCTCCATTATCGATCAAGACTCGCTTGATCCTATGCTGGTTGATAAATCCTTCGATGTGGAGTGAGGCGTTATGAGATTGCTGGAAGGAAGAGTTGTCACTTTCGGAAAAAGTGAGACAAGGTGATGACTTTAGACTTCCAACAATGGCTTGAAATTGGTCTGTATTCAGATTTGCAGGGACTGACACCTCTTGGAGTGCTTGATCCAAGATAGTTTTATGAGGGTGATAGGCGCAATAGCTCTAAAATGGATATAAGCGCAGGCGTCTTATCTAATTGTTCCACAAGATTGTACTGCTTTGGGATGGAGGTGGTGCCTTGTGGAGCTGCCTTTATGGTAACTTTGCTGTGACGTGTAACAACATTGCAATTTGAGTTGGGATTTTTGAAGGTTATGGTTGCAACTTGTTCACTGGCATCATACAGATGATTTATAGTGTAATTATACACAACCTGCGTATAATCTGTGGTATCAGTGCCTCGCCTGGAAGTGGAAGGACCCCTTTGATCTTGTGATGGAAGTGGATTTTTGAACATTAGATGATCATTATTTGTTGTTTTTGGGTCATGTCCTTCAATTTCAATTTCTCCTTGGTCAATAAGATCCTGAATAAGATCTTTTAACCGGTGACAATTACTTGTCTTGTGTCCTCTTCCTTGATGGAATTCACAGTGTTCAGTATCTCTCCACCATGTCGGTTTGACCTGAGGCTCATAGTTTGATAGTTTAGGTAGAGTGACCAAATTTTGAGAAATGAGTTGTCACAATACTATTTCAATGGGTTCCCCTAAGGGAGTGTATGTTCGTTTCTGTTTTTGCTGACGAGGTCTAGGTTCATCATGAGATGTGATGTGACCTTGATTGGAAGGAACATTTGTGTTATTTTGAGGTGGAGGATTTTGTCCTGCAAACCAAACCACAAGTTGTGCATTTTGGATAGTCCGGGCATCCACAACCCCATCATTGACGATATTCTTGTTTTTATTCTAGAAGTTTGGTTTATCGCTATTGAAGCATGGGCGAGGACCATCTTTTGGTTCATTAAAGATTTTGATGAGTCCTTTCTTGATAAGTGCCCTTTCACATTTCAAACCCTTGGTGATCATATCATTAAAAGAGTCTTTGTCTTTGACATCCAGGTGAAATTCCATTTCTTCATTTAAGTTGGAAATGAATATTTCCACTAGTTCTCGTTCAGGTAACTGAAGAGAACATCTGCTAGACATTTGGCGCCATCATTGTAGGAATACTGAGAATAGTTCACCTGGTTTTTGTTTAGTGTTGCACAGATCAGCCATGGTAATGTCGCGTTCAATGTTATGAGAGTAATGAGCTAGAAACTTCTGGATGAGTTCCTCAAATGTTCTAATGCCACCTAGTAGTTGGGAAAACCATGATGTGGTTGTTCCTCCTAAGATTTGGGGAAACAGGCGCATTAGGTATGTGTCTTCATATGCTACTTCGAGACAAGCAGAATGAAATTCTCTGACATGATCACGGGGATCTCCCTTTCCTCTATATTTTTCAAATTTGGGTGTTTCGAATCCTCGTGGAAAGGGTGGCATATAAAGATTCCTATCAAAAGGATAGGGATAGATGTCATTGAGTGAGAATTGGTTAGTCTTGACACCGCTATGAAGTTGTTGGGCGAGATTCTCGACTTGTTGCTGCAACATCTCCATTTCATTTGGAGGAGGAGATGGTGGGTTACCTCGATGAATGTTATATCTGATGGGATCTCTACCTCCTTCCTCCTCATGGTGAATTTGTCTTTCGGATGCTTGTCTTAATTGGGCAAGATCAAAGTCAGAGGGGAGTTTTGCTCCTTCTTGAGCGAGTTTTAAGAAGTGAGCATCCACATTGCTCCTAAGTATTTCATCAAACAGTCTGTTAAAGAGGGGGTTATGCTGAGCCCTTTCTATTGTTGCAGGAGTAGGAGTACTTGGGTTTTCGTCATTCGCATTTCCTCCAAGTGCTTCTTGAAATTCATTGAGATTTTCCTCTTCTTCTTCTTCTATTTCTATTTCTCGTTGCCTTGACTGTGATCAGGTTTGAGCCATTTTTGCTTCCAAGCTTTTGTTGAAGTTGTGTGAAAATGATGATGAGTTTTTGATGAAATGAGAGATTGATGATTGGTGGATTGTGTGGTATGTGGATCTCTAGCACTTTTAAGGTAGATGTAACCGAAATTCCTTTTTTGAATTGCTTGTTTGTTTGATAAGTTTGGATGTGATAAGGTGTAGAGAAATCTGAGATGTGTTACAGATTTAACTACCTAGTAATGAGAGGATTCACTCATGAACTAGTTTTAACCTGCGTAGATGTGTCTCTTAGGATGAGCTTATCCTAGATGTAGAAACAATCTAAAAAGTGATGTGATGTGTTTGATTTCAAGCAATATCTAAAAGAGAACTTGGGACAAGAACCTCTTAATGTTTTGAGAGTTGGAATGGATTGATGATGAAGTGATGATGGATGAATAAGATGATGGATGAAATGTTTTCAACTTCAATAAAAGCTTTGTGTTACAAATGGGACAAACTCTACCTCTTCCCTTTCGGGTGTTGGTGGTATTTCTTGAGCTGTGTTGTATGTGATACAGACGTTTGGGAAAAAGTTGGGGTTAATCTTACCTCCTTGGTTTTTGTGATAACTCAGAGCTCTATATTGCATAAAAGCTCTGTGGTTCAATGATTCTGAATCAAATTCGTTTGTTTTGCCTTGAAGGTAGAGGCGCATGTGACATAGAAAGACTCTATGAGAGACAAAGATTTGTCTATTGATATAGAAGAATTTCCTCTTTTTGATCAAAGCCTTTGAGCTTAATGGTCTTCTTTTCAAGTTGATATTCTGATGAAGCTTCTTCTTTCGCAAGATGTGAAGAATGGTCATAAAATTTTGACTCTTTGTTGTTTGCACTTTGTTTTTGATGTTTTTGGTTGTTTTGAAAAATGTTTGGTTGGATGAATACTTTGTTTTGAAAGTGATTTTTGATTTTTCTTTGACAGGAAAACAAAGCAAACACACAAACACAAGAATGTAGCCTAAAAGGCACAAATGAGTATGGGTCTAGATCAACCCAATCCTTGGACTTGTATATGACCCTTCCTTTAGATGTATTTTAAGGTGTATTTCCAAAGCCTGAAGTCGGCTCAATTTGCACTTGGTCTTGACTAAACGAACACACTTCAAACACTTTTTATCCATAAGGTCAAATGGCCAGTTGTGATAAATTTAGCCCATATCTTGATATTTCTTCGACTTTGTTACTACATACCTTATGAATCCCGCCGTGGCAGGTAAGGATGTGATATACTAAGTCTTGCACGAGTATAACAAATAGATGATCCCTATGATGGGGGAGTCACCACTTTTATCAAGCCACAAGTGACTTTTCAAAAAGCTATGTTTCTACTCAAGGAAATATGTATGGTGAGTATCTTGGGAGCAAAACCATCTATGCTCTTGCACTAAATTATATCGCAAATATCCTCAATCAATAGAACAGGTGGGCTACTACTTAAAGGTGTTTAGTCATGTTCGATGTTTTTGGACATAAGTTCATTCTGCGGTGACTCACTTAAGAGCCTTGTAACTGGTGGTGGGGCCCATTTGTCCTTTTGGCCAGTTACACTGTAGGAACAACTATACCCAAGGCTACAGCTTTCTCTCTCACCTGATTTCTATAGCGGCTCGAAGGATTTACTGCTCGAGGTCATTCCCAAGAGTATCGATCCCTTGACAGGCCTCTTTTAAAAAGATAAAATTTGAGTGTTACTAACACTTTTCTCTTGCACCTAGGACCACGAAAGCCAAGGGAGAGGATAGTGTGTGTTAGAGGTAGGACCACTCAACTGACTTTTTGCACAAGTGTGCCAAGCACGAAAACACTTGGTTCTTTTTAATCTATCATTGCAATGTGATCTAACTATTTGGAGATGTTGCTCCAACAGTCATGATGTTCTTTTTAACTTCAAAGGCAAAATATTTTGTAAACTAGGAAAAATAAAATCCTGGTCAACTTAATAAAAAGCACGTTTGCATGAAGTAAATCGCTTGCAAGAATTGGAACAAGTGGATTGTAAGTTTTTAATTGCACCAAAATTGGAAGTGTGGCTTGTAAATTCTTTAGTTTGATGCAAGGAAATCAAATTGTTGATTTTAAGCCCCAAAAGAAAAATGAGTCCTAACTTGCAATGAAAGCAAATGTTTGTTTTGTTCAATTTTTAATGCACCAAAAGATGAGTGACCCTAACTAGAAAACAAGGAAAATTTGTTTTTGTTCAAGTTTTAAAAGCACCAAAAAGACAAGTTTGTGATTTTTTTATGGTGAGTTTTAAACTTGCGCAAACAACAAATTGTTAGTAAAATCCATATCCAAGGGGGGCTTCCACAAGCGTAAAATTTTCAATCTTTTTTGTTACAAGGTGATTTTTTATGTCATTCTGTTAGAATAGCGCTAGTCTTTGTTTGAACAGAAGCGCTATTTAATGCAAAAGCGCTAAAAGAAGGGGAAAGACAGAGAGGCAAAAGTGCTGAAAAAGGTTTAATAGCACCAAAACAACGTCAAAAGCACCAAAATGGTACCAAAAGTGCTGAACTTGAGACAATAGCACTATTGTAAGAACAATAGCGCTAAAAGAAAAGTGTCGATAGCGCTAGAACGAGTTCAATAGCACCAAAGGGCAACCTGTGTGACATTTTCAACATTCAAACATGTTAGTTTTTAAAAAAAAATGATATTTTTGGTGCTTCGATTCACGTCGGGTTCACCAAATGATGCCCTGCAAAATGGACAAGGTTAGTCTGAGAGAAACAACACAAAACACACAAGAAACCGTTAGTGTTATTTAATCAAAAACTAATCTAAATAGGCATATCAAGAGAGACACTAAAATCATGCTAATATATCTAACTAATGAAACAAAGATAATGAGGCATCTCCAAATGCCTCTTAGCATGTTCTTAACTCCTTCTCCCTTGTTCCTCTCCTCTCCAAGTTCCAAAATAGTGTAGCTCTCAACAGCTTTTTGCACTATGGATGCTTATGGAGGATTGAGATTGTAGTATTGTGCTCCAAATGTAAAATGAAAAGCTAATATCAAGCTATTGATGCTAAAATGATTTATTTTAACCAAAATGACAAGATATTAGTTAATTATGCTAAAATGCTCTCTTAAAATGCCTATAGCTTAAATGCATACAAGTTTTCAGGATCTGGATTATGAAGAAATGGGCTCTATTTATAGGAAAAATGGAGCAATGGATGGTTGAGATTGAGCAATCTCAACAAGGGTCAGGATTGAATGATTTCAAATCCATGTGAGGGCTTTCAACCCAATCCCAGGATGACAAGTGTCAATGTGAGATAGGTTGAGAGGAGAGAGAATAAACATTAAATGCTTGATATGACTTTGGAAGTTAAAGTCAAGGTTGGTTGAATGAATAAACTCTTTATTCAAAGAATAAAACTTTTATCCAATGGATAAACTCTTGTGCAAGTGTGAAATGGAGGAATATGGTCAAAACAATAAATGTTTGGGGAGACAAGTTTGAAATAACCATAAATGGTTATGTAAGAGCCATAAATGGTCATGTAAGAGTCATTAGTGGTCTTGGAGGACTTTGGGGGTTAATTTGTTGAACACACAAAGCATTAAATGCTTTTCAAAGACTTTGGAGTCTTTGAGAAGTGACTCCATTTTGCTTAGGAATGTGAGAATAACTAGGGGATGGATTAGGCTAATTAGGAAGGGGTTAGAAGAATCTAGAAGGGGATTAGATTTGCAATTGGATTTGGTGGGTGAGGGAAAATAGGATTTTATAAAAAATAAAAATTCATTTATTTCAATAAATGCGTGCAAGTTGCATTTGTAGGAAAATACAAGTGGGGGGGGGGATAATGATTTAAATAAATGTTTTATTTAATTTATTTAAAGGAGGAAAAAGGGATTAAATGAAATAAATATGATTTATTCATTTAATTGATTGTGAATTTGGTATAGTGAATTAATTAAAATAAATTGAATAATTTATTTAATTCATAGAAGAATGTTTGGGAATAAATTAATTAAATATTTATTTAATTAATTGATGGCTAGTGGATTTTTAATCAAATAAATAGCGAATATTTATTTAATTAAGCTGGACAGATTTGTGTGACTACAACCATTAAAGTCTTTATGTCTTCAACAAGCTAACCTCAAAAGTCTTCAATAACCATTAATGTTTAACTCAAACTTGACCCTTGGTTAGAGACTTTCTCTCTACCTTAACCCTTATTTAATAAATGGGTCTCTTCAAGCATTCATTGCTTTGGTCATGGTTATCCATTAACCCTTGCTTAAGAGTTTATCCTTTGGACAAAAGGATTATCCAATAACTCAACCCTAACCTTACCCCCTAGGATGACCACCATGTCTTCTCAGGCATATAATGCCTCTTCTCTCTCCTCTCAAGTCATCTCATGTTGACAATTGTCACCATTTCATTGGTGAGAATTGTAAACATGGATTGAGTATCCTTCAATCCTAACCCTTGTTAAGATTATTCAATCTTAACCATCTAATTGCGCATTTCTTCTATAAATAGGCCTCATTTCTCTCATTATCCACAATCCAAGTTTCATGTATCTAGATTATAGTCTACTTCATCAAGCATTGCCACTCTTTGATAATCATCATTTTGATCATTTAGAAGCATATTAGTATAGTATTTTATCATGTTTAACATATATCATGTTAGCATAGCTTGTTAGTTTCTTTATCATAGCATCATTTTCATCATAACTAATCTTAATCCTAATAAGCTTACCATTTTCATATAGATCTTAGGTGCACCTTTCATATAGATCATTTTCATCCATTATCACTCATTCTTGGAGTTGTCATTCCAAAGGTCAGTTGCTCAATAATTTGAGAGTGACCATTGACTTGAGGAATCCTATGAGATAGAGAACACAATGAGACACACTTTGGAAGATTAGCTTGTTTAACTAGTTTAGCTTAATTAGTCTTTATATCCAAAAGTTTCATTGGTGTGTTAGTTTCTAGTTTCAAATTGATTAACTGATTACACTAAAATCTTGCATAAAGAATGAAACAGACCTTGCTACCCTTGGAGGAGCCCCTGAAGAGTGAAGTTTGTACTAGTGCTAGAATTTGTTTGGTGGATGGAAGGAAATTCTTGGATGGGATGAGGCATGAAAAAGTGTGTTTTTCTATAGTTCCTAAGGAGACTGAAGATCCAGAGTGTGAAGAACAACCAGATGAAATAAAGGAGTTTCTAATAGAGTACGCAGAGATCATTTCAGATAATGTACATGATGGATTAACCCCTGTGAGAAGTATCAGTCTTTGCATGGACTTGATTCCCGGAGCTAGTTTTCCTAATGAAGAAACACATCGGATGATATCAACAGAGAATGAGGAGCTAAATAGACAAGTGTAGGATTTGTTGAGGAAAGGTTTGATCAGAGAAAGTTTGAATCCTTGTGCAGTGCCAACAGTGTTAGCACCTAAGAAGAATGGAGAATGGAGGATGTGTAGTGACTCGAGCAATAAATAAGATCACAGTAAAGTACAAATTTCCCTTACATAGGATGGACGACATGATGGATTGTTTGAGTGGAGCCGAATACTACACAAAGATAGACTTGAAGAGTGAATACCATTAGATCAGAATCAGAGAAGGAGATGAGTGGAAGACAACATTCAAGACAAATGAAGGATTGTATGAATGATTGGTGATGCCTTTTGGATTGACTAATGCATCGAGCAATTTCATGAGGTTGATGAATGAGGTATTGAAGAAGTTCTTGCATAAGTTTGTTATTGTATGTTTGGATGTGATTTTTTATATTCAGTAAGAGCAAGGAAGAACATTTGTTGCATTTAAGACAAGTTTTGCAAAGGTTGAGAGAAGAGAAGTTGTTGATAAATATTAAGAAGTGCAGTTTCATGAAGGAAGAGTTAGTGTATTTGGGATTTGTGATATTTGTGGATGTATTGAAGATGGACCTTGAGAAGGTAAGAGCAATTGTTGAATGGCCTACACTGGAAAGCATTGGAGAGGTAAGATCATTTCATGGATTGGCTAGTTTCTACCGAAAGTTTATCATAAATTTTAATTCAATTTATAGCCCTATGACAAAAGAAATGAGAAGGGATAGAAAGGATTTCAAGTGGACAACTGGAGTAAATAGGAGCTTTGAATTGTTGAAGAAAAAGGTGATAGAGCATCCTGTGTTGGCTTTACTGTATTTTAACAAAGTCTTTCAAGTGGACTGTGATGCTAATGGAAATGCAAGTGGAGCAGTATTAAGTCAGGGAGGAAGACCGGTAGCATATTTGAGTGATAATTTGAATGATGCAAGGAGAAGATATTCAGTGTATGATTAGGAATTTTATGCCATAGTTCAAGCATTGAAGAAGTGGAGACATTATTTGTTGCCCAAGGAGTTTGTTTTGTATACATATCATCAAGCTTTATAGTATTTGAAAATTCATAGTAAGTTGAATCAGAGACACATGTGAGATGGGTAGAGTTCTTGCAGAGTTATACCTTTGTTTTGAAGCATAGAAGTGGAAAGTCAAATAAAGTTGTTGATGCATTGAGTAGAAGGAGGAATCTACTGACGAAGATGAGAGTGGAGGTGTTAGGTTTTGAAGAATTGAAGAACTTGTATGGAGATGACTTGGATTTTGCAAAGCCTTGGAAATCTTGTAAGGAATCGGTTATGGTGGATAGCATTAAGTGGCTAGATTATTTCATTCAAGATGAAATGTTGTTTAGAGGAGTTCAGTTGTGTATACCTAAGAGTTCTATGAGAGAGAGTTTGATAAAGGAGAAGCATAGTGGAGGATTAACTGGACACTTTGGTGTTGATAAGACAGTGGCATTGGTGGGTGGAAATTACTTTTGGCATCAGATTCATAAGGATATCAAGAAATTTGTGCAGAACTATAGAATTTGTCAGCTTGCAAAAGGTAGTAGTCAAAATGTTGGATTGTATAAGCCTTTGACAATTCCAAAGAGACCTTGGGAGGACATAAGTATTGATTTTATACTTGGATTGCCTAGGATACAAAGAGGAAATGATTCTATACAAAGAGGAAATGATTCTATATTTGTAGTGGTGGAGAGATTCTTGAAGTTTCCAAATTTCATACCTTGTAAGAAGACAACAGATGCAGTACATGTTGCTAACTTATTTATCAAAGAAGTGGTTAGATTGCATGGATTACCTAAAAGTATAGTTTCTGACAGAGATACTAAGTTTGTTGGATATTTTTGGAGAACACTTTGGAAGAAGATGAAAACAGATTTGAAGTTTAGTTCTTCTTTTCACCCATAAACTGATGGACAAATAGAGGTAGTGAATAGGAGTTTGGGAAATTTGTTGAGATGCCTAGTTGGAGAGAAGACCAAAAGTTGGGACTTGATTCTTGCACAAGCATAATTTGCCTACAATAATTCAGTGAACGGGAGTACCAAAAGAACACCTTTTGAGATTGTCACTGAGGTACACCCTAGAGGTATATCAGAGTTGATATACATCGGTAATGAAGATAAAAGGAGTGCAGAGGCAGAAGAATTTGCAGAACATATGAAAACAATGCATACTCAGGTTAAACAAAATTTGGAAGACATGAACATCAAGTATAAGGAGAATGCAGATGAGAAGCAGAGACATAAGGAATTCGATGTTGGAAATGAAGTGATGGTATATCTAAGAAAACAGAGATTCCCAACTGGAACCTATAACGAGTTACAGATTAGGAAGTTTGAACCTTGTAAGATCTTGAAGAAATTCAATTCTGAAAATGCATATGAAGTGGAGTTATCGGATAGTTTGGGTATTTCACCTATATTCAACATTCCAAACCTACATCAGTATCATGAGGTGGAATTTAGTAAGGACATTGTAGTAGACTTAGAGAAGAAGATACCCCGGAGGGAACCAGATTAGATTGAGGACATTTTGGACAGTAGGATTGGGCGTAGCACCTAGAGCAACCAGTACAGAGAGTATCTTGTGAAGTGGAAAGGAAAACCAGTTGAAGATTCATCATGGATTTCTCAAGAAGAGGTATACCATCTTGGTTTTCCTCTAACCCTAGCAAAGTGAAAGACTTACTTTTCAATCAACCTCGGATGTCTGATGTAGGAGCATCCCTGGTTCTTGGCAATCTTGCATCAACCAAAAACATTTTCTTTTCAATTTGTTCCTATTTTGCAGTTCATCATTTCATTTTGTCTTTCTTTTCATTTTCTCCCTGAATCTTGTGGAGCTGGATTTTGATCACCTACATGTTCATCTAGGCTATCCTTGGTTCACGAGACGTTTGGATCTTTTTTCTGACAAGTTATTCCTTCTGAAATCTGATACAGTTTACTGGCTTAGAACACCGGAACCACTTGTACCTATTTACTATCGACGAACCTTGTGGATCTCTTCCGTAGCTTGCAAAGCTTTAGTTTGTTGTTTCCAGTGTTCCTTAGCATGTGGCCAATCTTCCCTTGGGTTTGTACTTCATCCTATGGATTTTCTAGATGGATCTCTTCGATGGAGGCTGACCTTGTTGTTTACATGTTTCATCTTGTTCATCGATAATTGTTTCACCTTGGGCCGAAGTGGATCACCCTTGATCATATAAATCAATGTAATCAAGCATGTAGTAACCAATTAACGTAACATAGAGGAATAATCCCGAGGTTAGGAGGTCTGGAGGTGGCTCACATTCTTGTTTGAGCCTGAATGTTACATAACATGCATGTTTTGTATTCATGCTTGTGAGTCAAATCTTGGATCCTGCATGTTGTTGACAGTTTGTAACTAATTTTTATGATATAATATAATTTATTTCTGCATTGCCTCCATCACTTTGAGTTGTCTCTATTGTGTAACTCTTGTTGCACAGTCTGGGTTGTTCTTTTTTAGGACTCTCTTGTCGTGACTACACCACCAAGCTAAGGGAATGGTATAAAAATATAATGTGTTAGCATGGTACATTGAATGATATGGGGTCTACAAGAATGAACATGTCAAGAAGATTCTGAAAACATGTTTTACATTTTATGCCCTTAGTTTTGATCAAGATCAAGGTATGGATTTGGATAGGATGGAGATAGGATATGGATAGACAAGAAAGAACAAAGGTGATAATGCATGATGGAAGTAATAAATGGATAAGAGTGAAAGGTTGGATAAGGTGAAGCTAATAGGATGCATAATGCTTATGGAGATCATTAACCTTGTCAAGATAAAAGGTAGAAAAGAGGATATGGATGTAGATGGGTGATGGGTGATGGAAAGGGGATGAGGGATAATGGAGAATATGGTAGGTAGGATAGCATGGATGAACTTTCCCGCAAGTGTAGAGTAAAAGAGTATCATATATTACACATGATGCTTATTTGCCAGGTTTTCATCATGGTACTTTCCCAAGATGTCACAAAAAGTGGCTTTCATTAGTGAATAATTTTTTTCTCTTTACTTCTTTTTTAGACTTTTTGGAAGATAATGGATGCATGATAGGAGATGGTGGAAGGACTCAAGCATCTCATTCTTTGGATGGTGCCCTTGAAAGATGTGTTATAATTGAACCATGGCTATTGAAGGTATGCTCAAAGATGTTGGTAGGGTCATGGTAAAATGAAATTAAATGGATGATAAGATGGAATGGGGAAAGGATTTGTGCAAAGGACTGGATGGGAGGGATGGAAAATAGGTGTTGGATAATGGATAGGATATTGGAAGATTTATGTTTGGGTAGATGGAAATGTCTTCATTAATCAATGTTGGCACACACCTTGAGGGGTGGTGGAGTGATGGAGGTCAAGTGGATTTTGGATTTTGAGATTTCAATGGAGGAGTGAATGTGGATTTCAGGACATAAGGACCCAAAATGGATGAAGGAGTTGATTGAGTATCTAAGATAGTGGATTTTGGGACATAGAGACCTAAAATAGGTTTGAAAGGTGGTGCAAGAGCACCTAGGACTTAGACTATGAAGTTTTTTCAATTTTGTCTTGTAATGACCCTAGCCAAGTCAGTAGTGAATAAGGACTCCAGGAGGGTCCAAGAGTTAGTGTTTAGAGTCAATGTAGGCCTAGGTTGAGTTCATTCTTCTTAGGTTTGCATTTTTGTGTAAATAGTGGATTTGAGTAGGTAATTGACCTTCTTGGTGGTCAAAGATGTCAAAACTTGGTATAGGCATTAGGGAGGGTTAAATTAGTCTTAGGAATGTTTTAAAATTCATGTGTGGTGACTTAGAATAGGTCTTATAGGTTGAAAAGATCAAAAAGTGCAAAAGTGCAAAGTTGCAAAAAGTTGTCATTACAACTTTTGTCCTGAATTGGTTAGCGATGGAGTTAGGGATTGTCCAATGCCCTAGGATGAATTCACATGTGGAAAAGATATAAGTACCCTCTCTTGCATGGTTACCAAGGTTGGAGAATGTGTCATGTAAGTTCAACAATCTAAAACTACTCATTTTCAGACTAGTTGGTAACATTTTGGCTTGATTTTACTCATTTTATAATTAAAGATGGATTGAATCCATTGATACAGAAATGGATTGAGTTTCTCTAGTGTGTTATAGTGTTTTTGGTTCAATTAAAATATTTGTAGATACTATTCATTTGTGTTTCCTTGCTTTAGTTTGTAAACAACCAGTTTTGGCTTGTATATAGCAGTGTTTTTGTAAATATGGTTGCCCCATGAGTTCCACAAGTGCTGCCATCACGGCTTGTTGGGAAATGGAGGGAAATCACCTATGAAGTGTACATAGAAAGGGGAAAGTTCTAGAGAAGAGTTTAAGAATGATTTTCACCTTGTTCTAGGCGAGTCTAGGAGCAACCCGACTAGAGGAAATAAGGTGAAAATGTGGTGTAAAGTGCAGGGGTGAGTACCAAATCACTATCCAAGATTTTGGAGGGTTCCAAGGGGTTGGGAAAGAGTTACCAATGCAAGGAGGAGCCTTGAAAAGTTCATTTGATTCTCAAACCCCAACTTGACCATTCACTGCCGGTCAGAAGCTTAGAAAACCCTTCAAAACCCTCATTTTGGGGTTAGCACATTGAATGGTGGTTTAAGAAGCTAAAACCATAAAAATATATTGAAGTTAGATGAACCATTGAAGAAAAACCAAACTTGTTAGGGGGGTCTTTTGGACCGTTTCCACTCAAGCCCTAAAAAACCGGTTTAGGAGGCCTAATTGGGCTAATTCCTTGTAGCCCTTTTCTAGGCAAGATTTTGAAATCGGTAAGAAACCTATTGATTGAAAACCTCAAATGGACCCTAAATGCATTAAAAACATGAAAGAAGACACCTCCACACCTCTGCATCATCTCACAATGGTAGGAGATTAGTTTGGCAACTTGAAGCCAAGAAGCCATAATTGAGCACATGGGAAGCATTGTGAATTGGTAGGGTTCCTAGCCAAAACACTTGAACAAAACACCTTAGAAAGTTCAAGAATCAAGCCCTAGAAGAGACTGAGAAGGACTTGGAGGTCTAGAGAGAAACTAGGCCTTGTGAGTTGGTGGAATTGAGCAACACTAGCTGGGTGAAATGTTGAGCAAACTAGGTGAACCCCATCAAAAGGTGGTAGAGTTTTAGATGGAGGAATGAAGGAAGCCTTTGAAATAACAAGTTTGGATGTTGATTTTAATTTTTCTTTAGGATACAGTGCTTTTATGAAGAACTTGGGAATCCACATGGATTTAATTTTTCTTTTTGCTTGATGGGCCTGTGTGGATTTTTGTATATTTATTTTTGCTTTTGGATCAAATTTTTATTTAATTTGACATGTCTTTTAGATGGTACATATTGATCTTTTGATGTATATTTTGTACTTATGGATTTTATGATTGGCATCCAAGTTGCTTCCAAAGGGAATGGGATTCATGGATGGATAGTAATGATATGAAGGTCTTTTGGATGGGTTCATGTAGATGCATGGTTAGATGGTTCTCAAGGATGTGTGCCTTTTTTGTCTTGATTTACAACAAGGTAATTGGATTGTGAGATAGGGCTGATATGGATAGTGGATGGAAGGGATGAAATCTTTGGTTTTGGAATATGATGACCCAAAATAGATTTGGAGGATGGAGAATGTGTATGTTCAAAATTAGATGGATGGATGTAGGATTTAGCAAGGGTACCAATATTTTGAGAGTGAGTTATGTATCCAAGGCCATGATAATTGGGATTTTATTTGATAAGAGGGGGTTCTAATATACCTTGTTCATATAGGCCTAAGCCTTTGCCTCGATAATGCATGCCTGAAAAATATTTTTATCAATTGGATACTTGTTTCTTTTAAATCAAGATGCAAGCCCATTTTGAGGTAGAAGTGGTATGGAGGGAATGATAAGCTCATGAAGTAGACCATATTGGATGAAAGTTGAGGATCTAGTGTGATATATAAGGGATTCATGAATAGCTTGGATAGGGTTGATGGGCTCTTGAGGTGGGTTGCAATCATGAGGGACATTATGAGGTATGATGGAATCTTGAGGTGGAAATGTAGGATTATGACAAGGAGACAAAGAGATACTTTGATCCTGACATGGACGAGGATCATTGGAATTTTCACCTTTCTCTTGATTTTGAATTGGATCATTAGAGTGTATGGAAAGGATATCATGATCTTGGTTAAGAGGTGAGTTACGAATGGGACTTGAAAGGACACTTTTCTCTTGAGATGGAAGGGGTTCATCGTGGATAGAATACAAAAGGATGAGAGGATCTTCATAAGAATCTTGGCAGATGGGACCTTGATCAGATATTGAATGGGATCTTGGAGAATCATGACATCTTGATCTTGATTATATGATAGGACTTGTTTCTTCTAACTTTGGTGTTCCTCTTGATGTGGGGTAAGAGTTTGGATACATGATAAGAATGGATTTTAAATGGGGTTCTCTAGAGTAGGTTTGGTTAGGAATGGAGCATATGGTGGCATTAGATCTAGTATTCTTCCACTGTATAAGGGATTTGTATAAAGAAATGGATTTTTATTTTATTTCTATTGTGGATAACCCTTGGGGGTAAAATTTAAAGGTGACATCATTGGATTTTTTGTTTAATGGTGAATCACATGAGGTAGATATGGCATTAATATGATCATTTTGGAATGACCAATTGCTAGAAATAGGTGATGATTTTGTTCATTCTTGAAAAGGGTATCTTGGCATATGCCTAATTCCTCATTAGGTGAACTATTGGGATCAAATGTTAGGTCCACTGGCTTTTAATTTTTCGAGCTTGTATCAATAGTTTTAGACTCAAGGAGTTGTATTTTTTGGATTTTGATCTTGTTTCAACAATATGAGGCTTTGAGACTTGTATATGTAGACAACTAAAAATGTCTCACCGATCATTGTTAATTATTCATCTTATTAATCAAATAATTCTTCAATTATTTAATTAAGTTAATTAATTCTTCTCAACTGACCTAATCATCATTATTTATTTTTCTTATTAATTATCCAATTTCTATCATTTCTTAATCATTTTATCATTTAATCTTTTCTCAAATATTAATTAAATATTATTTATTTAATTAATTATGATTAATTGAATAATTTCATTTAAATTATTTAATTAATTAATTCATTCCTCCAAATCCCCAAATTCGAATTTCAAATAATTCCATCTAATTTCATTTTCCCTAATTCGTATTTTACCAAATCTAAATTTCAATGAATTTCATTTAATCTCATGTGCATTTCAATGAATTTCAATAAATTTCATTTGAATTTCATTATTCGAAAATAAAAATTCAAATAAAAATAAAAATGAAAATGAATTTCAATTCAATCTCCTACAACACATATTGAAATTCATAATTGATTCATCAAATCAGTTAACTCTCCAATCTCCCCTTTTCACTCCAAATCACCTTTTCTGACTAATCAATCAATTCAGTCTTCTCCTCAATCAATCTAGTCAACTAGGTAATCAATTCAATCATCTCCCTAGTCAATTCAGTCTACTAATCAATTAAATGAGTTAACAAATCAATCTATCATGTTAATAGATCAATCAATTCACTTAACTCATCAACCAAAATCAATTATCTATCAATCAACATTTCAGTTCAATTTCTGCGCACATCTCACCTGAGAAATCTATAAAAGCAAGGCTTATTTCCCAATTTCAATCTAGAATCACAGAATTATAATCTTCAAAGCAATTGTCTATCTTATGCAGGAATCCCAGTGCAACACCTGAGAGCCACATATATACACAATTTGGAGAAGAGCAATGGAAGCCTTGTTATATCAATTGAGGGAGTTTAAATTAGATTTCATTTTCATTATTCAATTGATTTAGCATTATTTCATTGTCATTTAGGAGTATTTCTAATTAGATTAGTGTTGTGATTCACTCATATAATATAATTATGTTATTTATGATTGAACTTACCCCTAAGAAACAATGGTGAACCTGATGTGAACTAACCTCTTGATATTTTTTTTTATTTTGCAGTTTTGTACGGACAAAAAAAAGTGCTACGCATTTGTATGTGCAGTAATTCGCATTTGTTCACAAAAATTCGCATTTGTGATGACATCAATGTGCATTTGTCAAAACTAATTCACATTTGCAGGGATGATCCAAAAGTTCAATTTTAATTATCATTTCTACTTTTCATTCATTTGCATTGACAAACCATAAATATATTTCAATTCTGGAAAAAAATAAATTATGCATAAGATGTGTCTAATCCTATGACAGGAAGAGTGGCCTTGAAAATTTTAGGTTCCAGAAAGAGAAAAGAACATAGAAGACAAATAAGAGAACATCAACGGTGGATAAGAGTAGAAAAGAGGTTTCAAGATCTCGAAGAAACAACCACCCTATCCTGATATTATCATATTATACAGAAGTACTTGGATAGATTCAACGTGTTTGATGATATTGAGATCATGGAAAATATGATAATGGATTCATCTCATGCCACAATTGATTGATTCTATCTTTTGTCTTTTGTTTATGTGTCTTAATTCGCATTTGCGCAAAAATATATTCGCATTTGTGTAGATAGAAATTCGCATTTGTCTACACAGTAATTCACAATTGTGTAGAGGTAAATTCACATTTGTTCTGATAGTAATTTGCATTTGTCAGAGGGTAAAATGAGATCACTGTTTTGTCTTTTCTTGATTCTCTTCTATCATAATGTTCTATTTTAACAGATAGTGCAACCAAATTCTATAACCGAAAGAGAAAATTAGGCTTCTGAGCCCACAATGTGCTAACATTTTCATGGATTTCTATAAGGATAGTTGGACCTAGATTAGTACACACTTACTTTGGTGCTCTTTAAAAAGGAACAACACAAATCTACTTTCATTTATCTCTCCCTTTGGCATTGAGGGTAACACTGAATGTGAAAATAATCCAAGTGCCAAGGAATGCTAGCAATCTCCCAAAGACTGATCTGAAATATATCTCCCCCTTTGATTAACTGATGAAAACATGAGCATTATCTCCCCAAAGATTAACTAATTTTCACATGAACACCATCTCCCCCTTTGACATCAATGACAAAGGATGGATACCAAAGCAAAAAAAACTGAACCAAATAGCTAACTACTCCCCCCTGAGGAGCAACATCATCTCATCAACCCGGATTAGAAAGTATGTCTGATAGGCTTACAGGATTGATGCATTCATGCATCTCTAAGTCTCTTCCGGATGGGTGATGACTCCCAACTGATCTCTAAGCTATTCAAAAGTATCTTTAGGCAATGGCTTTGTTAGAATATTTGCAATTTGTTCCTTAGTAAGCACATAAACCAATTTGACTTCCTTTGCTTCAACCTTTTCCTTCAAGAAATTATACCTTACAGAAATGTGTTTTGATTTGGAATGAAATACCAGATTCTTTGACATATCAATAGCAGTAGTATTATCATAGTGAATAATAATGGGCTCATCATGACTTACCCTTATATCTTTCAAAATTTGTTTCATCTATAAAATTTGACTACAGTTAGTTGCAACAGCTACATATTCAGCTTCAACAATAGATAATGAAGTGCATGATTGTTTCTTGCTAAGCCATGAAACCAATTTCTTTCCAAGAAAGAATGCACCACCTATAGTTCTCTTCCAATCATCCACATCTCTAGCCCAATCAGAGTCTGAAATCATCATCCTTTGGATACCATAACCCATAATCTATTGTACCTAGCAAATATCTGAATATCCTTTTAACATCAATATCATGAGTTACTCTAGGATCTGAATGACATATATAAGAAATACAAACAACATTCTTTATATCAGTTCTATTCTGAGTTAAGTACAACAATCCACCAATCATTGATTTGCATCTACTTGGATTCACTTTAGGAGATTCATCATCCTTTGACAATTTGCAACTGGTTATCATAGGAGTACAGACAGGTTTGAAATTCTCAAGTCCAAATTTCTTAAGTGATTTGCTCACATACTTAGTTTGACAAATGAAAATACCTTTATCAGTCTGAGTAATCTGCAAACCTAAGAAAAATTTCATCTCACCAATCATAGACATTTCAGATTCATTCTTCATATCATCAACAAATTTCATGCATAAACTTTCTTCACCAAAAATGATATCATTCACAAATACTTCAATGATCAATATTTCATCATGCTCAATCTTATAATATAAGTTACTATTAGCATTACCTTTTTTAAAACCAAGCTTAGAAAGATATTTATCTAATCTAGCATACCATGCTCTAGGGGCTTGTTTCAATCCATATAAAGCTTTCTTCAATCTACAAACCATGTGCTTGTCTTTTGATAAAGAAAATCCATCAAGCTGCTCAATGTAGACTTCCTCTTCAAGATCTCCATTCAGAAATGCACATTTGACATCCATCTGATATACCTTGTAGTTCTTGTATGAAACATAGGCAAGACATAGTCTTACTACTTCAATTCTTACAACTGGAGCATAAGTTTCATCATAATCAACTCCTTCTTCCTGTGAGTAACCTTTACAAACTAGTCTAGCTTTATTTCTCACAACCTGACCTTCCTTATTTAATTTATTCCTAAAAACCCATTTAGTTCCAATAATATTCTTATCTTTAGGCCTAGGAACCAATTCCCAAGTCTTATTCTTTTATACATGATCTAGTTGCTCTTCCATTGCTTTCACCCAATTCTCATCTTTACTTGCTTCAATAAAAGATTTCGGTTCAATTTGAGAAATTAAACATACCTCTTCAACAATGAACCTTCTCCTAGTAATCACACCTTTCCTTTTATCTCTAATGATCTGATCTTCAGAATGATTCAATTTCACATACCTGGGAGTTTTCAGATTGTCTTGACTTTCTGATTCTTTCTACCCTTTATCAGTCACAGTGGAATTTTTTGATGTTACCGGAGCAATTGGATCTATGCTCTAAACTAATTCTTGCACTGTCAGTTCTGATCTGACAAATTTATCTTCCAATCCAAAGTCATATGATCTGATCTAATTATTACCTTGCTCATCCACCTTGACATTTATGCTTTCCATTATCCCATTCAATATTTTTTTATAAAATCTATATGCTTTTCTCTTAGTGGAATAACCCAAAAATATATCTTCATCACTTCGAGGATCAAATTTTCCTAATGCATCATCTCTTCTAATGTAGCATTTACTTCCAAATTTTTTGAAATATCTGATAGTAGGTGTATGACCAAGCCATAATTCATAAGGAGTCTTACCGGTATCACCTTTTATGTTTACTCTGTTGAAAGTGTATACCGTAGTATTAAAATCTTCTCTCCAATAGATATTGGGAAATTTGGCTTCCATCATTGTTCTTGCAACATCTAAGATAGTTTTGTTCTTCCTTTCCACTATTCCATTCTGTTGTGGGGTTCTAGGTGTAGAAAATTGTCTTCTGATTCTATGCTTCTCACAAAAGTTGTTGAACTCACCGGATGTAAATTCACCGCCTTGATATGATCTTAAACATTTTATCTTCAATCCTATTTCTATCTCAATTATAGCTTTAAAATTTTTGAATTTCTCAAGAGCTTCTATTTTTTCTCTAAAAAATGCAACCCACATCATTCTAGAATAGTCATCAATAAGAAACATAAAGTATCTATCACCTTGAAAACTTTTAGTTCTTGTCGATCCACATAAATCAATATAAATAAGATCAATAATTTCATTAGATCTATCATGTATGCTTCTAAAGGAAGTTCTAACTTGCTTACCCATTTGACATTCTCTACATACTGAATTGTGAGGTTTAACAATTTTGGGAAAATCTCTGATGACTTGTATTGAATTGATCTTGACTATGCAATCAAAGTTTACATGACACATCCTCTTATGCCATAACCAGATTTCATCAATTCGAGGAATCAAACAAGCCTTCTCACTAGACTTCAGATGAAAGATGTTTCCTTTGGTCTGAGTTTTGGATGCAATCTCCAATCCAGATCTATTGATAATCTTGCATTTTCCATCTTTAAATTGCAAATGAAATCCTCTATACACCATCTGACCTACACTCAAACTATTATGCTACAATCCTTCAACATAATAAACATTGTCAATATTAGTCTTACCATCCAAGGGTATTGTTCCTTTTCCTTTGATCCTACATGCCTTGTTGTCTCCAAATCTGACTAGTCCACCATCAAACTCTTGCAGAGTTTGAAATTTTCTCTTGTCACCGGTCATGTGATGTGAGCAACCACTATCTATAATCCATTCATCCCTTTATTTAATTTTAGCAGCTTAAGCCTTCTCTTTAGTATGAGTTTCTTCAATGACAGGTTCCAGAGAATCATCCTTGATAGCAATAAAGACTCAATCTTTATCGGAGCTTCCAATACCGAATCCACTTACAAGTTCATCATCATCATTATCAGTAATACCAAATCATCATCACCAACATAGTAACATGATTTATCCTTATTCCTTCTAAATCTAGATCTGCTCTGATATTCCAGATTATGCTTATAATTCCTCATAAATCTTTCATGATTCCTAGCAGCTCTTTCAGGACATATAGAAGCAAAATGACCAATTTTTTTGCATGAAAAACATTTAGAAGGTACTTTTCCTTCATACTTACTTCCAGCTAGTGCTTTACGGTGTATACACCTAAAAATGGTTTGAAAATAATTAATTAAATGAGCAATTATTTAATTAATCCCCCTTCCTAATTTAATTGAATTCATTAGTAATTTGATTAAATCCCTTTCACCTACTTATTAATAAATCTAAGGATTTATTTAATAGGTTCATTTCAATAGTCCCCTTTGATTAATTAATCCTCCCCCCATTTAATTCCTAATCCCCTAATTAATTAAAACAAATTAATTTATGAGTTGTTGAAAGTTAATTAGCCTTTTCCTATTTTTGAATTTTTAAATTCAAATTACCCACATGCCTCCTAACTTCTAACCACCTAACCTAACCCATTTCACCTAACCTTGGGTTTAACTAACCCCATCCTAACCTCCTATGGTGTGGATATTCTCCCTTTGAGACACATGGAACTTAGGCCACATGTCACCTCCCTTGGACACTTGCCCTCTTATGAGTAAGGCTCCTTAACACTTGTCACCACAGAGATGACAAGTGTCCCTCCCTCCAACCTCTTCTCCAATCTCCACCAATTTCACCCTTGATATCTTCACACTCAATCTTGACCGTTGATTCCTGCCACCTCACCCTGGCCTTGGAAATCCTATAAATATCCCCCATTTTGGAGCACAAAGGTTCCCATCTCATATCATTTTAGGCAGTGTTACTATAGGCATATCCATTCTAGCATATCATTTAAGCATTGTTATTATAGGCAATTGCATCCTAGATCTAGTTTAATTTGATCATTTTCTAGCATAATTGTTGAATCATGTAGCTTAATCAATCTCTTTTCTAGCTTAATTGCATCATCATCATAGCTTAATCATGCATATCATTAGCTTAATTAGACTCTTGGATTAATCTAGCATAATCGATCTCATCTAGCTTGCATATCATATCATTTAAAATCCTTCGTCTAGGTGTAGTCAAGTCACTGGGATTGCCTATCTAGATCTGAGAGCAAATCCATACTTGCATCTCTTAGGAGGTGATAGGTCGCTTTGTCATGGTTTATCTTTCATTTTCTTTTAATTTGCTAACCATGCTTGTAATGATCTATTGAGTGTTTGTGTTGTAGCTACAAGTACCCTACTTCACACACATGACATTTTGGCGCCCACCGTGGGGCCGAAAATCTAATTTATTGGCCTTTCTCATCATCAAATCTTCAATCTCACGGGTTTTTGGTCAGGCCTACTCTAGAATCTTGTACGAGTACCTATGCAGTATCGTATGAGTTTCTTTGTGCACTCGTACGGGTATGTGAGAATACTCGTACGAGCAGGTGAGAATACTCGTACGAGTTTCCGCTTCTATGATTTCAAAGTAGATTGCATTTTAGGGTTTTCATGCTTCAATTTGGCTATTAATAATGCTAACCTTGGTCTGTTTGTGATTTTTCTAGTAGCCTAACTAGTTTTTGCAGGATGATTGTTGAAGATTATGCTTGCCAAAGCTTCATTTCATCAAAACAACATGACTACTAACGTATCTATTTTGCAGGTTTCCTAAAGGAGAACTCAACCAAACTTTGGGTCTTCTTTAAGTTTTCTAGGCACACTTATTTTGCTAATAGTAAATGAACATATTATTTTCTATGCTTTAGAAGTTGTCTAAAAGGTAGGAGAGTATGCTCTTGTCCATTAGGACAATCAGAAATCCCGACCCTTGAAGCACTTCTATGTTTGTGATTTGATTACCTTTAGTGAGCCTGTCACAGTGGGAAAAAGTAATCACCCTATGAGAACAACCCAAGTGAGTACAACTAGACCTAAGCTTTCCGACTCTCTAAAAAATAGGCCTCTCGAGATTAAAGTCTCGGAGGATGGGATTATTTGAGTTTTCTCTTTTAAGATCTCTCATATCATACATTTAGTAGGGCCTCGCGGTCTCAATCACGCTTACGTGACTACTTCTTGTTTCGGTACCTTGTTGGGCTATAGGCCTCAATCGTGCTTGCATGACTGCAAGGGGTAATTTCAAACATAAACCCTTACTACGAACCCTAAGTTAGAAGCTACCTGATTCACCTCTGAAAGGGGGATAATATTTGTGCAAGAGAGATAGTAACTCTCCCAAGACACTTGCCACATCGTGCCCCTATTAGCATTTGGAGTTGGATAATATTGCATTGAGAATCCATTGCATGAGACTTAGTGACCGTATTCTGATTAGCTATTGGGTGTGTACCTAAGTTTGCAAGCAAAGGTTTTCTCTCTCAACAAACTTCCTTAGGATTTAGTGTGTTGTGCTTGAGATCATTTATCATATCACGTGTTTGTTGTGTCTTCATCCCTGAAATAGAAAATCAAACGTCTTAAAACTAGAAAACATAATCAAAACATCAAACTTCATTGATAAAACATCTGTCCAAATAAATTTTTTGTCTTTGTTTTGTCCTCAATCATACGAGCTTTCTAGTTTGTCGTACGGGAAATTTAGGTTATCGTCTGGTCCGGTGAAAATTGTCATACGAGTTAGTTTAACAGAGGATTTTGTGTTATCTTTTGTCGTCTGGTTCTGTGGTAATTGTCGTATGAGTTTGTGCCTTTGTCGTGCGAGACTTCTAGTTTACCGTATGGACCTGTCTAAATTGTCGTCTGGGGCTGCCTAAACTGTCATACGAATTTTTGTCTCTGTCAGTCCAGAGCTATCTTCTTGCATGTCTTTTTCAGATCTGTCATATTTGCTTGGTCAATTTACAGTGAGCATAAACCCTAATATCTATCATTTTGTGCTTAGATTGTCTTCTTGGTTCTCTTGGTCAAGTTATCTTCTGTCAAATCGGATTCTAGAACTAGACACCTCAAGATTTTCAAGTATTCACCTTCAACAAGTTCAAGATCTAAACATCTCAAAGTGCATTATCACCCTCTTTGATAAACTAATCACTCAAACATAGTTTCTCATCAGGATCTATCATCCTCTATCATGAAACTACAACGTTTGGTCGGAATATCCTTGTTCCACATCATAGGATATATTGTTCCTATTGGACTTGGTTTTATCAAAATCATCATTGCACTCCAAAACCAAAGATCAAAAAACTTGCAAACTCTTAAACATTGGAATTATCTTTTCATGTCATATCACTATATCATATCTACATTGGTAGTTGATCACTTATCGAAACAACTTTTAGACAATCAAATCCTTGCACAATATCCAACACTCGTGTATGCCCGTTTTAACTAGAGCACAGAGACGAAAGATCACATAAATAGAAATCAAAACATTTGAAATAACTGAAGATTATAGGAACATGGAACATGAAAACAAAATACAAGAAGAAGGGGAAATAACAGGACAACATCTCAGAGAAATCAAACAAGATCCAAATTTGATAAATATATGGCGAAAATATTGGAGAGAGAAAAATACTTCCTAATATTAAAGAAATTTTTTTCCTAATGTTAAAGAAAAATACTTCCTAATGTTAGCAAAATCTGGTGCTACACTCCCCCAAGATTTTGATGTGAGAAAATTAGGACAAAAGGGAAGTGACCTTTTCCCTGATAACAAATGACACAAGGATATTTTTGGTCACAAAAATGATGACACATCAATTCCTAATAACACAAGAACTAACGAGGAAACTTCCATTCCCAAAAAGGATGACGTACAAATTCTCAACCATATCAAATCTAATGATGACACAAGAAAGAGTCGGGATGATACAAGAAGAAATCATGTTGATAATCCTATCACAGCTTTGACACAACAAATACAAACACTGCAAACATGGATTCAAGATATGCAGAGAGGAACTATTAGAAGATACTCGCTTCAAGAAATCTATCCTTACCCATTCAATAGAAATCTAAACATGATACCATTTCCTATAGGTTGTGAAAATCCTTGATACGATAAATATAATGGAAGCACTGATCCCCAAGATCATATACGAGAATATTGCATGAAGAGTATCGAGTTTGCACATGAGGATACATACCTGATGAGATTATTTCCAAAAAGCTTAAGTGGACTAGCTATGGAATGGTCCTCCAAACTTCCACCTAGAATTAGATCATTCACAGAATTGGTGGATAAGTTTGTTTCACAATACTCTTACAACATTCAACATGAGGTAACAATGTTAGACCTATGTAATACTAAACAAAAGAGCGGAGAACCTTTCATGATGTTTCTATAGAGATGGAGATGGTTAGCTTCATGATATCCTCAAATGGTGCCAAAATATGAGAAAATAGACATATTCATCGACAACCTAAATGGACAAATGAGCTATCATCTAAAAATGCAATGCCATCAAAATTTTGAAAAGATGATTGATAACGGTATCAGAATGGAGGAAGCTATGGTAAAGAAGGGTGAGTTGAAGCTATACAAAGGAGTTAATACTCCTAACAACAATGGTAGCAACAATAACAATGATAAGCCTAAATTTTGGAATAGAAATTGAAATGTCATCAATGATGGGATAATGGATAACAACAATGTAAAACCAAAACAACCAGTTTTCAATTTATCCACTCAATCAGTAGTGGCTCAACAAAACAACAATCACCAAAAATCAACTTTCAACAATTTCTTTCAAAGGAAATTTAAAAACATTGGTGAACCACTTGGGTCAACACTAAAGACACTTCTCGCAAAAAAATTGATTACTTTGCCAAAAGGAAGAAACTACGAACCTCAAGTGAAACCCTCTTGGTGGAATGACAACAATTATTGTGATTTCCATCGAAACAAGGGACATCACACGGATAATTGTCAGCAGTTGAAACATGTCATCCAAGATTTGATTGATAATGAAGTGATAACTATGGATGGAAATACGACAAATGAATCTCATACAACTTTTAAAGCTCTGCTTCCAAACTATGAAAAGGGTGAATCATCAACAACACATAATGGTAAGGGTGAAGAAAAGGTGAATTATGCTCATACATATGATAATGTGGTAAATGTGATTGTAGTCAAAGAAAAGCAACATCAAGAACCTGCTCAAGCTATCACAAGAAGCAAAGCTAAATGTGTTTTGTCGGGTCCTACCACTAACATGTCATCCAACACAAAACAATATAGTCTAGTGGATCAATTACAAAAAATGCCCACCCAAATATCCATCTTAGAACTTTTAAAGCTTTCATCTACACACAAAGAAATTATTGAACAAGCATTATTAGATACAATAGTGTCTAAAGATCTTGATGTAGATCAATTCCAATCCATGGTGAGACACCTCACAACCCCTCACTGCTTATCATTTACTAAAGAAGATGACATGTCCTTGCAACATCCCCATAATGCTCCCTTGCATATTGAAGTCCCCATTCACAAGACACAAGTTAAACGTGTCCTAATAGATGGGGGAGCTGGCTTAAACATTTGCTCATTGAGTCTTGTCTATGCTCTAGGTTATTCAAAAGATGCAGTTGATCCCCGAAAAAAGATCACCATCAAAGCATATGATAAGGAAGAGCGTTCCTCTAAAGGAATTGTGATGTTACCCATCAGAGTTGGACCTTTGCAGAAAGACACAACATGCCAAGTTCTAGACTTGGACTTGTCATACAACATGCTCTTGGGAAGACCCTGGATACATGGCATACAATCCGTTCCATGAACATATCATCGGTTCCTAAAATTTCCCTACAATGGGTAGGAAATCATAATCTCAGCAGATTCAAATCCATTTAAGTACTGTAGTAATCTAAAACCAGCTCAAGAGGTCATTGTTCCTCATAATAGGAAGGCATTCTCTTCGAACACACAATCCAAAGAAAAATCATTTGCCTCAATTGTGTCAAGTATGGAAAAACAAATACAACTAAGAGATTGAGGGAATAGAGAATATTCAATATCACAATTACCACTTTCTCCTAAGTCCTATGGAAAACCATCAAACTCTAAACAACAACGAATTGTGAAACATCTTCCAATACTTGATGGAGCATTTGTTAGTGCTGGGACCTTATCAGATGAAACATAAGACAAAGATGTACTACAGTGGCTATACAAGGATGAAGAAGTCCAACAAAAAATCCATAATGTCAGAATACCCACTGAAAAGTATGGAAAAGGATTTAACATCCTTCAAAAAATGGGATACACTAGAATAGGTCCTATAGGAAAAAGAAAAGAAGGTATCTCAGAACCTATCCAACCTCATACTCAGTGGGCTACAGACAAAGTAGGATTAGGTATGGACAAGTTACTCTACCAGAAGACACACCTTCTAGCTAACAACAAGAGTAATATGAAAATAGACAAGAACAACTTGCAATTGAAAGGGAAGAAGCATCTACGAAGCAACAAGCACAAGAAAACATGAAATGGAAAAAGAAGCAAGCCTCAAATCAACAAGAAAAACAAACTAAAAGCACCTCCCAAGCAACATTATCTCTCAATGAAAAAAAGCACAAACCTAGTACTAATCAAGGAGAGCTCATAGCAAGGTCGACAAAACTAAGTCTTAGTCTAGAAGAAGCTAAATATGAAAGAAGAAAAGATATAGCAAGAAAAGCAGAAGAAGTAAATCAAACACTATATGAACAAATCTGTAGATTGAAAGTTGCAAGTGAGACAAATTTCAATGAATGGGAATGGGATTCTTATCACTCTGAAGATCAGTCGAAGAAAATTTATTTGAAGATGTAGGAGTCGATGTAGTTCACATGTATGCAAGGCAAACATTAGGAACTAGCCCACTTGAATTAGAATCACATTCGACTGACTTGGACTTAATTGAGGATGATCAGGAGCTCCTTGCATGAGGTCATTCTGATGAGAATATCATTCAAGACATTGACATGCATATCAAAAACTTTGACATATCTATCATGACCCTTGATACCCTCGAAACATCTCAACTTGATGACCCCTTACCTCTAATCCACCCTGAACTTATTGATTGGGAATATGAAAGACATACTACCATTGATACCTTTCCTAATGACCATGCCATATTTGTATATCTTAATGCAATCCAACCTGCAACAAATTTCACTAGGAATTTCAACAACACATCTTCCATTCAAGTGGGTGCCAAACCTCCTAGTCACAAAAGTGAAAATAAAGAAAACAATATCAGGTCTAATGCTGAAAACCATTTCTTGGCAACATTAGACTAGGAAAAAGTAAAAAGAAAGGATGCATCTAACAGTGAAAACCTCCTCAAGGCACCACAAGATGGGAGATTTGACACTTTACCTGCACACTATCAAGAAAGGTTATCCATTTTGATCGAACCAACAAAGGCAGTTAACATTGGCACAACAGAGCAACCAACAATTCTACATCCAACAACTTCTCTGTCCGAACAAGAAATGCAACAATATATGGAATTCTTCAAACAACGGCAAGTTAATTTCACCTGGTCATATGTAGACATGCAAGGGTTGGATCTAGAGCTTATTATGCATCACTTAAATGTTAGTCCAAGAGCCAAACCAGTTAAACAAAAATTAAGGAAGATGCATCCTCATATTGCTCTTCTGGTCAAAGTAGAACTAAAGAAATTACTGGATGTCCAACTCATTAGACCTGTCGCATATCCTTAATGGGTATCAAACATTGTTCCTATGTCCAAACCAGATAAAAGTATCAGAATATGCACAGACTTTGAGAATATTAATAATGCATGTCCAAAGGATGACTTTCCTTTACCTAACATTGACATCATTGTGGATTTAACTGTTGGACACTCCATGTTTTCTCTAATGGATGGTTTCTTCGGATATAATCACATTAAAATAGTACCTGAAGATTAAGAAAAGACAACTTTCACATGTCCATGGGGTACTTTCTGCTGGAACGTCATGCCTTTTGGAATAAAGAACGCAAGTGCTACATATCAGAGAGCTATAACAATGATATTCCATGACATGATGCATACATTCATGAAAGATTATGTGGATGACATATTGGCCAAATCATACAATAGAGAAGACCATATAGGAATACTAGAAAAGATCTTTGACGGTTAGAACAGTATAAGCTACGACTCAATCCCAAGAAATGTGCCTTTGGTGTCACTTCGGGCAAGCTATTGGGCTACATTGTCTCAACTAGAGGTATCGAAGTAGATCCAGCTAAGGTCAAAGAAATCATGGAAATGGAATCTCCCTGGAATATCAAACAACTAAGATCACTCCAAAGAAGACTACAGTCAATTAGAAGATTTGTTGCTCAGCTAGCAGATAAATGCCAACCATTTACTCATCTATTGCATAAAAATGTTAATTGCAAGTGGGACCATCAATGTGAGGATGCATTCAATAAGATCAAGGCCTATCTCATGCAACCACCTATCCTAATGTCACCAATTTGAGGAAAGCCATTGTTACTCTATGTATCAACCACCAAAGTATCATTTGGAGTTCTGCTTGCACAATAGGATAATGAAGGAAACGAATGAGCCATCTACTACATCAATAGAACATTAGTAGGCTACGAGATCAACTATTCACCAACATAAAAAGCATGCTTGGTGGTAGTTTTTGCTTCTCAAAAATTAAGACACTATCTACTATCTCACTCCATCAAGTTGATAGCTAAAATCGATCCACTAAAGTATTTGCTCAACAAGGCAACATTAACAAGAAGACTAGCAAAATGGATGATGATTCTAAGCGAGTTTGATATTAAGTATGTTGATAGAAAAGCTATAAAAGGGAAAGTCATTGCCGACCAACTAGTAGAGGCACTGCTTCAAGATGATCATCCCTTACAGATTGAATTTCCCAATGCGGATATCCTAACAGTCACCACAAAAACATGGCAATTATACTTTGATGCTTCATATACACATAATGGATCAGGAGCAGGTATTATATTCATCATGCCACAAGGTCATACAATTCCAAAAGAGTACAAATTAAGTTTTCCATGCACCAACAACACAGTAGAATATGAAGCTTTGGTCACAGGTATCAAAATGGCTATAGAATGGAACATTACACAACTTCAAGTCTTTGGAGACTCTCAGCTTGTCATCAATCAAATCAATGACGATTATCAAACTAAGGATGAAAAGCTAATGCCTTATAAGAAGATGGTTGATGATGTCAAGAAATAGTTTCTTGAAATAACTTTTCAACAAATTCTAAGGAATGACAACAAAGTAGCAGACACCATGGCAACACTTGCTTCTCTATTACAGACATAGGAAAATGAAGAGCGTTACGAATTCCTAGTGGAAGAGTTGTTTTACCCTTCTCATAATTGTCCTGATTCCCAAACTATCTGTCACCTTGTTGGGCATGATTCCTCTTGCTATGGCCAAAATTGCACATATGTGAAAGATAATATCCTCCCTCCTGACTTATCAAAGATCCAAAAGAGAAAATTTATTCGCCAATCCTCCCATTATACTCTCGTCACGGATACCTTTTTAAACAAGGTCTGAATGATACTCTTTTAAGATGTCTCGAGCAAGAAGAATTTGAGAAGGCCTTAAATGAAGTCTATAACGACATTTGTGGCACTCATTCAAGTGGTCTTACCCTTTCGAAAAAACTCATATGCTTGGGCTATTATTGGCCAACTGTGGAACGAGATTCTTTTCAGATAGCTAAAACATGTAAACAATGTCAGATCCATGGGAATTTAATTCATGCACCAGCATAAGAACTTCATGCTTTGGCAACATCTTGGCCTTTCTGCCAATGGGGTCTTGATCTAGTAGGAAAGATAAATCCTTCTTCATCCAATGTTCACAAATTCATCCTTGTGGCTACAAAATATTTCACAAAATGGATTGAGGCAATACCTCTCATCAATATCACAGGAAAATAAATCACTGCATTTATCTTGAACTACATCATATGTCGCTATGGCATACCCATGATCATTATCACTAATAATGGGCATCTGTTCAAGAATCAGGATGTACAAGAGCTATGTGAGAAATTCAAAATCCAACACAGATTTTCCACACCCTAATATCCCCAAGGGAATGGGCAAGCAAAAGCATCAAACAAAACTATTTTGAAAATCCTCAAAAAGATAGTGAATGATGATGGCAGAGATTGGCATATTCAATTGAACCTTGCTTTACGGGTCTACTATTCCAGTATCCGCACACCAACAGGTGCCACACCTTTCTCTCTTGTCTATGGATCATAAGCAATACTGCCACTAGAAGTAGAGGTACCTTCTCTACGAGTATCATTAAAAGGCCTTATCCTCGATGAATAACAAAGAGTATCCAAACTACAAGAGTTAGAATTGATCCAAGAATGAAGAGAAAATGCCTTTGATCATTTAAAGGTATATCAGCAAAGAATGTGCTGCAATTACAATCACAAGGTCAAATCGAGAACATTTCAAGTTGGAGAACTAGTACTAAAAGAAAATCCATAGAACCAGACAGATCGGGAAAAGAAAGGGAAGTTTGAACCAAACTGGTTAGGTCCATTTGTGGTCACAACAGTATTTGGGTCAGGAGCATATCAACTATCAACATAGGATGAAGATCAGCTAGAGGAACCCATCAATATCATACATCTGAAGAAGTTTTATGTTTGAAAAAAAATAGTGAAAAAGCAGAAAAATAAAAAATAGTGCAAAATCAAAAAATACAAAAACAACAAAAAAAGTGAAAAATAAACAGAAAAAAAATCAAATATGAGAAAAAGTGCAATAAAAATAGATGGTGAAAACCTAGCAAACATGTGCTATTTATCAGCTAGCTCTTCCATCTATTGGTTCCTGCATCCTTCTGCTTGCATTCATTTTCCATCAACATTGTTCATATCCATAATAAAGCCTTTGTACATATGCAGATATCACATCTGATTTCTCACCATGGTTTGGATCATTGGGTATTATCATAATGACTTTGTTTCTAGGCTTGGGGAAAAATCTTGTACCTAGCTGGGGGCAAAATTTTTGATCATTTTGAGCTTAATAAAACAGGTAGAACAACAGTTAGGCAACACTTGTCAAGCAAAAATTGAGACACATCCAATGTTGAACACAAGGTCAAATTGTCCACCATCAAATTATCACATGTCAGTCTAAGCACATCACACACATTTCAATGGATGATATCTTTTGGATAATGCTTTTAACACTTTGGTTCAACTTTTCTATCTTGATTTTCGCTATCATGATTTCTGAGTGACTCCATGATGTCTTTGACTAGAGGAACAAGGAAGGAGCATGATATTTTTCTTGTCTACTTTCTGTAAATTAATCATTAATATGTGCAAATTTGTCTCAGGACATGATCATCGGAGTATCATCGAAGACATTTCTGATTTGCATATAGAAATGGTTAATACTGTCTATTTACGCAAGCAACACTCAGGTCATCTTGGTTTGATTATACCTCGATGATTTTGCTAACTTGCAATATCAAAATCCAGGAAAGAAGTGCTCAGGTCATCATGGTTTAATTATACCATCGATGTTTGCACTCACTTCCCACATTTTAAAAAGCTCAATGATGACAAAATGCAATAACCCAGTGACTGGTCCGATCGTAGCTTTGCATTTTGCACTTCATTCTTGCATGGGATCACAAAAGCTCCTCTTCTCCAAAGCCAAATCTATCGCATGAATCATCAAAGTATCATCATAAGTGTATACACAATCAAAACAATGACTCATCTCTCTCCAAATATTGTCGACCCAACGCAAATCTTATGCTACTCCCTCAAATGAACCTGCATCAGAATATATGAACCTTCCTACAACCTGATATCAACAAAATGTCAGTTCTTTATCCAATCAACCTTATCAATTCTATCAATCGATCTCATCTGATCTATTCTATCATATCTTATATAGAATGTATCTTTCTTGGAACCAGAGGTTCTGATCAAGTATATATCGTTCTTGAAACCAGACGCTTTGATCATCTTTGTCTTATACATGAGGTGTCATTCCTGAAACCAGACTAAATATCGATCTTATCAATCTAATCTTGTCAAAATCAATCAAGCTTTATCAATCATCACATCAAGAATCACATCACCATGATCAAAGAACTCGCGCTTTCATCAATCAGGGTTGCAGATATCAAATCATTTGTAATCGAGAAATCAATTTCGCAACGATTCAAACAATCCAAAAGTCAATTATCTCAATTGATCTCCTGAGGGCACATCATCGTACCATAATTTATCATTCAATGTATAGGGCATCCCATCGAACCACTATCATCATGAGATTATTCTTTGAATCAACATGTCATCACACCTCGCTTCAAAGAGGGGCAAAATGTATACACCTAAAAAATGGTTTGAAAATAATTAATTAAATGACCAATTATTTAATTAATCCTCCTTCCTAATTTAATTGAATTCATTATCAATTTGATTAAATCCCTTTCATCTACTTATTAATAAATCTAAGGATTTATTTAATAGGTTCATTTCAATAGTCCCCTTTGATTAATTAATCTGAACTAATTAATCCTCCCCCCATTTAATTCATTCCTTCTAATCCCCTAATTAATTAATACAAATCAATTTATGAGTTGTTGAAAGTTAATTAGCCTTTTCCTATTATTTGAAATTTTAAATTCAAATTACCCACATGCCTCCTAACTTCTAACCACCCAACCTAACCATCCCCCTAACCTAACCGATTTCACCTAATCCTAGGCTTAACTAACCCCATCCTAACCTCCTCATCCTAACCTCCTATGGTGTGGATAATCTCCCTTTGACACACATGGCACTTAGACCACATGTCTCCTCCCTTGGACACTTTCCCTCTTATGAGTAAGGATCCTTGACACTTGTCACCACAGAGATGACAAGTGTCCCTCCCTCCAACCTCTTCTCCAACCTCCTCCAATTTCACCCTTGATATCTTCAGACTCAATCTTGACTGTTGATTCTTGCCACCTCACCCTTGGCCTTGGAAATCCTATAAATATCCCCCATTTTGGAGCACAAAGGATCCCATCTCATATCATTTTAGGCATTGTTACTATAGGCATATCCATTCTAGCATATCATTTGAGCATTGTTATTATAGGCAATTGCATCCTAGATCTAATTTAATTTGATCATTTTCTAGAATAATTGTTGAATCATGTAGCTTAATCAATCTCTTTTCTAGCTTAATTACATCATCATCATAACTTAATCATGCATATAATTATCTTAGTTAGACTCTTGGGTCAATCTAGCATAATCGATCTCATCTAGCCTGCATATCATATCATTTAAAATCCTTCGTCTAGGTGTAGTCAAGTCACTAGGATTGCTTATCCAGATCTGAGATCAAATCCATACTTGCATCTCTTAGGAGGCGATAGGTTGCTTTGTCATGGTTTATCTTTTATTTTCTTTTAATTTTCTAACCATGCTTGTAATGATCTATTGAGTGTTTGTGTTGCATATGCAGGTACCCTACTTCACACATGACATAGGGATTGTTCTAGAAATTAGGGCTTCCAACTCTTCAAGTTCTATGTCTTCTCTTTGAATGTCCTCCAAATCTTTAGCATATAACTCCTTCCAATCTATATTCTACTTACTAGAGGTGGATGCTTTAAATGCAGTTTCTATCTTAGTAGCACTTCGATCTCCAAGTTCCTCAAGCTCAAAAGTAGTCAATTTCCCAAGTAATGTATCTCGGGTAACAGGGGTACTCGACATTGTCTGGAGTTCATTAATTGTAGTAGCCTTCATCTTGTAAGTCAGAGGTAGAACTCTTAGAATCTTTGACACAACCTCATCTCCATTAACTGATCTATCGTAACATTTGATTCCCATGACAATCTCATTCACTCTATCCATGAAAGAACTTATTTGCTTATCTTCTTCTATCTTCAAAGTTTCATATCTCACCCAGAAACCTTCAAGTTTTGCAATCTTTATTGCTTGGTCGCCTTCATAAAGAGTTTCAATCTTTAGCCAGATCTGATTTGCATTCTCCAACTCTATGACATTCAATAGCTTCTCATCAAATATGGCACTTAGTAATGCTTCTTTCCCTTTGATATCATTTCATCTCTCTTCTGTTCATTAGCAGGTGTCGGTGTTCTAGAATTAGGATCATGAGGTATATACCATTTCTCCACTATCTCCCAAACTTTAGCTCCAAGACATCTCAAATGAATCTTCATTCACTCCTTCCATATTTTGTAATTTGTGCCATCAAATTTGGGACTCTCCTTCCAGTAGGGATTAAATGTAGGACTTAATGCTGATGCCATCGGATCTCCTTAAGTGGTTAAGCTTCTACAAAAAGGACCCGGCTCTAATGTACCAATTGTTAGACAGTTCTGATACTGGGAGAAAACTGAGAGGGGGGGTGTGAATTAGTTTTCTCGCAAGTATAATAGTTAATGCAGATTATAAACTTTATATGGGTTCACAAAGAAACTAGAACAATGAAAGATAAGGCATGAAAGCACAATACACACAACACCAATATTTTTTACGTGGAAAACCTAATAAAGGGAAAAAACACGGTGGGAAACCCTACCCATAATCATATAATACTTTTGCAGTAGTATGTGAAATAATTTCAATGGGGATTGCACTTGCAATCAGGCCAACCACCTGGAGCTCACTTCTCATGACAAAAGGGAAGTCTCACTGACTTACATAAACATTAGACTACAACCCAGAGAAAATGAATTGTGAAAGTAGCATCTCCTAATGCTTGATACAATTCTGGTTAAGCACAAATGTCTTCCCTGCAACACCAAATCCTTCACAATCTTTCACTAAATGATATATCACTATTTGCACATAACCCTTTCTCTGGTTATGCAGACATAACCATCGATACCAAGATTACATGAATTAGTCACCTATAAATATAGATCATCAACCTTATTGATAAGGTCGGCTAAACCCTAAACCCATAAACCCATAATTACAAAAATTACATTACATGATATTATCAGACCAATATTATGATTTACATTACATAGCATGGACCTAAATCAAATACCCAATCAATTGCATCCATCGAAAATCACACCAAGACCAATATTTAACATGTTTCACCAACCGGTAGAAACCCTCAGTATAATAATCACAGAATCTCTATCCGGATCCAAATAGGACCACCATATCAACACGCCAGCCAATGTGAAGCCACCAAACAATTGGGACATGATCAAGAAGCACCTTCAACATGTTAAAAATCATTTTCATAAGCCGGACCAAAATCACTAAACCATACCGTCAAATATTGCTAACCGATAAAGCTATTCGATACTAGGAAATACCAAATGGAAACATAAGCGATAGCTTCCGGAGCACCAAATCATGAACCAATAGAATATGAAAAGTATATAACCATCCCAAGTAACCATCTGAAAAAATGAATCCAAGGATCTGATCATACCAGATCAAAATGACATCCAAAACCAAGACAAACACCAAGTTAAACCGGGATAGAAAAACCATATCCAACTGGGATACAATGTTGACATCAATGACAACACTTAACTAAATCTAGCATATTGCCAACATGAACATCATTCTTGTTTGAGAAACATCTCCAAATAGATTAGAAAATTTTGCAATGAAAGGATAAAAGTAACTCTCTTGTTTTTCATGTTTTCAAGGTGATAGGCATATGCTCTCCCCTTAATTGGGTGACCAAAAAGCCAGACCCACCTTTCATGCTTTCTGTCAATTTTTTTACAATAGGATAAAACCATTAGTAGGCCTACCTCCCAAGTAGTCCATAAGGCCAACTAAGAGGGAACGACCTAAGTGGCAACAACTAAAGCCAAGTAATCCAAGCCACTATAAATAAATATGTTTGTGATGAAAATCACAAGTGATGAGTGTTACATGTTGTCATAACGATGTCATGCCTCCCTTAGTGCCTATATGGTATGAGAAAATATGTAGAGCATAACCTCTACAGACTAGGAGTCCTCCTTAACGGAGTGGAAAACACTGCTAATTATGACCACTCGAATGGAACCTTGATTAATATCTTAAAAAAATTAGAGGCCAATCCAAGTCAGTAACCAAACACTTATGGTATCACAGTGCAAGGGTGGGAAAGAATATCCCCCAAGACACTCACCATATATCTCCCAAGAAAAAGAGCCAATTGAGGAGCAATTCTCTTTGGTTCAACTTTTGGCAAAAGGCAAAAAAATGGGTGCACCCTAGGGTGTGATAGGGTTGTTTGAGCTGACTAGAGTATCAAAATGTGGGATATGGTATTATTCATGACCTTTTGACCTTAGGAGAGTCTGCTTGATGTGTTATCATTGTTTGAATACAAGGAATCCAAGAACATTGAGAAGGGGGGTGAATCAGTTTTCTGCCAATAGTGTAAGATTTTACCTTATTACAACATACACATATAAACCTTTAAATGAAGAAACATATAACATGAAGTAAATAAAATAGACACATGAATGAACATTATAACATATTGAATTTATATGTGGAAAACCTCAAAGAGGAAAAAAAACGGTGGGATATGTGACCCACAATATCAATTCACTGGCCATATGAAAGATATTACATCGCATGGGGGTCGGTACATGAAGGAAGGCACACTGCCTAGAGCACACTGCTCAACACAAAAGAGTCTCACTAACTACAAGCTTCTGCTGAGATAAAACAGTAATGGTGAACTCAAAAAATGCATATGCAATGCCAAAAAGAGTTTCAGTTATAGCTCTATCCAGTACCGGTTCATAAACCCTAGACCCTTTTACTGGTAGCTTCTTTCCTCCAAGAATACTTTACAAACCATCTACTGATCATTGCATGATATAAATTTTGCATACAAAGATCTACATACATATCCTTTGCATCACACTATTCTACTTCCTTGTCATAAATCAAAATGACCTAATAAACCGACTTATATACCCTTTACAAACAATATGCCTTATGTTGGCTTACAATACAAAAGATATTCAATATCATTTCTATACAATAATTACAAAATGATTTTACAAATAAAACCTTTCGGATCCCAAAGTGATGTCGGCTCCACTGAAGTGTCGGTGCCGGTGCCGGTTGTGACCTTGATTACTCTAATGTCGGTATCTGTTGGTATATGCCTTCAATGCTAATATCTATCAGTATATGCCTTCTAGAGAATCTTGTTGCCACCAATGACAACATATGATTCCAATGAATGTCAATTTCCAACAATCTCCCCCTTTGGCATTGATGGCAACACTCATGTGAAAAATGGATTCCCTGCCGGTTTAACTGAAACATGCTCCCCTTGAGCTGATTGACTATGTTTGTAATATACTCTCTGTCTGATATCCTCCCCCTAGTATTATATACATATACATATTTTTCACATACATATACTCCCCCTTTGGCATCAATGCCAAAGACCGGTGAAAGAATTGCTACAGATTACTTTACTAGAGCTTGACCAATTTCAAGATTTTTGGATAAGCTTTCTCTAGCAACTGTATATAGGTATCCCATCTGGTTTTGAATGTTTTAGATATGGATACAAGTCCACTCAGTAAATATGCAAGCATTTCTTTCTTAGTGACTTCTGTCAATGTGGTCTTTGCAAGCATATCCATGCATTCCTTCTTATGTACACCAAGTGAATCCAATCTTGGACTCACCAACCCTTTGAGACTCCTTGCTCTCTGAATGATCTTGTCTCTTTCCTTTTCAAAAGCAAAATTTTGGTTCTCCAAAGTCAAATTTTTTTCCATCAATAGATGTTGTAAGTGAAGTTAGTCCATCAAAAGAATTGGTAATATTAGCAATCTTTTCTTGTAACCCCTTTATCCTCTTATCTACATTTGTTGTAAGAATCTCTATATTACAAAAAACCCTATTGATGTTAGTACATTGTTTCAAAGAATTTTCAATAAGTATAAGTTTCTCTTCAACCTTCCTCTTTTTTGTCTCAATAATCTGGCCAAAAGCGGTTTTCTTAGCCAAAGTAAATCTTTCAAGTGCTTGCTGGTCGGAAATTTGTTGTAATGATTGAAAGTTTTTAGATATGTGCTCTGCCAATACCTTAAGCTTTCCAAAAGGGCTTGCTTCATTTTCAATCATACATTCAAGAATAAATTTGTACAAAACTGTTATTGATTGATCTATTATTCCTTTGTCTGCAAATCCCTCCTTCATTAGCTTTTGAACAGCCATCATCATTAGCTCTGTGGGACTCATCTTTGTGATTGATTTCTTCTCAACTTGAGAAGTGTCAATTGCCAAAATTTTTGATGAGGAATCAACTGTTGTTTCATTCTCTTTTTCCTTTTCTTTCTTCTCCTTATCCTCTCCCAGTGTATCCCTTATCTCAGCCTCTTTTGCACTGGTGGCTTTGCCACTTGGTGCAGTATCTGTTACTGTCAGTGGATCATTGTCCACAATATTATCTATATCCTGTGCATTACCTTGCTTAGACTATACAAATGTTGTCTCTATCTATATAGTATGTACACTCTCATCAATTTTAGGTTTATCTACTGGTTCATTCAAAATTTGATCTGAGCTTCCCAAAATTTCTTTTCCTTTAGATTTGTCTGAAATGGTGGGAGTTGTTGCCTTAGAAAATTCATCTTGAGAAGTAAGGAAATCAGGATTCTTTTGGAAGAATTTAGCCCAATCATCACTGGTCTCATTTATTATTTCATTGACTCTACCCATCATTAAGCTTATTTGTCAAGGTTTGCTGCTAAATATTGTTCTATTTGCAACTTCTATACATCTTTTCATTTCCTCATTATTTATAGTAACCCAAACACCCAAAAGTTCAACTTCTTTAATCTCTCTGTCCCTCTTGATTGCATCTAATCTCCTTGTATCTAACTTATTATACGATGATAAAGGAATTTCCTTCAAAATCTCTACCAAAGCCTTCTTATATATGTCTAAATGTAACAAAATTGCTTCTTCCATTTCATTTTTCTCATTATCATCTAAATCTTCATAGAAATTTGACACATTCTTCAAAAATCCATCTTTAGTTACTTCATCTATCAATTCTGCACAAGTCGTTGGGGGTATGATGGTAACGTTACCAGATTCAATTGCTTCATTTATCACACTCTTTTTCTTCTTGCTGGGGGTTACAGGAGCGGATGAAGCAGGCTTCCTCTTCTAAGTAGGTTTCCTTACCGAAGGTGTGGATGTTGTTGTTACCTTTCTTACTAGCTTCCTCCTGGCTCCACCTTCTTCTCTTCTACTGGAGGCTTGTCAACTTTCTTCCTCTGTACCCTTCTAAATGCAATGGTTGATTATCCTCTGGATCAAAGTCATAAGTGATAGGAGATATGAAATTTGTTGGCCTCTTTACCTCAGCAGCACTTTTCACTTCAGTTGTTGCAGCTGCCATTACCAGTTGATCCACCAGTTTAGATCCAGAACCTAGTTCTGTATCTATCATGTGAATTATATTCTGAATGAAGGAAGACATTTGTCTATTTTCTTTTCCCTCCTTTTCTTATTGAAGCCAATTTTAACTTCAAGATCCTTCTCCTCCGCAATACCAAAGTGTTCAGCCTTATCATCCAAAGGAGCATCAATCAACATTTTAGCATATCCTATCATCACTTCATATCCCAATTTAGTGACCCATATTGTTCTAGGTTCCACCGCTTCCATGAGAGTCTCATATATTTTTACCATGAAGCAAATTTCAATGGAGTATTTCTCCACAATGTGTTTGGAGATTCTCTCCCTCAGTCTCACGTTCTCTTGAAAAGTTTTAAAGAAGCCCCAAAGCTTCTCATCCTTGTTGTTGCCAAGATCAATGATTGCATCTTTAATCTACATGCCTTGTTGGCAGTGGGCCAACATCCCTCGTGGGGATTCATGACATGATTTAACAACCTCCTGTGGATTCTATAAGTCTAGTGGTTGTATTGAGCATTGACAGGTCGATCTTTTGGTGCAATGACAACCCTAGCTTGTAACAAATGCTATTAGAGCTTGGTCATAGGTTCGAATCACGCAGGCCGCGGTGAGTGATGCTGGGAGGGGGATTGTGGGTAGTGGGCCAGCATCCCAAGTGGGGATTCGTGACATGGTTTAAAAACCTCATGTGGATTCTATAAGTCTAGTGGTTGTATCAGGCAATGACAACCCTAGCTTGTAGCATGTCTACCATTATGTCATGAGCCCATTGTTTCTTTCCCAAACTTGATAGCTCATTCATGAAATATAGCATTAAGAAGAAAATAATATTTCCAAATCAGAATGTTCCTTTCTTGACACCTTTGATTTTGCCAAGATTTAACATTATTTCACTTCTTAACCATTCACACAAATCATACTTTCCATTATTCTTTATCATTTGATATGCAACATGGAAATAGGAATTGGAAACAGAGTTCAATCAACTTGATTGTGTGACCTTGTAGCCAATGATCATGCTGGAAAATTTCACAAATATATCTTTAATGGTGCTGACCCTCATTGACCTTCCATCATGGGTTGCATCGGTGAGCTTTTCAACCTCAGTGTTGGAGATCTTCTTCCCTAGTTCCTGCTCAACTTTGGGTAAGTCAGTGACCGCCTGAATTGCTTCTTTAGTGATCATGTGAGGTCAGTCCAGCCAAATGAATTCATTATAGACCCTGCTCAAAACATATCTAATCATTTCATCCTTGAATTCTAGTATATACAGGATTTCGGCTAACCCTAGGTCTTCAATGATTTGATATTCTGGCTTGATTGTTTTGGAGCTACCTAGTATCATAGATTGATATATTCCCTTGATTTTCTCAGTGCCTAAATCCTCCAATGTGCAATGAATATAAGCCTTGACATCCTCCACATAAACTACGCCATCAAGAACCCTTGAGAATGCGCTAGTAGAGTCTTCCTTCATTACAATTTGAGGAACTTTCTTGAAAATTGGTCTAAGCCTATCCTTAACCTCAACAATAGTGGGATTCACAATGAAAGTAGGAGCAGATGATGATCTAGATGCCATTTCAAAGAAATACCTGGATAACGATCGTTGGTTTAAAGATCTTGATAACTTCTTAGATAACTACTGGAAATCCTTTAGAATGCCTTTGCTCTCTCTTGATCACCTATGATTCACCTTTGTTTTGCTCTGGTTTGTCGAGTGTTGGGTGAATGAAAATGAGTCCATTTTCCCTTTTTATCAGCAAGTAATCCCTAATCCATCACTGTCATAAATGCTTAGCGATGCGCCCTACTAGATGTCAGTTTCATAGTTTTACGTCGAATAAATCTCCATCAATGATCAATACCACTCTCTAGATCTCTTTCCATATCTCTTCCAGGGAATATACAAGATTTGCAATGAATTTTCCAACCCCTAAGGCATATGCCTCAGTTACCAATTGAATTTCTTGTCAGTGCATGAATACTCTGTTCTACCAGTGGAGTTACTGGTGCAGTTACCAGTGTAGTTGCATCTCCACTTGGTTCTTCAGACTTTATAACCTATCTCTTGGTGTGATCTTGTTATAATTCATCTACGTTCTACTTTCCTTTCTCATTTGCCTTGTTATTGCTAATCGGTCTAGTCTTTCTTTTGCAGTACTTAGCAATATGACCTATTTTGTTGCATGCATAACATTTAACATTGTTCTTTTGAATTGCTTTGACACATCTGGTGTCATTCCTTAATCTACATTGATTAGCCAAATGTCCAAACTTTCCACATGCATGACACTTAACATTCATTTTGAAATCTTCCGACTTATGACTATATTTCTTGTAATTTGTGCATTGACTAGGAATTGAATTGTATTTTTGATTTACTCTATTTCTACATTGTTTAGCCATATGCCCAAATTTATGACAAATAAAGCATCTACCATTGAATTTGTAAGCATTAGATTTCCTTACCGATTTCCTCTATTTTGATGAGTTCTGCATACCAGTTATTTGATCTTCATTTACAGTACCGAAGCTTTCGCCTTGTACAAATCCAAGTCCTCTAGAATCTTCGCTCTACCTTTGTCTTTTCAATAAATCATCCAACTGTGCAACACTAATCCTGATTTTTTCTTTATACTCACTTGTAGTAGTCAGATCATCTCTCAGAGTTATTAATTGTCTCTCCAACTCTTGTTCATTATTCCAGGATTGTACCAAATCAATTCTCAACATATCATTCTCATGAGCCAATCTGCCACATTCTTAAAATTTATTCTTCAGGGATACAACAATATTTTCTTCCTTCTTCTTTCTGTCCTCAATATCTTTTGACATCCTCATAGTCAAGTCTTACATTTCATTCTTCATGAGCATGTTTTGTTGACTCAGCTTCTGACATTGTTCCTTAAGTGCATTTTTCTCTTCATCATCCTGGTTTTGCAAAAGTTCCTTCCTCCTAGCTTGAGCTGATGATAATTCTTGCAAAACAAGAATGAATTCATTAGTAGAATTCAATTAATCTTGTAGTTTTAAGTTTGTCATCCTTTCAACATCATAATCCTCAAGTTTCTTCTCCATAGCCATGTTCAATGATTCTGGTTTCAGGATCTTCCTCAAGCTGTTAAACTTCCTTTGAGGCACCAGGCTCTGATACCAATTGTTGGAATACAAGGAATCCAAGAACATTGAGAGAAGGGGTGAATCAGTGTTCTGCCGGTAGTGTAGGATTTTACCTTATTACAACATACACATATAAACTGGTAAACGAAGAAACATATAACACCAGCCACATGAATGAACACCATAACACACTAAATTTGTATGTGGAAAACCTCAAAGAGGAAAAACCACGGTGGGATTTGTGACCCACAATATCAATTCACTGGCCATATGAAATATATTACATAGCATGGGGGCCTACACATGCAGGAAGACACACTGTCTAGAGCACATTGCTCAACACAAAAGAGTCTCACTGACTACAAGCTTCTGCTGAGATAAAATAGTAATGGTGAACTCACAAAATGCATCTATAACGCCAAAAAGAGTTCCAGTTATAGCTCTATCCTGTACCATTTCATAAACCCTAGACCCTTTTACCGGTAGCTCCTTTCCTCCAAGAATACTTTATAAACCATCTATTGATCATTGCATGATATAAATTTCACATACAAATGATCTACATACATATCCTTTGCATCACACTATTCTACTTCCTTGTCATATATCAAAATGACCTAATAAACTGACTTATATACCCTTTACAAACAATATGCCTTATGTCGGCTTACAATACAAAAGATATTCAATGTTGGCTCTACACAATAATTATAAAATGATTTCACAAATAAAACCTTTTGGATCACAAACAAATGTCAGCTCCACTAAAGTGCTGGATGTCGGTACCAGTGCCAATGGTGACCCTGATTACTCCAATGCCAGTATCTACTAGTATATGCCTTCAGTGTCGGTATTTGCTGGTATATGCCTTCTAGAGAATCTTGTTTCCATCAATGACAACATATGAATCCAATGTGTGTCAATTTCCAACAATCGTTTGGCCAAAATCTATCAAAGACATTGGGATTTGAAAAGATCCTACCAAAAACAAAAAGGATTCAAAAGGATCCTATTAAACATTCTTTCTTTTGTTTATGAGTACCTTTTTACTTGATGTATTATGATAATTTTCAGAGAGTCATACTTGAAACATTCCAAACACAATAAGAGAAATTGATCAAACTCAACCTCAACTCAAACAAGTTTGTCAAGATCAACATATCAAAACAAAATTGCCACTTTCAGAGAAATGGAGAAAACATCTTATCTATTGCGATCTTAAGTTCAAACCAAACAAGAAAACATCATGGAATGGCATTATGCATTTCATAGGGAAGGTGAAGAATTCATCCCTTCCATTCCTATTCGATCATCATCCATAGATATTTCAGCTCAACAAATTAGGACTTTGCAACAACAAATGAGATACATGACTAGTCCTTACAACCATAGGGATTGGTCAGAAAAAATGATGAGGGAAGTGATAACCACGAGGAAAACATTATCATGCCAATATTCCTTCTTTTATGAGACCATTCAAACATACCAACCTTCAATCTCCAATAAAATCATTCCTACTTCAGTTCAACCAACATTAGAGTCATGTCAACCTTCTTTTTCTTAAAACCCAACATATCAATCATACCAATCACATCAACCCAACATTCAAACCCCTTTTAACCAAAATCAAATCCCATTCAACCAAAGTCAAAATCAATCATATATATCCACCATTTCATCATCCCCTGAAGTCACACAAGAGTAGTTGACACCATCTCTATCCAATTACACAATCTCCTAAGGGCTATCTATCATACAAATCCAATCTAATCCAAGTCATGATGTTAGTCCTTTCCATGCTTCATAAATTCAAGATCCAATGGCACCATATATTCCATTTCCAAGTAAATCCACTTCAGAGGGTCTCATTCAAAATTGTTTCTCATCAAACCAAAGTATTGAAACCTTCCAAAAATCTCCCATGCATATCCAAACTCCTTCCCCATGTCAAGAGGATAATCCAAAATCAAAAGAAATTAGTCATGAAACAAATCAATATCAAGAACAAACCCTTCCATCCTACCTAATTTTTTTATCAAGATCCCTCTGATCTTATGATGATCCCCTCATTCTTTTACATTCCATTCATAATAACACCCTTTTATCTAAAAAGAAAGATGTTTTTTAAAGTCCCATCCAACATCCACCTCCTAAGAAAGATTGGGACATCCCTTCCATCCTTCCTAATAATCCCTTCCCAAGTCAAGATCAAAGTATTCCTTCACCTTCATGTCCTAAGCAAGATCCCATCATTTCTCTAGATCTTGATCAAGATCCCTCCATCCCTTCATCTCCATGTCATAATCCTCCATGTTCCTCACAATATTCCCTCTCAAATGAACTTTCCATTTCTCCTAATCCCCCCCATGATCCCAATGCCTCTACACAAGTTGTTCAAGAACCCCTTATCAATGAAATTACCAATCCAGATCATCATACACAAGACAACTTGTCAACAATTATATGTGCACCACCATCAAATGCAAATGTAGTGATAGAAACAAGCATAGCACAAGAAAAAATCACAATTGCAAGGCCAAAGTCTATCATCCAAGGAGTGAACATCTTAATAACCAAAGTAGGATCAACAAGTCATGCAAATATTCCACTCATTATCAACACTACAGAATTTTCTCTCACTCCAATTGGGGAAGAATTATATGATGAAAGATCAAATATATACACATATGTGGAAACAATAATTGATTCGCATGACTATGAATTCCTATCTCTTCATAGCAACAACACATGAGACATAGATACATATTATGACTGTCTCCCATCTGTGGATGATGTCATCACTTATGAAGATAAAGAAATAGACCCAAATTCTTTGAAAGGCTGCTATGACAATTAGGCTTGCATGATATAAAAAATCTCTAATTCTGATGAGGATAGAAATATTTGTCTCACACACCCGCACTTGAAAGACTGGGGGCAAGAAGATCTACCACAACTAGATTGGTTTGAAAATAATGAGGCTATATAAGAAACTGTATATGAAGTACACCCAACTAAATATCCTGATGAAAAAGAAAGTTTTATCTAACTCTTCAAAAACAGACCAATGAACTACCTACACAAAACTTTCTGACCCTACGAACAACATGTACCTAAAAAGATATTACATCTAAGGGATGGGTTCATTTAAATTTTTAGTACTGCATTTGCATATTTCTTTACTGTATTGCATCACATATCTCCATTTCAGAGTGCATCATAGTTGCTTGCGTATCACCATTGCACAACATATAGTTGCATATCATTATTGCTTTCTCATATAGTTGCATCAATAAAACAAGGTGATTGTCTAAGTCATTTACCTATTTGCATTGAAAGGAGAGAAGGTAGTCTCATTTCCTAGATACTGGTACATGAAGTTTTTAGGAGGTCTTCGGTCATTCATCTTCAATGTCATCTTGTGACTAATATTTATCAATGGTTGGGTAGAAGTTTCACTATTGAGTCTTGTTACCCAAAATATATCAATTTCTATATATCAAACATTAATAAATAACTCTAAGTTATTACAGATACCTAGTTGGTCATGTGGCTAGTGAAAAATCCAAAATTCTGCTTTAGTGCCGTTGTAATCATCATACCCACATAGGTTTCATTACTTACAAGTCATGGCAAGAAAATAAAAGAAAAAAGTGTTATGCCAAAATCCATAACAAGGCAAAATAACAATGATATATAACTAAAATATAATGCATACCAATGCAATAAAAGATTGACTATGGGAACATGTGAGTAACTCCATTAGAGCTATGGACACCTACTGGCAATGGAGCAATATTTGAGAGATTATAGTGTATAACCTCGTCGGGGCTATAGACATTTTATTGGCAATGGGGCTCTATCCAAGATGCTTTTGAAGTCAGAATAACTCACGTAGCTAGTCACATAAGATTCAAAGTGTCTCTAATAGTTATGAGTCTGAATAAACTCAATTGCACACACATGGGAAAAAGAAGATGAAAGTCTCAAGAATCAGTGGGAAAGTTTTTTGCATCTCTATTTATAGATCTTGGTTACATAGTGTGTTAAGTTGGATGGTCTAAGGTCTTTTGAGAATGAATTGAACTCCTATCTCTTAAATGTTTTACACCTTTAATTCAATTAGTGCATTTCAAAATGAAAGGCACACATAATCATCCTTGTTTGAATAGAAAATGCATCTTCATCATACATCTTGCATTAACATAACTCATATCAAAAATTCATTGTCTCCATATGCATCGCCTACATCATCGTGTCATAATAGGTCTGCATAATGGGGGCATATCTGAAAAAATCCTAAAAATCATATAATGTCCTGAAAAAATCCTAAAAATCATATAATGTCCTAAAACAATCCTAAAAATCATATAATGTCCTGAAAAAATCCTTAAAAACAAGATAATGTCATGAAAAACCCTAAAAATCATAAAAAAGTCTTGAAAAAGCATCCAAACAAATAAAAAACAAACAAAAATATAAAGCATTGAAAAACCATACAATATCAAAACATTCAATTATGATCTTGAAAAAAGTATACTCAAAACATTCAGAAAACGAAAAAACTTAAGCATTCAAAAATCCAACAAAATACCAAAAACATAAAAAATCTAACAAAAGAAAACAAAAACATTCCAATACGATCCTGAAAAAACCCTAAACATCGAAAAGCTCTTCAAAAAGAACCAAAAATCGAAAAACATAAAAAACTTGCAAATAAAATGTCTCACAAGAATCAAACACCCTAGCAGATATCCAACAAACACTTCACATGAAGTTCGCAAAGGATAAAACTATCTAATAAAAAATATGCAACCAAACTGTCTTATCAATCGTATCAATATCCATATCAACGTGATCATCATCTTGTCTTGAATAGAAGAGGATACACTCAAAATCAAACAGATTAGTCTTAAACGGGGTTTGCAACTTTTTGAATCTAGACATTATCAACCATCACATCAAGCAATCAAACAAAGACAAATATCAACAAGGCTACCAGATTTTTGTCCTAGTCAGTCTTTATCTTTTTTATTAATTGGTGATCAATCATGCTACTATGCTACTCAAGGATGTCCACAAGCGACTAGAGGATTCGTGATGGGCATGATCTTTTTATTCGTTTGATCTTTGTGGTGTGAACCAATGACGTTCTCGGGCAATAGTTCCATTGGGTGTCTGTGATTGGTATGTTCATTCGACAAGTATCCTATAAAAAATTGAAGTCAGGGATATATATGCTTGGGACTACCGCACATACCTCGACCCCTGGTACTAGTCCCAGAATGGAGGGTTCACTCCTTGTTTGCTATGTGTTTGTTCTTGCAATGAGATATCTTTATATCTTGGTTCCTTATCCCCTGGTGTACAACACTTCATTGTTACATAATAAGGCTTAGTGATGAATATGTGTTGCACTATGAATAAAGGCACAAAATTTCTTTTATCATCATCAATCATATCATTTAATTTTCTTAGCTTATCATGCTGATAATATCTCAAAGATCATTTTTTCGTCTAACATATTCTACTATCAATAATTTCATTTCAATTTCTACTCACATATTTCTAATTCTATCTCAATTTTTTTCCTCATATCAACTATTATATCCATCAATCAATTCTATTTCCTATCATTCTTCACTTTCATAATATCTTCACTTTCATAATATCTTTATCTTTCATCATGTTTCATCTATGATTTTTCTTATATAGGGTTTGTCCTTCCCCAAACCAGACACGATCATCTATTTTTGTCTTATACAGGATGTATCCTTCCTAAAACCAAACGCGTTGATCATCTTTGTCTTATACAAGATGTGTCCTTCTTAAAACTAGACTTGATCTTTATCCTATCAATCTAATCGATCAATCTACAAATCACTCCAACCATTTCTTCTATCCAATCAAACTCATTTGCGTCATCAAGTTAATGTTTCTTCATCTTTCATCTAACATTCTTCTTCTTTCAAGAGATCATTCGTGCCTTCAATGTACAAACAATCTCTTGAGGGGGCATTATACCCTAAGCATCACCGAGGCATACTAGGGCATTTTTAAAAAAAAATTCTTTGAAACAACGTCATTCGGACATTGTCTCAAAGAGGGGAAAATGTAGACACCAAAAAATGTCTCATTGATCATTGCTAATTATTCTTCTTATTAATTGATTAATTCTCCAATTATTTAATTAAGCTAATTAATTCTTCTCAATTGACCTAATCATCATTATTCATTTTTCTTACTAATTATCCTATTTCTATCCTTTCTTAATCATTTCATCATTTAACCCTTTCTCAAATATTAATTAAATATTATTTATTTAATTAATTATGATTAATTCCCTTAATTAAATAATCTTTATTATTTAATTAATCCTATTTCTAATGATTGAATAATTCATTTAAATTAATTAATTAATTAATTCATTCCTCTAAATCCCTATATTCAAATTTCAAATAATTCCATCTAATTTCATTTTCCCAAATTCACATTTCACCAAATCTAAATTTCAATGAATTTCATTTAATCTCATATACATTTCAATGAATTCCAATAAATTTCATTTGAATTTCATCATTCGAAAATCAAAATTCAAATTCAAATCAAAATGAAAATGAATATCAATTCAATCTCCTACAACACATGTTGAAAATCATAACCGATTCATCAAATCAGTTAACTCTCCAATCTCCCCTTTTCACTCCAAATCACCTTTTTCTGACTAATCAATCAATTTAGTCTTCTTCTCAATTAGTCTAGTCAATTGGCTAATCAATTTAGTCATCTCCCTAATCAATTCATTCTACTAATCAATCAAATGAGTTAACAAATCAATCTATCTTGTTAATAGATCAATCAAAATCAATTATCTATCAATCAACATTTTAGATCAATTTCTCCCCCCATCTCACCTGAAATCTATAAAAGAAAGTCTTATTTCTCACTTTCAATGTAGAATCACAAAATTATAATCTTCAAAGCAATTGTCTATCTTATGCAGGAATCCTAGTGCAACTCCTGAGAGCCACCTACATACACAATTTGGAGAAGAGCAATGGAAGCCTTGTTACATCAATTGAGGGAGTTTATGTTAGATTTCATTTTCATTATTCAATTGATTTAGCATCATTTCATTGTCATTTAGGAGTATTTCTAATTAGATTAGAGTTGTGGTTCGCTCTTATAATCTGATTATGTTATTTATGACTGAATTTACCCCTAAGAAACAGTATAATGTTGATCTATTGAGTCCTAAATATTGCACTAAAATGGGATGCTATGACCTTATGGCAATGTAAGCAATCTACCATATGTTTTTTATATTTTTGAACTTTTGATGATGATGGAATAACTAAGGAAATGAAAAAGCGACATATGTTTTTGAATATTTTTTTGGTTTTTTAAGTGATAATACTACTAAGAATGGAGACTATGTTTTTTTAATTTTTTTGGAATTTTGGATGATAATGCAACTGAGGAAATGACCAAAAGAATCTATGTTTTTCGAATATTTTTTATTTTTGGATGATAATGCAAGTTATGAAATGACTAAAATAATCTATTTTTTTGAAGATTTTTTAATTTTTGGATGATAATACAACTAATGAATTACCAAAAGAATATATGTTTTTGAATATTTTTCTATTTTTGGATGACAATGCAATTGATGAAATGATAAAAAGAATCTATGTTTTTGAAGATTTTTTTAATTTTTGGATGACAGTTCAACCAAGGAAATGAAAATGAGATCCTATTTTTTTTTCAATTTTTGGAAAGACTTTACAAAGTGATTTATAGATGCAAACTTAAGCAATTGAAAGGAAAATCTAGACCTTGAAATCTGGGTGATGATGATGATAATGTATTTGATAGTTTTACCCTTTATTAGATTGATGAGCTTGGATATTTGGCTATTGGTGAAAAGATAAAATAAGTTAACAAGGTTAAAAGTATCCTATCAATGATTAAGGTATTGATCTTGGACTTACTTCCTAGGACATCCAAAATTCGTTTGAGGCAGTGTACAAATTAAAGGTTTGAAAAAATGATTTGGGAAGAATGAATTCTAAATGACCAAAGACAAGCGATTTTGAAGACTTGAAAGATCAATTATGCAAATTGAACTAAGATGCAATTTCGGATGAAAAGTTTGACTAATGAAAATCCTAGAGGATGTAGAGGTATATCCTAAATGAAATGCAAAAAGGTAGGTCTCAGTGTTGTCAAAAGTTTGACAAAAGCCCAAATTAAAATCTTTCCTATGAATTATGAACTCCCTGGTTTTTTACAACCAAATGTGTGGCAAAGACTGGCAGATGTGTGACAAATTAGAATGAATGTGACACTAATTTTCATGCACATAGTACAAATTTAAGCATATGTGATAGAGATTTGAATGTATGCACAACACATTGTGGATATGCATAAATTTGGTTTTTTCTAAATTTTGGACCTAATTTTTCTTATCAATTTGAAGGTCAATCAAAAAATAAATAATACAACCGGTTGTTGACTCAAACTATATGATTTTCTTTGAATTGTACGTTTATAGGCCAAAAGAGGCACAAATGAAGATAGTTCAAACACCCTAAGTGTCAAGTAAGGATTATCGAGATAGATTAGGCTCACACTTAGTATCTCAAGATGGCAGTACATGACAATGTTAGCTTTTGATAGAAGGATGGGTAGGGGGACCTAGGGCTAGAGGTATTACCCAATCACCCTCTTTTTGAAGGTTTCAATTAGCCTATGTAACCCAAAAAAAATTCATCTTAGCTCAAGGAGATACAAATGGTGAGTATCTTTAGGGGATAATACACATCCCTTGCACCAATCTATTTGACCAATAAGGATAAGGTCTCTAATAAGAAAGGTTTTTAGTCAGATTCGAGGACACCTACATAAATACATTCGGGGTGAGACACTTAAGTTTCTAGTCAATTGCTCTAAGGCTCGTATATCCTCTTCATAGTTGACACACTTGGTATGTAATCGTAGGATTAGGCTACAAATTTTACTCGCCCTTTTTATATAGTAGCCTAAATGAAATACTACTCAAGGTTAAGCCAAGGGGTGATGAAATACCCAAGGAAATATCTCCTACGAAAGAATCTTATGAGTTCTCTTACACCCAGTGTCCATGGTGGCAAGGGGAGAGGATACTTTCATAAAATTCTTGATATACACAATAGATAGCTTGCAAAGCACCAAAGAATCATGCAAGAGTTAATTTCCCTCATAAATAGAAATGTGAGCTAAACTATAAAAGAAAACCTACAAAAAATGAAAACTAATTCTATTTCAAAGCCCTGCAACACATAGATTATTAGTTTGAATTTTAAGCCTTCATCCCTCATTAACCACAATTGCTAAAAGTAATCATCAATAACATGAAATCTCTATGTTATGAAGTAGAAAATAGATAACAAGAAATTGAAAGCAAAATCCTAATTTGAAAATTAAGTGTTTTTTAATTTTAAATGGAAAAATTCCTAAAAATGGAATTTCCAAAAATAGAAACTTTACAAAATTGGAAACTCTCTAGAAATTGAAAACTTTCCAAAAATACTTTCAAGAAAAATAAAATTTCTAGAATCAAAAGCTTTTCAAAAAATGGAAACTTTCCAAAAAAGATTTTTTTTTTAAAATAGATAATTTTCTTTTTTTATTTTCAAGACAAAAAAGGAAGAAAGCAACAACACATGGGTACTTGATAGACACGTGGATAGAGAACTTATAAGAACGGGTGTTAAATGGATCAATTCACATCAAGTTCACGAAATGTAACAACTAAAACATCAAGGGAATGTATGATAGAGGAATAAAAGCAACGATGAACTCATATATATTACTAATTTTTAATTGTAAACAATCGAAGCTTGCCAATAAATTCATCACAAAGTTTAAATCAAGAATAACACAAACCCAATGTCAAACTAAAGCATGTGGCTTTCATTGTTCTCCTCCTCCTTGTGCATATGATGGTAGTGGCTCTTAGAGTTGTATAGTACATGTAGAGTGATAGCACAAGAATTCAAAGAATGTGGTTGTTCATGATTGAGAATGATGTTGAGTTTATAGATTTTTTAGATTCAAATCAACAATCAAGATTGAGGATTAAACAAAAACATCAATAGTGGAGGATCATTGAGATAATCTGGTTGGGAGATGATCACTCAATGTGACTAAATTGATTGGAAAGTTAACTCATTTGATTGACTTAATTAGTGGATAGACGAGTTAGTCAGAAAAAGTGATTTAAAAAATGGTAAACTGACTAACTAATTTTAAAAAAAGTGATTGATGAGTTAGAGGACAAGTCAGTCATGGAACAGAGAGTCAGTAGTAGTCATTTTCGACATGTGTTGTAAGATATTGGATGAAATTAGCATTTCAATTAATTTTGGAGAAATTTGGTTTTCAAAATGTGAGGAAAATTAAACTAAATAAATTAAGAAATTTATTTAATTAAGAGGACACTAGTAGGTAATTAAATAATTAAGAGTAATCTTTTAATTATAGGAGGATAATGGAAAATGATTTAATAAAATAATAAAGATTATTTAATTAAATAAAATAAAGAGGATTAATGAAATACTAAAATTATTTAATTAATATTAAAGGAAAATTAGATAATTAAATAATTGAGAAATTCAAATTTTAAATTTGAAATGGAAGAATAATGTTAATTTAGAAGAATGAAGTTAGATTAAATAAATATTAAATTATTTAATTAATAAAGAGGAATAATTAGCATTCATAGGCGCGAGACAATTTTAGGTGTCTACAAAGAGAAATTGGGATGCAAGTTTGTCCCATCTCAACATAATGTGTAAGAGTATCTTACCCTCTAAGGGAGTTGCAAAAGCATAGATGAGACATTTTTGTGGTTGTACAGTTATGCAAAGGCTTGTAGTACCATTTGTTGTTTTTGTTGAGGATTTCATGTACACAGTATAAGTTTTGAGGGATCTTTATCTAAGGGGAACAATTTTATAATGAGTGTGTATAGTTAGTCGGAGTATATGCAATATTTTTTATTGTCATAAGTAGGAGATTGTATGTTGTTGGGAAATAAACAAGTTCAATACCAAAGATTGTGAAGATACATCTCTATCCGATAAACTAATCAAAGAATGAGATTCAAGGCTTGGATAGCAACAACATGAAAACCTGAAACTCATATGCAATCTAAAAATTAAGTTGTCTTAATTTCATAATACCCATGATTATATCCTTCTTCTTTCTAATGCCAAAAATTAGCCTGTTAAACCATGCTTAATCAACATATCTTATATGAACTTATTTTTGAATATCCCAGACAACTGAGAGGGGGGGTGAATCGATTGTCAATTAAAATCTTTTATTTATTCCACAGAAGCAAATCTAGTAAACCATAAATAGATATAAGCATGAGAGAGCAAACAAATGAAACACCAAATTTTATGTGGAAAACCCAAGAAGGGAAAAACCATGGAGACTAATAATTCTCAAGTATAAAACACTTGTTAGGGTGACACCGATTAAGGTGATTTTTGTTGGCAATTGATACTCATCCGGTTTAGTTGTGTTATTGTCATTGATGGAAACACACACCATTTTGGGTTGATCACTTAATCGGTACTCACCGGTATTTATTGTTTGGAAATCGACACTCAAGTCAACCGACACCGACAGACAAGGGAAATCGACAAACTAGGAACCGGTATATGAGGCCGACATGGGAGATTGATCCAGCAGGTTTACATGACAACAATCAAAGGCATCGGTCTCGAAGTTTAATGAATTTATTTTTGTTTAGGCCGACATGTAAATAAATCAAGTAATATCATTGTAAGCTGACATAAGGCATTTGTGTTTATGTTTGGGAAGGGTATTTAAGTAAGTCCTATTAGGATATTTTATGTATGAAATGTAATGTAATGGAATATGGTAATGTGATATTGTGTGAGAAATCTTGATCGACAAAATGCAAATGTTATATTCTATAGTTGGTCTTGGATATTGGTTTAGAGGTTTGGGAAGAGAAGAAATATAGCGGTAAGGTAGTACACAATGAAACCAGTACCGACTGTGCTTTAACCGGAACTCATCCAGCATAGCAGATGCACCTTCATAGTTCAAAATTTTGTTTGTAACTCCATATTTGGTGTTTGTAGTCAGTGAGGCTCCTTTTTTGATGAGTAGTGTGCTCTAGGCTGTTGGCCCCTATTGTAATATTTATTCATTTGGCCAGTGGATAGATATTGTGGGTCACCAATCCCACCATGGTTTTTCCTCTTTGAGGTTTTCCACGTATAAATATTCATGTTATGGTGTATGCTCTTGTGGTTGCTTCATTTCTATTTATTGTTATACTCTTTAATGGTTACCAATTACTGAATTGCATTGTTAATAAAGTTAAAATTGATTATACCATCAAAACATTTATTCACCCCCCTCTCTCAGTGTTCTTGGATTCCAACAATTGGTATCAGAGCCTAGTGCCTTGGAGTAAGTCTAATAGCTTAAGGAAGATCCTGAATCTAGAATCCATGGAGATGAGTCTACAAAAACAACTTGAAGTATCACTTGAGGACTATGATGCTGAAAGGATGAAGAACTTGAAGTTGCAAGATGAATTGAACTCTCCAAAGGAATTCATTCTTACCCTGCAGGAGAGTCTGTCATCTATTCAAGCTAAAAGGAAGGAAATTTTACAAAATCAGAATGATGAAGAGAAGGATGCCCTTAAGAAACAATGTCAGAAGTTGAGTCAAGAGAACGGTGTCATGAAGAATGAAATGCAAACCATGACTATGAGGATGTCTAAGGAGATTGAAGATCGGAAGAAGAATGAAGAAAATCTTGGCAAATCTCTAAAAGATAGGTCTAAGGAATGCATTAGGCTGGTACATGAGAATGATGTGATGAGAACTAAGTTGGTGCAATCACAAAATAATGAGCAAGAGTTGGAAAGAATGATGTCAATCCTAAGAAGTGATCTAGATGCTGCAATTGAATACAAAGAAAAGTTCAGGGTTAGTTCTATAAGGCTTGATGAATTATTGAAGGATCAAAGAGACACTGGAGACACTAGAGGTCATGGATTTGAGCATGGAGAAAGCTCTGACACTACAAATCAGGAAAATCCACTAGACAACTGGAATCACAAATCACCGGTAAGGCAACCCAATGCACACAAATTTAATGATAGATGCTTTGTTTGTATTAAGTTTGGTCATATGGCATGACATTGCAAAAATAGAGCAAATGAGAATAACAATGTTGTTCCTGTTTAGTGTTCAAAGTTTAATAAGTATGGTCATAGGACAAAATATTGTAGAATGAATGTGAAATGTCATGCATGTGGAAATTTTGGACCTATGGCTAATCAATGCAGGTCAAGGAATGATCAAGGATACAATAAGGCAATTCAAAAAAATAATGTCACTTGCTATGCATGCAACAAAATAGGACATATTACTAAATTATGCAAAAGCAAGAACAATCCTTTAGGAAATGATGAGAAATGAAAATAGAAGGTTGAAGATATCTGGAAGGAGCATGAGAAGAAATGGGTTAGGAAATTTAAGATCAACCGATAAAGACAATCAACTCGGTTACTCAACTGGCAAAACAGAATGTTGTTGCATCGACATGAAACTCATCCAATAACTAAGGCATTAGCCTTAGGGGGAGGAAAATTAATGATGAATCTTGCATTAACCCTAGTAGAGGTCTAAAAGATTATTTCAGATCTTGGTGAAGTCATCCTGGAGTTTCACTGACGCTAAGCTTATGGATTTTGAATCTAGTATGATATGTCGACATGCATTAATGTCAATGAAGAATTAGGGTTTTCACAAAATACAAGGGAAATGTGGGTTCATTTTTAATCACACTACATTCAGAGAGATTTCAAGGTGATTCAAGGTGATCAAAAGCATTTCAAGCGAATTCTAGTGCATTCACAAGCGGATTTTCAAGAGCTTTCATCGATGAAGGTTGTGAGGTATTTTATCAGTTTGTGAGCTATCTTTTGTTTGCAATGGCTTTTGGATCATCTTCCACTTTAGCAGGTGTGGCTACCCCTATTGTAATTGACATCAAGGACTATCCCCGCCCAATTTTCAAGCAATGCCCTCAAATTGCAAAGGCCAATGATTCAATTGGCACATTTTCTAGGGTTCCTGAAGGAGTTTGTATGTCAAAGATGTCCATGCATACATTGACTGCACTTTGGAAGATTTGGGTTCTGTTGAGATCAAGAACATGTATATTGGCACCTTTCTAAACCAGGATGGGTTGATGAAACCAAAATTTCAAATTATGAAGGATTAGGTCTTACCGACATTTTGGAGATGCCAGAATTTGAAGAATTGATCCAATATGCATTGAGTTGAGCCCATGGGTAATTCATATGGCTAGACCGATCCCACAAGATCACCAAGGAGGCTATTCATGTGATCACCAGTTTACTCTAGACCGGTCCAACCCTTGGAAAGAAGAAGGTATCTAAAAATGAGGTGGAGAAGTTAACTAGTGCAACATTTGACAACCGATCAAAGAGGATTAGCACTATCAGAGACAAAGCAGTTCAATTTGTAAGCATGATCATCCGTTACAAGGTAACCCAATCAAATTGGTTGAACTTTGTTTCCAGTTCATGCATTTACTGTGCTCACAAAATGATTAAGGAGAATGAAAATCTAGATGTATGTCAATGGATGTGTGATGAATTGATAATAAACCTTGGGAAGATTAGGGGTGAGAAGAAAGGTATTTTCTGGTATGGCAACCTTGTTATTTGTTTAATGCTTTTCTTTCTAAATGAGTTACCTAGAATCGGTAAGACTCAATGGGAATTTGATATACCAGTATCTAAACAAATCAAAGATGTTATAAGGAATATGGGACAAGATAGGGACTCCATTCTTTGGGGTTATTTCAAATCATTCCAGAAAGCAATGAAGAAGAGAGAAAGGATTCCAAAGCATATTGTGGACAAATATTCAACTAAAATTTGTTTTATGGTAAAGAAGGATATAACATTGATGGAGGTAGTGTAACCAAGGAAGATTTGGATAACCAATATGGGATATGAGGTAGATGTACAGATCTTGGACTTATATGCCAAGACTCTTATTGATGCCTCAATATATGAAACAAAGAAATCCTTTGGGACTGCAAAGCAAAAAGAAATTGAAGTTGAAATAGGATTCAGTAAAAAGAAGAGGGAAGGAAAGATCAAGAAGGTTGGGGAAGATGTACTAAAGATGTCTTAGGAAATAAAGTAGATTATTGGACTAGTTGAAGGATCTTCTCTGGTAGCAGTGCAGGTCTCACCGACAACAACAATCGACAAGGGTGTAGCACATAGGAAGAAACCAAAGACTTTCATTGTTCATGTTACATCCAAATGTGATACTAATATTGTGACCTCACAGACCCCAAGACTTACATCAGGATACCAAGGAAGAAGGCTGAAGAAGTAAAGAAGTAGAAAGTGAAGGCTACCCCTCCGGTAACACCTAAGAAAATTTTGAAGGAGAGGAAGCCCACAGAGAAGAGGAAAATGGTTAAGGAGTCTACATCTACTCCCGACAAGAAGAAGAAATCAGATGTAGATATAGCTCTCTAATCTGGTATGAGTATTGAAGTCATTCCTCCTCTTTTAGTTGCTGGGTTGATTGATCAAATCACTAAGGATGGAATTTTGAGTAACATCCAACATTATTATGTACATATGGATGATAAGGAGGAAATGAAAATAGAGGAATCAATTTTGTTGTATTTAGACATTTATAAGAAAGCACTTTTAGAAATTGAAAAACACATACCGACATATTTGTATAATAAACTAGATGCTAGAAGGTTATCTGCAGTTGAAGAGGATAAACACATAAAGGTACGTGAATTGCTAACTATTTGTGGAGCTATAAAAGATGAAGAGATGCAGCAGTGTTTAGAGTTTGCAAATAAAACAATTTTCAGGAGTAAACACCAACATGTGAGTCCAATGGTAGGTAGAGTAAATGAGATAGTCAAGGAGACACATGAGGCTTGGGTAAAATTCTTTGTAGATAAACCTGGTCCTGGCAATTGAAACTCAATTGGTTGGTTTCACTATGTTGTCATTGATGGCAACATGGTATTTTGTTCCAGCTTCATGTTTTGGCTCAGTTGTGTACCAGCAGGCACTTCACAGACACTGCACCGACACCGACACCAGCTCTGACAAGATAGAAGGATTTCTTTGGTTACCAACAATGTAGGCCGTCATGATTAAGAATATGGTTATCAGTATTGGAGGTCAACATCTCTTGGATCCGACATCAACAATTGTTTTTGATATTCATGTGTTCATGTTATCTAGCCAACATGTAATTTGATATTACAATAATCTTTGTAAGTCAACATAAGGCATGATAAGTTATATAGGGTATATAGGTCAGTTTGATTAGATCATTTTGATATAGACATGGTGATGGATATGTGGATTTAATATTATGTGAAATATATTAGAGAGATTATGTATGTGAGGATATTTTTGTAAGGGTTATTCCAATAAAGGGTTTAGGGTTTCAGACCAGAACAGACAGAGCTTAACTGGAACTGTATTATGGCATAGAAGATGTTATCTTTTGCAGTTCAACACTTCTCCAGATTGTAGTTTGGATTTATATGTAGTTAGTGAGGCTCCTTTTGTGATTGAGAAATGTGCTCTAGGCTGTAAGCCTTCTTGCAAGTGCAGGCCCCTTATATTTTGTAATATCTCTTCATATGGCTAGTGGATTAATATTGTGGGTCACAAATCCCACCGTGGTTTTTCCTCTTTGAGGTTTTTCACGTATAATTTTGTGTGTTATAATTCTCATTCATGTGATTGGCTTATTGGTTCCTTTACTTCTTTCAATTTTGTATGTATTGGTATATCGGTTAGTGTATGCATATTTTAATAAGGTTAAAATTGGACTTCCTGGTATAACATTGATTCACCCCCCCTCTCAGTGTTATTGGATTCCAACAGGAAGTCCCTCAAAAGTCTAACACTCCAGACATCCCAGTAGATGATAAAGGGAAATGTATAATAGGCATGGATACATCAGTTTTGGATAAGAAAATATTAGAGGATATTCCTTCGGTAGAACCACTTGTACCTAATATAGAGATATTGGTATATAATGTTGAAACTATACAGGATAAGAAGGATACATCAGAACAAATCATTCTAGATATAAAGGTCATTGATGTTGATACAGGAAATAAACAGGTTGAGGATATTGAACCTCCGACACCAAATGTACATACTGAAGAGGTTAAGGATGAAAAGGTTACTGCACCAAGTGGTGAAGCCACCGGTGCAAGTCATGAGGCTAAATCCTCCAAGAAGATTTTGGACAGTCATTCATTGTTGGCACTTGACTCATCTGATCAAGTTGATTTTGCACAGAAGAATATTGAGCAACTAAGCAGTTTTGAATTGATGTATGTTGCAACTCAGAAGTTGAGGAAGGAAGGGACTGAAGACAAGCAAGTTATTGAGCACGTCATTCTAGTTTTGTAGCAGCTTGCACTGGAATATAAGGTTGATTAGATTGGAAGCCCATCCAACAAACTGAAAGGTTTGATTGAGCATATTTCCAAAGAGTTGAAAACTCTTCAGCAAAATTCAAACCAACAACTAGTAGTGAGGTACAATACCGCACGAAAGGTCACTTGTGACAACATGATTTCATCTGACAAGTCTAAGATGGTGGCAGAAATAATTGAGATTGATAACGATCTAAATGAGTGTAGCATTATATATAGGTTATGTACTAACAACGACAAACTAACAATGAATGTTGAGGTGAAATTGCAAGTGACAAAGGTCCGGTTAGAACATTTGGCCAACAGTTTCGATGGTACTCAGACACTAACCAATACCATTGATGGTCAGATTTTGATAACAGAGTGAGAGATTTTTGCATTAGAGAAGGACATGGACAGGCTAATCCGACATGCAAGGGAATTAAGAGGTTTGGTGAGTCCCCGGTTGAATACATTGTTACTTCACAAGAGGGAAAGCATAGAATTAATGAATAAACCTACTCTAGAAGACCTAACAAAAGAAGAGCTTCATGCATATATTCTTAATGTTTTGTATCCATTTTGATCAAATTGAAGAGAGGTTGGGATACATACTTAGGATTTTTGAAAAGTGCTTACCCAGATTTTTTCTAGTATATCTAGATCCGATAATCACATTTTGGTTTGTGCAAAATTTCATTTCTTATTCTTTTTTTTGTCCCAGATTTGTCATTGATGTCAAAGGGGGAGAGGTTGATGTGAAAAATGATTGGAACATAAGAAGTAATCTATAGCTTAGGGGGAGCAGTCTATAGTTTTTGAGATTAGTCTTGGAGTTTTTGGCAGGGAACTGTAACAACACTTCAATGACCCATTGTTCACATGAGTGTTGCCATCAATGCCAAAGAGGGAGATTGCTGGCAATTGAAACTCATCCCGTTTAGTTGTGTTGTTGTCATTGGTGGCAACACACACCATTTTGGGTTGATCACTTAACTAATACTCACTGGTATTCATTGTTTGGCAATCGACACTCAAGTCAACCAGCACTGGTACTGGCACCGATAGACAAGGGAAACCAACAAACTAGGAATCGGTATATGAGGCCGACATGGGAGATTGATCCGACAAGTTTACACGAAAACAATCAAAAACATCGGTCTCAAAGTTTCATGAATTTATTTTTATTTAGGATGACATGTAAATAAATTGTAATATCATTGTAAGATGACATAAGGTATTTATGTTTATGTTTAAGAAGGGTATTTAATTAAGTTTGGTTAGGATTTTTATGTATGAAATGTAATGTAATGGAATATGGTGATGTGATATTGTGCAAACAATCTTGATTGACAAAATGCAAATGTAATATTTTGTAGTTGGTCTTGGATATTCATTTAGAGGTTTGGGAAGTGAAGCAAGATATTGGTAAGGTAGTACACAATGAAACCAGTACCGACTATGCTTTAATCAGAACTCATTCAGCATAGCAGATGCACCTCTAGAGTTCAAAATTTTGTTTGTAACTCCATATTTGGTGTTTGTAGTCAGTGAGGCTCCTTTTGTGATAAGCAGTGTGCTCTAGGTTGTTGGCCTTCTTGCATGTGCAGACCCCTATTGTAATATTTATTCATTTGGCCAGTGGATAGATATTTTGGGTCACCAATCCCATCGTGGTTTTTCCTCTTTGGGGTTTTCCATGTATAAATCTCTGTGTTATGGTGTATGCTCTTGTGGTTGCTTCATTTCTATTTGTTGTTATACTCTTTAATGGTTACCGGTTATTGAATTGCATTGTTACTAAGGTTAAAATTGATTATACTGACATAATATTGATTCACCCCCCCTCTCAGTGTTCTTGGATTCCAACAATTTTTACAAAGGTTGGCTTACTATCAAAACACTCACTGTAGGTGGGATCACTACCTAACTAAAACCGCTAGAAAAGGACTCACTACCTAAAAGAATAAGGAAAAAGAAAGAATCCACTATTGAAGCATAATTGCCACTACACTACAATGCCAAAAGAAACCTTTGGCTCAACCACACTGCTCAACCTCAACTTCACATAACCTCACATAAATTCACACCAATAGGAAATAGATTTTCTTTTTCAATCCACTTGCTTCTATATATTCTTCATTACAACCATCCTTTAATTATACTAATATCTTTAATAAGAAGTCTCCCAAGTTAGCCAAATAATTTACCGAAACACAATTTGAAATAGGTCTACACTAAACATTCCCATGATGGAAAGGAATGAGAAGTGGACCACACCACAATGCACTACATTGATAAAAAAAATGCGTTATCCATACACCACAATCACCAGAGCAAAAATAGAACATCTAAGGTCAACTAAACCCAAAATGAACATATTTGCAACCATGACTCTAGAACACATCATCACGTCCCGTATTAGAATAACAAAGATAAAGACATGAATAACATAAATCTAAGATATCATCAACAAAACCAAAAATTCAGAGCACTACAAACACTATCAAATATCATCATTACTGAGAATACTTCCGGAGCACAACTTTTGGAGCATTGAATCATAAGCATGACATCCCAAGGCAACATTCAACAATGTACCAAAGCTTCATGAATAAAAATGTAGCATATCAGAAATATAAAGCATAAACATAGAATCAGTATGTTGACATCAATGACAACCATACCGACACACTATCAACTTCACATTTGCAACAATCTCCCCCTTTGTCATTGGTGGCAATATTCATCAATGACAATTACAAAACTAGAATATTAATTCCAATCTTTCCAATCTCTCCCCCTTTCACATCAAAGACAAAGGTGAGAAACAACTCAACCATATTCTTTAAATCCCACAGAGCTCCCCCTAAGAGGAATCCCCAATCATTAGTCCAGAATAAAATATACATGAAGTTCCCTAGACTAAAGCACTGCTAATGAATTTAGTTGAAACTAGAAAGGGGTAATACCCCCAACTTGTGCCAGAGATACTCAAAAGTATCTTTGCACAAAGCCTTCGTAAAGATATCTACAACCTGCTCTTTTGTAAGAACATACTCAAGTTTTACTTCATTTTCCAACACCTTCTCCCTTAAGAAGTGATACCGAATAGAGAAATGATTTGTTCTAGAATGTAGTATAGAATTATTAAAGATATATATTGCACTTGTATTATCACACATGATTGAGGTCATTTCATCAAACATCACACCAACTCTATGTTTATTTCATCCAAATTATCTGAGTGCAACATGATGCGGCTGCAATATATTAAGCTTCTACGGTTGATAAAGACATAGAGTTTCTCTTTTTACTTAACCATGTAACTAACTGGAAGCCAAGGAAAAATACTTCTCCACTGGTAATCTTTTTGTCATCAATACTTCCTATCCAATCTACATTAGTATAGGATTTTAGAGTAAAATATGATCCTCTGGGATACCAAAGTCTAAATTCTTTTGTACCTTTCAGATTTTTGAAAATCCTCTTTACTACAATAACATGTGACTCTTTTAGATCCTGCTGAAATCTAGTTGCAAGGAAAACAACATACATGATATCCGGTCTGGTGGCAGTCAGGTATAACAGTCCTCCAATCATTGATCTATAATTGCTTACATTATTCTCAAGAGATTTATCATCATTAGACAACTTGCATCTGATTGTCATAGGAGTACATACCGGTTTAGAATTCTCCAATCCAATTTTTTTCAACAACTCTCTAACATACATTTACTATTTGGATTCACTTGCAATCTAAGAAAGAAGTTCAACTTAGCGATCATGGAAGTTTCAAATTCCTTTTGTATTTCACTAGCAAACTTCTTGCACATGCTATCATTTCCTCTAAATATTATGGCATCCATATATACATCAACAATTACGATCTGTAAGGTGGAAAAAGTTTTAGGGTTTCCACCCAAGAGAGAGAAAACTCCTAATTTTCTAGTTAAGGACCGTTAGATTCAAAAGAGGAAAGGAAATCCACTAGATTCAATCAAGGACTGAATACTGAATGGGTTTGGGTTAATTGTGTGATAATTTTATTCCTCTTTTGTAAATTGAAATGCTGAAAATGAAGGTAAAACTAAGAAAACAATGATCTACAGATGCGAGACTTTCATATGCACTTGGATCTGAGCAATATATGCATATTTGGATCTGATCCTAAAAAAAAATCTAAAAATGTCAGTAACAAGGAGGTGAGCGCTCTGGTCCTTCTACTTTTTTGCATTTTGAAAAGGGTTGATTTGTTTATGCAAATAATGCTTATTCTGAAGATTGTAGATTCGTACCTATTTCCTACACATAGAAAGAAGTGGAAAAAGGTTAGGAATAGGGGCTTGCCTTAGGTCAAACCCTGGTTTTGGAATTAACCATGGAAAGATAATTGAAATGACTGTAATAAAAGATTCTCCTTTTCAGGGAGATGCAAAAAATTGAATGATGATACCTCCTTGTGAATTTTTTGCTTTCCTCCACATGGAATTAGGGTTTATAAAGTCTTCAACAAAAGTGGATGAATAATGTCCTCTTCGATGCTTGAATGTTGACTTTATTGCTGCTCCAACGCTTGAAGCAAGACTGAAAAATGCTCAATTGCTTGAATGCTTGATTGCTTGATGTTGTATGTGTGCTCTTTCTCATTGATGGATTTCAAATGAGAGGGGAAATCCTCTTTATATACTTTCCTATTGGGAAAATTGACTAATTTTCCAACATGAACTGACACAGAGAGGGGAATCCCGCTCATTTTTTAAATGCTAAAATGGGTTTAAAAAGGGCCCAATTAAGGGAGGGCCAAGGCACTTCTCCCTGGTCCCAGTGAGGACCGAGGTGCTACTCCCTGGTCTACCCTATTTTGGGTTAGGATTAAGGTGCATAATTAGTGGAAAATAAAAGTTTTTTGCATTTATGAGGTGTATGAGAATAATCGGGTCTTTAAACAGGCCAAGGGGTGCAAACACTAAGGTGAAGACCCAAATGCAATTGAAATTGCAAAGGGTTGCAATTTTAGGATGCTACAAGATCTTATTTGATTCAACCTTAAAATAAAGATTACTATCAACAGACCCTTTTTGGAAACCTTGATTCAACAAATACTTGTCTAGCCTTCCATACTAAGATCTAGGGGCTTACTTCAATCCATACAGTGCCTTCTTCAATCTGCAGACAATAACTAGATCATCTAACAACTTAAATCCTTTTGGTTGCTCAATGTAGACTTCTTTTATTTCCCTATAAAAAAATTATGATTTCACATCCATTTGATAAACTTTGAAATCTTTACATGCTGCAAAAGACAAAAACATCCTAATAGCTTCCATTCTAGCAACAAGAGCATACGTATCTTCAAAATCAATGCCTTCAACTTGTGTGTAACCTTTTCATACCAATATTGCCTTGTTTCTTACAACACGCCCATCTTCATCTAGCTTATTTTAAAACACCCACTTTATTCCAACAACATTCTTATCTGTCGGTCTAGGGACTAGTTCCCAAGTCTGATTTTTCTCAATCTGATCTAACTCTTCCATCATAGCCTTCATCCAATTCTGATCTCTACAAGCTTCTTCAACTGTCTTAGGTTCAACTTTAGAAAGTAAGTACAAAAGAAATTGTTCTTCAACATCTTTACTTGTAATAACACCTCTATTCTTATCTCCTATAATTTGGTTCTTAGAGTGATTCTTTTGTACACATCTTGGAGTTTTTGATGTAGATGTTGAAGCAACCTAAGTATCTTTTTCTTATCTTCTTCTCTTCTCTTCTCTTCTCTTTTTCTTCCTTGCTTATGGACTCATTAGATTCATATCATGCTTGTATACCAAAGTCTTTGGAAACATTTTCGTCAATCTTCAGATTTGAACTTTCAAGATTTTTATTCAATCTCTTATTGTAACACTAGTAAGCCTTGTTGTTTGTAGAATATTCTAGGAATATACATTCATCTACTTTGTTGTCAAAATTTTGAAGATTTCCTTCATCTCTCTGGATGTAGCATTTACTTCCAAAAACTTTGAAATCCTCTCTAATAGAATCCTTCCATGCCATAATGCATATGATGTCTTCCCACATTTCTTCGGAAATAGATCTCTATTGAGAGTATATACTACAGTAAGTATTACTTCTGTCCAGTAAAATTTCAGTAGGTTTGCTTCTTTGATCATAGTTCTTGCCACCTCTTGTATAGTCCTGTTCATTCTTTCCATTACACCATTTTGTTGAGGTGTCCTAGGAGTAGACATATTTCTTCTAATACCATATTTCTCACAAAAATGTCAAATTCATCAGAAACAAACTCACCTCCTCTATAAGATCTTAAGCATTTGATTCTTCAATCAGCTTCATTACCAACTCTAGCTTTTAATATCTTAAAATTTTCTAATACCTCTAAATTCTCTATTAAAAAGGCAACTCAAGTCATTTTAGAATGATCATCAATTGAGAACATGAAGTACTTATAACCTTGTAAACTCCATGTTCTAGTCAAACCGCATAAGTATGTGTGCACCACATCTAATAGTCTAGTAGAAGATTGTTTCTTTCCTATGAACATTTCCTTTGTTTGTTTTCTCACTTGACATTCTTTGCAAATACTGTTATCTATTTTATTCAGTCTCGGTGAATCTCTCACAACTCTTCTCAAACTAATCTTCATCAAATTTTCAAAATTGATGTGACACATCCTCTAGTGCCATAGCCAAATTTCATTGATCTGAGGTAACAAGAAATTCCCTATAGAAACCTCTAATTGATACATGTTTCCCGTTTTTCATTTTCTTGTAGGAATAATAGTTCTAGATCTCTCACAGATCTCACAACCACCATTTTGAAAGATAGTATTTTAACCATTTTCACATATTTGTCCAACACTTAAGAGATTATGATGTAATCCTTTCACATAGTATACATTATCAAAGTTATGTTTTCCATCAAAAGTAATAAAACCTATTCCAACAATCTGTGTAGACTGATCATCTCCAAATCTAATAGAAGTGTCATCATACTTTTCAAGTTTTACAAACTTACTTTTGTCACCGGTCATAAAATTTGAACATCCACTATCAATCAACCATTCATTTCTATCTCTTCTAACATGAAATATTGATGCAACAATCTCTACAATCTTAGATATCTCCTTATTATTGCTAGGTTTAAGTTCATATTTTTCTACCAAGAATAAATAATCACCATCTTCACAGTCTGGCTCATCATCTGAAATACCAGCATCATCTTTAACATAGTAAGATTTTTTATTTAAATTTCCTTTGTTTTCTTTAAACTTTTGTTTTGTTCTTCTCTTTGGACATCTAGATGCATAATGACCAATCTTTCCACACTGAAAACATTTAAGAGATAACATACCTTTATACTTGTTGGTTCCTCTCTTTAGCTTCCTTAAAAAGTTTGCTTCCATTTCATCTAGACTCTCATCATTTGAAGCTTTTGTAGCTTTAAATGTTGTCTCAGTTCTTGCTTTGTCTTTACCAAACTTCATCATCTCAAATGCAGTGAAGGTGTTATACAACTATTCTCTAGTAAACTTGGATGGATCAGAAGTTTTTTCAATAGCTTAAATCTTGTCATTGCAACATTCTGGTAAAGTCCTCATAATATTTTCTACCATGCATCCTTATTATTCATGGTGTTACCAATATCTCTAATCTCATTCACTACACTGTCAACCTTCTGAAAATAACTTGTTATGTCTTCACCTTCTTCCATCCTCACGTTCTCATATTTGCCTTCAGTAGTCTGCAACATAGCTAGCTTATCTTTGTCATTCCTTTTATAGATTTTTTTCAATCTTTCCTAGACTTCATAAGAAATATCAAATGCAACAAATTTCACTAATTCAGTTTGAGATAGGGCACTAAAAATAGCATTTCATGCTCGTTCATTTTCTTCATAGGCTTCAATCTCATCCTAGGTAGCAGGACCATTTGTTGACATCACATACTTCATCTCCATAATTTTCCAATTATTGTAACTGGTGCAGGAGTACCCTTCCAAAAACTTCCTCTTTCTTTGTTTTGTTGTTGTTATGCTTCTTTTGAAGCCATTGTACATAAAATAAAGAGCCATGTGCTCATTGGTCATAGTTAAGGTCCTAGTTGAGTTCTTAGGGTCTTAAGTCAAGATTGAGGATTTCTTGGAAATAGAGAGTATGTGTGCTTTTGAAGAGTTTAGGGGTCCTTCATAGCATGGTGGTGTCCTTAGGTTGGCCCAATGTGGCTCTAGGAGTAAAGAAAAGCAACATTGGAAAAGTTGCTCAAAAGTTGCAAAAGTTGCATGATAACTTTTAAAAGTTGTCAAGCAACTTTTCCACCATGAGGTCAAAACCTTTAGTTTGGCATGGAAAAACCTAATATGGGCACATAGACCAAGGAGAGGGTAGTATAAGATGTTTCAAACCCTAAAATATGAGAGAGTTAATCATTGTTGTATGGCCCAAGTAAGGAAAGCTTGACTGTGACTGTTTTGTTGGTTACCAATCAGTTTGAATGAAGCACCAAGAAAATTAATGGATTGATTTGCATGCAAAACTATGTGGAATGTGTCATATGGTGTAAATAATTTCATTGTGAGCAATTAGATTAGGTTTTTATTTGCAGGTTGTGTGTGTTTGTAAATACTTTGAAAACTATCTTTTCTCTGTCCAGTTTTGGACAGGTTTGTGCAAATGGGATCATAACTCCATTCCCCATAGTGGAATCACCATGAAACCATGGGGAATGAGAGTGCAGACCTTGTACCATAGTTCAATGCAAGCAAGACCCTTGAAAATGTAGGGAGGCCATATAAAGACCCACTCCTAGGTGAGACTGAACAATGCCCGACTAGGAAAGGTCAAGTTGCAAAGGTCTTAGAGAGCAAGGTTGGTCAGAGGAGAGTGCACCCTTTGGAGGGGGTGTAGAGGAGTGAGTGAAGCATCATTGGTGTGAAGGAGGAGCCTCCACCAATCCAGAAAAGGTGGCTAAAACTCAAAACATTCACTGTGACCCAGGCAGACCCTAAAAACCCTCACAAAACCCTTAAAAACCGCAAAATTTGCCCAACGCACTGTACGGCCACTTGGACGCCCAAAACCAGAGAAATCCTTGAGCCCTTGCCAAATGAATGGTATTCCATTTTGGGAGTTTTGGTATTTTGTGCATCGTTTGTGAGAGGGAGCCCTAAAGGACCGGGTAGGAGGCCTAATTGGTCCTAATCCTTGTAGCCCTATTTGAAGGCAGAAACACAAAATAGTGAAATCGGTAAGGGGTTGGAATCTTGAAACCTCTTGGGGGCACATGAATGGGTGGAAAAACCATGAAATTGACTTGACCTAACCTTGCTAAGACCTTGGAAGGTGTGGAACAAGCCAAGCCCTTATTAGCCATAGTAAGGGATTTTGAGTCTCATGAGTAGGTGAGACCTTAGGAGTAACATTGCAACTCATTGGTGGGTGGATTGGGCAAGGTCAGGGGATTCCTCAAGCAAGGGAAGTCCTAGAGACCCTAGGGTGTGAAGTGAACACCAGGTGATCCAAGGGAAGGATCCAAGAGCATAGACTAGGCTAGTCTATCCCATTCCCCATCCCATCAGTTTGGTATCAGAGCATAGTTAAAGATTTGTTGGACTGTGTATGTCTCTATATACTGGTGAATCAGTAGGGAAGAGCAGGATGGTCACTAATGCAGAGCTAACTAGGGAGGTAGAAGAGTAGAAGGAGAAGAATAGACTCCTTGAGGAAGCTATGAATGAGAAAAGGGATAAACTGCAGGAAGTGGTGGATCAGAGGACACAAGGACCTTGGGGTGAAGACACCAAAGACAAAGGCAAGAAAACCATTGACATAGATGACATTATACCTAAACCAGATCCCTTGTTTAATGAAGAACCTTTTGCGAAGGCTATTAAGGCTTTGAATACCAAAGCTTTTGAAGGATTGCCACATTTTAGTGGGAGGATGGACATTGACACTGTTATGGAATGGATTGAGGGCATGGAAAACCACTTTGAGTGTGAAGGAGTGACAGAGGCTCAAAAGGTTAATTGTTGCCAAATCAAGATTAAGGGGAGCAACTTTGACATGGTGGAAGTACCTGCAAGAAGAAAAAGTTAGCATGGGGAAGCTACCTATTGCCAATTGGAAGGCCATGGTGAGTAAGATCAAAGAGAACTACTTACCAGAGGATTATGAAGTTCAACTTCATAAGAAGAGATAGGGTTTGAAGCAAAAAGACCTTGATGTGACCTCCTACACCAAATAATTTCAAAAACTTTGTCTTAGATCCAAAGTCCAAGAAGTTAAATCTATTAAGGTGGCTAGGTATCTAAGCGGCCTAAAGTGGAACATTCAAGAGGAGATAAGCCTATGGACTCCTACTACTATTCAAAAATGTCATCAGCTTGCTGTCAAGGTAGAAGAGAGGAACAAAAGGAAAGGAGACTCCAATAACAGGGATAGAGGCTGAGGTAGAGAATAAGTGAATCACCGAGGTGGTTACCAAAGTAAGGCAAATGAGTAGAGGAACCAAGGAGAAGCCAAGTTGACTGAACATGGCAGTGAAACCAATCTTAGAGGGGGCCATTCTAGAGGAAGAGGTGCACAAGGTGGTCCAAGTAGGGGTAGAGGTATTGGCAGAGATAACTCCTACTTTGCAACTATGAAGTGTTACAATTGTGGTCAATTGGGACACCCAGCATATAGATACCCTGACAAGCCTACATCATCTAACAGTGGAAAGAGGGTTGCTTATGCACATGAAGACTCTTCAAGTAGAAAGACACCTGAAGTGGACCATATTGAATTAGAGACTGGAGAAAATCTGATGTTCAATAGGGTCTTGATAAGACAGCCGGTCAAGAATGAACCTAAGCATAGGAGAGCATTGTTTAGGGTGAGATGCAAGTTCCTTGGTAAAGTGTGCAAGGTGATAGTTGATTCAGGCTCAACTGATAACATAATATCAGAAGAGGCAGTTAGGAAGTTGAAACTTACAAGGATACCCCACACTAACCCATACAAGGTGACATGGTTGAACCATGAGCAGAGTGTGTTGGTCAATGAATAGACTTGGGTAGAGTTTTCTATTGGAGAATACAAGGTTAAGATCCTTTGTGATGTGTTACCTATGGATGCCTGTCACCTATTACTAGGTAGACCCTAGCATTTTGATAGGAAGGTGATCTATGATGGAGAGGAGAACTCCATTTCATTCAAGAAGGATAGCAAGACCTTCAAGATTTAGTCTTTGACAGAGAATGAAGAGGGAACTTCAAGAGCACCTAGTGTCTTATTGGCTACTGGTAAGGAATTCTTAAACTTGCTACATGAGGAGGAGATAGTGAAGTGTGCCATTTTGTGAAACCAAAGGAGGAAGAAGACAAGTTGCAGGTAGAAGTACGCAAGGAGGTGAAGCAAATGTTGCAAGAGTATAAGGATATAGTGAGTGATGGGACACCTGCAAGAATCCCACCAAGAAGGTCTATAAGTCATCAAATAGACTTTGTTCCCAGAGCATCCCTACCTAACAAGGCAGCATATAAGCTCACACCTGATCAGAATAAGGAAGTAGAAAGGCAAGTGCAAAAGTTATTAGAACAAGGACTGATTAAGAAGAGCATCAGCCCATGTGCAGTCCTGGTAGTGCTAGCATCAAAGAAGGGAGGCAAGTGGAGACTTTGCACTGACTCAAGGGCAATCGATAGGATCACCATAAGGTATAGGTTTCCTATTCCTAGGATAGAGGATTTAATGGACTGTTTAGGAGGTGCTATGTATTTTACCAAGTTGGACCTTAAAAGTGGTTATCACTAGATTAGAATCAAGGAGGGTGATGAGTGGAAGATTGCTTTCAAGACCACAGAAGGGTTGTATGAATGGCTTGTGATGCCATTTGGACTCACCAGTACCCCAAGCACCTTCATGAGGTTGATGAATGAGGTGTTAAAGGATTTCATAGGCAGATTTGTGGTGGTGTACTTAGATGACATTCTCATCTATAGCAGAACTAAAGAGGAGCACCTTGAGCATTTGAGATTAGTCTTAGAGAGGTTGCATGAGGAGAAGTTATCCATCAACCTAGAGAAGTGTGACTTCTTGAAGCAGGAGCTGGTCTACTTAGGATTTGTGGTGTCTAAGGGAACCTTGAAGATGGATCTATATATGGTGAAAATGGATAACAATAATAATGATATTAAAAGGCTAAATGAATTCAACCACAAAAACCCTAGCCTAACAACAACAAAGATCCACCATAACATATGAAGATTACCTAAGACAATGCAAATCAAATGAAATCACAAAGATTATACCATCACATGTCCAATAGGGTTTGGATCTCCATTCTTCCTATCTCCATTGATCTTGTTTGATGTATTTGCTCTCAGATTTTATGTGCACAAGAGCTCAACAAAGAACGGAATGTGGTTGCAAGTAGGATCGCATATGCCAAGTAGTCAATTGATCAAGTAGTTAGAATGATTGATTAGGGTTCTTAGGATGATTGATTAGGGTTTGATAATGAAGGAAGCATCTCCTTATATAGAAGACACGATATGAAATGGAGGGATAAGATTGAGAGGTGTAAAAGGAGGTCGGCTATGATTAGAGGGTAGGTAAAAGAAATAATAAAATAATGAAAGGGGTAGGTAGTGTATGAATTAAGAGATGAATGACAAATGTCATGGGTAGAAAAGGTTAATGAATTAATTAAATAAATAAAGATTTATTTAATTAATAGAAGAAGTGAGATAATTAAATAAATAAGATATTTATTTAATTTAGGAAAAAGATAATTTAAATAAATAAATGTATTTATTTAAATGAGAAATAAGGCTAGAAGAGGATAAATGAATTAATTAAATAAATAAAGATTTACTTAATTAATAGAAGAATTAGGATTAAAATAATTAAATAAATAAAGATATTTATTTAATTAGACATGACAATTTTAGGTGTCTACATTTTGCCCCTCTTTGAGACAATGCGGCTTGTCGCTTTGTTTCAAAGAAGATAATATGAACTGATACAAAGTTGCCCCAAGATGGGAATGATATGCCCCCTCGAGAGATTGGATGAAAAAATGTCTGAAAAGATTGTAGACAATCTCTCGATAAGAAAGAGAGGCTAGAATGGACTGACTGGATAAAGTGACAGAGTCACGGGATAATGAAGACTGACTCAGGAAACGAGGGCTAGGGCTAGGGTAGTCTATAAGATAGACCACGAGGGAAAATACATCCTCATTGTCATCCACACATCCAAGAGATCGGAGTGCAGAGAGAGAAAAGAGAAGCAGCAGTCAGCAGCGATGGCTTTTGTTCACAGATTCGACCACGTTCGCCGATTCCAGAGGCCAGCAGAGGCAGGAGAGCCGGTAAGTACCACAAAACCTCCTTGTACTTTGTTGCATTTATTGTTGACATTAATGCATGCTAGATAGGGTAATAAATGCGCTTTAGGTTAGGGTCCAAAAATGTCAAAAAAATGTCCAAGCGCATCTGCGTTGGTGCCAAGCGTGTCTATGCTCGTCAGGTGCGTTTGTGTTTGTGTTAGGCGCGTCTATGAAGAAAAACGCATCTGTGCCGAATGCGGCCACGTCTATGCTGTGTAGGCGCATCTATGCCAAAAAGGCACATCTGTGTCACCTAGGTGCATCTATGCAGAGCATAGGCACGTCTGTGTGTTTCAAGCACGTTTATGCAGTCTTCAAGCGTGTTTATGTCAGGAAAGTGCGTTTGTGTCCAAAAAATGTGAATTTGTGTCTTCTAGGTCAAATCGGCAGTTCTGTATTGAAAAAGACTTCATTGTCATACTCATAGACACTCATGTTTGCAAACTCTTGAGCCTCTTTAGTTTTTCTCCTAAATTTTTGAAGACGGGTTTCAACCATGAACTAGGTATTGACCAAGATGTGTTAGACTAGATGAAAATGAAAAAAAATGGAAGACCAAGGGTTGGATGGAATGTAAATGAATCTGAAGTGTACTTGCAATGTCCAAAGTTTAAGACCAAGTATGTATGTAGTAGAGTAGGTGTGACTTCCAAACAGAGGATAGTTTCTCTTGATGAGGTAAGTTGACCTTGACTCTAAGTAAGACCAAATGAAACCCAAAGGTGATAGACCTTGATGAGGGACCACTTAGCAAAATGTTGTTGTATGTAGTGTGTTGACAAAGTATGATGAGGACAAGCAAGTGACCTTTTGACTCAAGTTTAGACCAATGTAAATTTAATGCAAGACGTAAAGCAATGATGGACTTTATGAGACCCAAAGACAGGTTGAATGCTAAATGAAACCCTGGAGAAATGACCTAGGAAGCTCAAGAATTCTGAAACTGACTGTGTTTGTTTGCTGGACTGTAACGGTTTTTTTTTTTTTTTTTCAATTCTAATCATAGACACGCCTGTATACTTCACAGACATGATTTTCGGACACAGACATGGTTCTATTTAACACAGACGCGTTTCTGAGATTTTTGTAAAACGCACTATTGATTCTGGAAACACAGACGCGTTTCTGCCCTTCACAGACATGGTTATACAACACAGACACTATTATATCAGACACAGACACGTTTCTGTAAAATTTGTACAATTTTTTCGAATCTATGAAGTCATTTTGTTGTGACCAAATTTTAATGTTTGACTATTTTTCGTGACAAGAGGACATAGTGTTGATGAAGACCCAATGTTTGCAAGTGTCTAGACTCAAAATGACTCCAAGAAAATTGTGTTGTTTGATGTAAAAATGTTTTGCATACACTTGAAGACACAAAAGACACAATGTTTTGTTGTCTAGTCTTGAATGTTTTGAATGTTTAAAATAAGTCAAGCACAATTCTTATGGCTGGCCAAGACAATAGTTGCTGATCCCACATGGGGTTTTACCCCCGAGGCTACACTATTCAGAGTGGATACTTAGATACTTGACCTCACTAGCTCCACCCTCAGCACTCACTTCTTGGGTCAGCCAAGCATCAGTCCCCATGAAAACTCCCTGTGGTAAACTTTGTATCTCTACTAAGAACCGTATGTGTGTGGGCCGCTACCAGAGGTCCGACCTCCTGCCTCAACAACTAGAAGGATTTTGGTTTCTAAAACAAAAAGGTGCTAGTAAGGGCATCCGCTCGTGTGGCCATACATGCGACACTTTCAGCTCTGTAAATACAGAAGGCTCCCAGCCGGTAGGGGTTACGCCCTACAAATGATCAAATAAATTTGATCAAATGGGTTTATGGGGAGACATAGTGTCGGTATGAACTAATCAGCACACGTTATTCATAGTTTTCACCATGAATACAGTTATTTATAGTGGTTTGGAAGAAGATGGCTTTTCTTTTGCTACCACTTGGGTTCTTCTCTTCTCACTAGTAGTCCTAATGACCACACGGGAAGACAAGCCCTCTAAAGATTAAACAAAAAGAGCCTATTGCTCAAGACACAAAAGACAATGATTCAATTTTAGTGCATCAATTGAAGTGTTTGCTAGTCTATGAAAATAAGAGACACAATAAAAATCCAAAAATCCTTGCCAAGGACCTGCAACAAAGAGTTGTTAGTAGTTTGGATTTGTTTCAAATAATCACCCCTTCCTGCAAGCACACAAGTTAGGTAAATTTTAAATCCAAAAGACTTTGTGAAAATAGGGGCCTTCAACAAAATGATTTTGCTTTCAAGACAAGCTGCACCAATTTCGTTAGCTAGATCTGAAAATGTTAGCTCAAAATAAACCAGATCTGAAACCTTAAATGCAAAACCCAAAACTAAATCAATAACTCAAAATTTGAAATCAGTGCACACAGACGCGATTACCTTAGACACAAATGCGACTTTGTGATGCAGACGCGGTTCTGTGAGACACAGACGCGGTTCTGGGAGACACAAACACGACTTATGGACACAGACGTGTCTAAAAACACTGCAGACGCGCCTTAGGAACACAAATGCGGTTTTCAAAATCTGCAAAATAAAATACTGTCGATAACATAGACGTGGTTCCAGATGTCTCAAATGCGCCAGAAAATCAAAAACATGATCCGAAAGTACGCAGACGCAAAAATATCAAAATGCTGTCAAAAATGTCAGATCTGCAACTTCAAAACACAAAATCTGCCACAAGGTTGTTAAATGCAAAAAGGGACAAGAGTCCCACCGGGCGTGCCAAAATGTATATGGTGAAAATGGATAACAATAATAACGATATTGAAAGGCTAAATGAATTCAACCACAAAAACCCTAGCCTAACAACAACAAAGATCCACCATAACATATGAAGATTACCTAAGACAATGCAAATCAAATGAAATCATAAAGATTATACCATCACATGTCCAATAGGGTTTGGATCTCCATTCTTCCTATCTCCATTGATCTTGTTTGATGCATTTGCTCTTAGATTTTATGTGCACAAGAGCTCAACAAAGAACGGAATGTGGTTGCAAGTAGGATCGCATATGCCAAGTAGTCAATTGATCAAGTAGTTAGAATGATTGATTAGGGTTCTTAGGATGATTGATTAGGGTTTGATCATGAAGGAAGCATCTCCTTACATAGAAGACACAATATGAAATAGAGGGATAAGATTGAGAGGTGTAAAAGGAGGTCGGCTATGATTAGACGGTAGGTAAAAGAAATAATAAAATAATGAAAGGGGTAGGTAGTGTATGAATTAAGAGATGAATGACATGTGTCATGGGTAGAAAAGGTTAATGAATTAATTAAATAAATAAAGATTTATTTAATTAATAGAAGAAGTGAGATAATTAAATAAATAAGATATCTATTTAATTTAGGAAAAAGATAATTTAAATAAATAAATGTATTTATTTAAATGAGAAATAAGGCTAGAAGAGGATAAATGAATTAATTAAATAAATAAAGATTTATTTAATTAATAGAAGATTTAGGATTAAAATAATTAAATTAAAAAAGATATTTATTTAATTAGACATGACAATTTTAGGTGTCTACAAGATCCAAGCAAAGTGGAGGCAATCTTGAATTGGCCTGCACCTAGAATAGGGACTGAAGTTAGAAGTTTCCATGGTTTAGCCCAATTCTATAGGAAGTTTGTGAGGAACTTCAGTGGCATATGTGCACTAGTCCTTGACACCATAAAAGGGGGCCTTAAAACTAAGTTTAAATGGACTGAACAAGCTGACAAAGCATTTCAATTGTTGAAGCAAGAAGTAGCCACAAAACATATCCTTCTACCTACTTTTGACAAGCTATTTACATTGGAGTGCGATGCAAGTGGAATTGCAGTAGAGGGTGTATTGAGTCAAGAGGGAAGACTTGTGGCATTTTTTAGTGAGAAGCTTAATGAAGAAAAGAATAAGTACTCAACCTATGACCTAGAGTTGTATGCATTAGTGCAGTCTCTAAAGAAATGTAGGCATTACCTACTTCCAAAGGAATTTGTGGTGTTCACAGACAACCAGGCATTGAGTTACATTAACACTCAAGAGAAGCTTAGCAATAGACATATGAAATGGATGGAATATCTCCAATCCTTCACCTTCACCATCAAGCATAAGAAGGGGCAAGTTAACAAGGTGGTAGATGCCTTAAGCAGGAAGTTGTTGATAGTTCAAGAACTACAGTTGCAGAGCATGGGAATAGAAGGTTTCAAGGACCTCTATGAAGGAGATGAAGACTTCTCATCAGCTTACAAGGTTTGCAAGGAGTTTGAGAACCATTTCCATGGTGAGTATGCAGATTACACTCTCCAAAATGGTCTCTTGTTCAAGGGTAACCAGTTGTGTGTACCAAGAGGATCCATGAGGGAAAACCTCATCCAAGAGAAATACAATGGTAGTTTGAGTGGACACTTTGGAGTCAACAAAACCTTGGATCTAGTAAAAAGGTACTACTATTGGCCAAAGTTGCCAAGAGATGTGAAGAGGTATGTGGAGCAATGTGGTGTGTGTCAAAGAGCAAAATGAGGATCAAGCAATGCTGGTCTCTATCAACCATTATCGGTCCCAAATAGGCCTTGGGAATGTATAAGCATGGACTTTGTAGTAGGATTTCCCAAGACAAGGACAGGTATGGACATCATCTATGTGGTAGTAGATAGATTTTCCAAAATGAGCCATTTCATTCCATGTAGGACTACACAAGATGCAAGCTATGTTGCACATCTCTTCTTTAAGGAGATTGTTAGGATTCATGGACTCCCTTTAAGCATTATTTCAAACAGGGACAACAAGTTCATGGGCCATTTTTGGTATGTTGGGAAAAATGGTGTCTCAACCTTGCATTTATGTGAGGTTACTATTTATAGTAAGTTTTCATTTGAGCACAAAATGGTGCAAAATTCTCCCTAAAGCTTTTGGTTGGTTAGATAAGCATTCCAGTAAAGTTTCATAGCAAGATCACAACCGGTTTTGAAGATATTAAGATTTCCATTTTGGAGGGGTGCGATAAAGTGTTTAAACTTAATTTTGAGGGCTTTAGAGGCTCTAAAATGTCCTAAAAAGTGGGCATAACTAGTGTGGTGGGTTACGAGGTGATAGAGCACTTTGCAAGCTTTCCGGTGCTTCAAACGGTTCGTCAATTGGACACCCGGTTCTCAAGTTATGACCTTCGAAAGTTTGAACTCCTGAAATAGGAAAAATAATTTTGTATCGAACACATAAATGAGCTGTAAAAGGGAGGAGCACATGTCATAGGGCATCTAGAAGGAAGATAAGGTTGGCTACACCTCATTGGGTGGTTTTAGCCCATGGTTTTGTAATATCGTTTGACGGTTTCTTGTATTGTATCTCCTATATATGAGGTGAGTGAGATAGAGGTTGTATGTAAGAGTCTTATGGCTATTGAGTTGCCTCTGAATCTCTGATTAGTGGTACTCCTACAAAGAAATTGCTCTACAAGTATATTGTAATCTATTTTGATTGCTGAATAAAATATTGAGCTGCTTTTGGAGTGTGGGGTTTTTCTCCCGAAAGGGTTTTCCCCACGTAAATCACTGTGTTGTGGTATGAATGTTATTATGTCTATTTCTATTTTCTGTAACCGTTATAGCAATCTGAAAATTTTTTGTATTATCCTCCTCTCAAGGTTAGTGTAGGAAGTTGTTTCTGTTACTTAACTTCCTTACATGGCAAACATTATGGAGGAGACTAGGAACTAACTTGTCATTTAGCTCAGTTTACCATCCACAAACAGATGGTCAAACTAAAGTTATCAACAGGGTGTTAGGCAACTTGTTGAGGTGTTTAACTAAGGAATATGGATAGACATGGGACCTAATCATTCCTCAAGAAGAGTATGCATATAATGATAGTGTGAATAGGACCACGGGTAGAAGTCCTTTTGAGGTTGTGTATGGCAGACATCCAAGGGGAGTATGTGAGTTGAGAGACCTTGGTACCTTGGAGATGAAGAGTGGGCAAGCAGAGGACTTCACTCAAACCATCAAAGAAGTTCAAGAGCAAGTCAAGAAAGCCATCCTTGAATCCACTCAAAAACTGAAAGCAAAAATGGATGAGAAAAGGAGAGAGGTTCAGTTCAAGGTGGGTGACTATGTGATGGTCCATTTGAGCAAAGCTAGGATGCAAACTGGTAAGCCTACCAAACTGCAAATGAAGAGGGTAGGACCTTGTAGAATCCTGTCAAAAAATGGTGAGAATGCTTACAAGGTTGACCTGCCCTCAAATTTGGCTATATCACCAGTCTTTAATGTAGCTGACCTGATCATGTACAAGGGTGAGATAGAAGGGTAGACTGAGAGCCAAGCCAAGGTACTGTAGGACCTAGATGTTAATGTCTTACCACAGGTGAAGAAGCCTATAGCAGAGGAGATCTTAGAATCCAGGGTGACGAAGTCCACTAGACACCAGGTATACATGGAGCACTTGGTAAAATGGGCAGGGAAACCTGTATCTAAAGCAACTTGGGTGGAGGAGAGCAAGTTCAAGACACTTGGCATAGACCTGACTCTCATCTCTTCTTCTATTTCTTAGTTGTGTGTAGAGGGGGAGTATGGTGTAGGAGCACCCTTCCAAACTCTTCCTCTTTCTTTTTTTTGTTGTTGTTATGCTTCTTTTGAAGCCATTGTACATAAAATAAAGAGCCATGTGCTCATTGGTCATAGTTAAGGTCCTAGTTGAGTTCTTAGGGTCTTAAGTCAAGATTGAGGATTTCTTGGAAATAGAGGGTATGTGTGCTTTTGAGGAGTTTAGGGGTCCTTCATAGCATGGTGGTGTCCTTAGGTTGTCCCAATGTGGGTCTAGGAGTAAAGAAAAGCAACATTGGGAAAGTTGCTCAAAAGTTGCATGACAACTTTTCAAAGTTGTCAAGCAACTTTTCCACCATGAGGTCAAAACCTTT